>NC_053168.1:91861651-92189151 GCF_016835505.1 Polypterus senegalus
CTCACAGCAAACAGAAACGAACCTGTGGCCAAAAAAAGATGCCAGGCGTCCAGCTCTAAAATGACATAAGAGCAAAGACAACTGAATGATTTGATTTGTTATTGCTGAAAGGAACACATTTTCATATTTGAATTTGTATAATTTTGACAGGATATATTTTTATGGAGAGCAAAATATTATAAGTTGTTTAAGGTTTGAGTTGATTTATTCAGGAATAATATTCCTGTCTGTTTTTACCATTCCTACCAAAGATATTTCTGTCGCACTAAATAAAAATTCCTTCTATTTGAAATTTAAATAGAACTTGAACAAATACGATAGTTCATAATATCCACGCAGACTTGCACGTAAGAGCGGGTGTCATCCGTTTTAACAAGCAGCTTATTGCACTGATACGAAATAGCTGTGTGTGTATATATGTAGATATGTATGTATATGTATATATATGTTTATATATGTGTGTGTGTATGTATATATATATATATATATATGTTTATGTGTGTGTGTGTGTAAATATATATATATGACAACACTCATCACTCACAACAGTGACAAAACAATTACATTGACAATCATGTTATGTTATTTTCAAAATGTTTCCTTTTCTTTTTCATTGCTTCTTTAACACACTACTTCTCCGCTGCGAAGCGCGGGTATTTTGCTAGTGTATATATATATGTATGTATATAAACTGCTCAAAAAAATTAAAGGAACACTTTGAAAAGACATCAGATCTCAATGGGAAAAAGAAATCCGCTTGGATATCTATACTGATATAGACTGGGTAATGTGTTAGGAACGAAAGGATGCCACATCGTTTGATGGAAATGAAAATGATCAACCTACAGAGCCCTGAATTCAAAGACGCCTAAAAATCGAGTGAAAAAATTGTGGCAGGCTAGTCCATTTTGCCAAAATTTAATTGCAGCAACTCAAAATTGTATGCAGCACTTTGTATGGACCCTGTGTTCTTGTATACATGCCTGACAAGATCGGTGCATGCTTCTAATGAGATGACAGATGGTGTTGTGGGGGATCTCCTCCCAGATCTGGACCAGGGCATCACTGAGCTCCTGGACAGTCTGAGGTGCAACCTGGTGGCTTTGGATGGACCAAAACATAATGTCCCAGAGGTGTTCTATTGGATTTAGGTCAGGAAAGTGTGGTGGCCAGTCAATGGTATCAATTACTTCATCCTCCAGGAACTGCCTGCATACTCTCACCACATGAGGCCAGGAATTGTCGTGCACTAGGAGCCACTGTACCAGCATAGGGTCTGACAATGGGTCCAAGGATTTGATCCTGATACCTAATGGCAGCCAAGGTGCCTTTGTCAAGCCTGTAGCGGTCTGTGTGACCCTCCATGGATATGCCTCCCCAGACAATTATTAACCCACCACCAAACTACTCATGCTGAATGATGTTACAGGCAGCATAATGTTCTCCATGGCTTCTCCAGACCCTCTCACTTCTGTCACGTGCTCAAGGTGAACCTGCTCTCATCTGTAAAAAGCACAGGGCACCAGTGGTGCATCTGCCAATTCTGGTATTCTATGGCTTAATGCCAATCGAGCTGCATGCTGCTGGGCAGTGAGCTAAGGGCCCATTAGAGGACATGGGGCCCTTGGGTCACCCTCATGAAGTCTTTCTGGTTGTTTGGTCAGAGACTTTCACACCAGTGGCCTGCTGGAGGTCATTTTGTAGGGCTCTGGCAGTGCTCATCCTGTTCCTCCTTGCCCAAAGGAGCAGATACTGGTCCTGCTGATGAGTTATGGACCTTCTATGGCCCTCTCCAGCTCTCCTAGAGTAACTGCTTGTCTCCTAGAATCTCCTCCATGCCCTTGAGACTGTGCAGGGAGACACAGCAAACCTTCTGGCAATGACACATATTGATGTGCCATTCTGGAGAAGTTGGACTACCTGTGCAACCTCTTTAGGGTCCAGGTATCGCCTCATGCTACCAGTAGTGACACTGACTGTAGCCAAATGTGAAACTAGTGAAAAACAGTCAGAAAAGATGAGGAGGGAAAAATGACAGTGGCCTCCACCTGTTAAACCATTCCTGTTTTGGGGGTCATCTCATTGTTGCCCCTCTAGTGCATCTGTTGTTAATTTCATTAACACCACAGCAGCTGAAACTGATTAACAACCCCTCTGCTACTTAACTGACCAGATTAATATCCCATAAGTTTCATTGACTTTATGCTATACTCTGATTAAAAAGTGTTCCTTTAATTCTTTTGAGCAGTGTATATATATATATATATATATATATATATATATATAAATAATATACACACACACACACACACAACATACATACATACATACATACATACAGTGGAACCTCGGTTAACGACCATAGTTCGTTCCAGAACTTTGGTCGTGAACCGAAGCAGTTTCCCCCATAGGATTGTATGTAAATACAATTAATCCATTTCAGACCGTACAAACTGTATGAATATATGTAAAGATTAAGCACAAATATAGTTAATTACACCATAGAATGCACAGTGTAATAGTAAACTAATGTGAAAACGTTGAATAACACTGACACAAAACACCCAGGCTCCGTGCTCACCTATAGGAGCTGGCTCGCTCGCGCTCCCTCCCTCCCTCCCTCAGCTACAGGAGCAGGCGGGCTGACGCGCTCTCTCTCTCTGTAGCGCACACACACACGCACACGCACACACACACCGTATCCTCCCCCCCATCCCTTCCCTGTCAGCTGCCCCCTCTCTCTCTGCGCTTGCTCGCTCACGCTCTCTAATCTCTCTGTAGCACTTGCTCGCGCAGCATTTTTTTTAAAATGAGTTTTTAAGCACAGCAGAAAAAAACGAACATTAAAACAAATCCGAAGTGCAGTGCATGCAAAAACTAACTCGCAAGCAACCAGAAAAGAAAGATTGTAGGAGATCACGCTATTAAACTTAAAGCCTAATCGCTGTAAACACTGTTTTTAAAATGGGTTTTAAGCACAGCGGATAAAAGGAACATTTGAAAAAAGAGAAAAGTAACATTGCAACAAATCGCGTTATGAACTGAAAAATTAACTTTTGAAAAATCCGTAATACAAAAACCACCAAGAAAACTAACCTTGCATGAGTCGAGTTCTGGCATGAAGTGTTTTCCTTCAGGTGTTTTCTCTCTTGTGATTTCCTGGGTTTCTGGTGCTTTTAGCTGGTAGGAGTGAAAGCCTCATGCAGCCATTCCAAAAACAAACTCCTTGTGACCCAATCCTTCGTGTTTGCGCCCCACATTACTGGCAGTCTGGCTTTGTTTACATTGTGCTGCTTGAAAGCACGAGGGTTCTCCGATTGGTAAATGAGTAAACTGGTAAACAGTTTTTCCACCTCTTGTAATTTCTTTACTTCGATTTCAATTTTCTTCAAAACTTTCTACACTTGCTTAGAAGTCAATGGAAGGAGAACAATGAACAGAGCTCTTGCAGCCACGCGGCTTGCTAGCTTGCTTTCTCTCTCGCTTTCTCTCTCAGCACGTACAGCCTGCAGATAGGCAGGCAAACACGTGCAGCAATCTCCTCCTCTCCCTCCCCAGCAGACACGGGGAATTGGGGGATGGTTGGCTTGAACTTACTGGCTGCAGATAGGCAGGCAAACAGTGCAGCAATCTCCTCCTCCTCCTCCTCCCCCTCCCCAGCAGGCACGTGCTCGCTCGCTCTTGCTCTCTCTCTCACTCTCTCTCAGCTCAGCACAACTCAGGCAGGCAGGCAAGGGAAACTGGCTTGTTCGTATACCGAGTGCGTGGTTGTAAACCGAGGCAAAAGTTTGGCGAGCTTTTTGGTCGTGAACCGAGTTGTACGTGAACCGGGACGTTCGTGAACCGAGGTTCCACTGTGTGTGTGTGTGTGTGTGTGTGTATATGTAGACTCAAACCCATTATGACAGCAGCAATCCAAGCTGTGAGAAAACAGTAAAAAGGAGGCGTGGCAGAGTCATGGTACATTTTCTGATTCAGCTAGACGAAACCAACTTCGTCACACTGCCGCCAAATACACAAAACAATTACTTTGACAATCATGTTACATTATTTTTAAAATGTTTCCTTTTCTTTTTCATAACTTCTTTAACACAGACATCGCTGCGAAGCGCGGGTATTTTGAGATATATATATATATATATATATATATATATATCACAGCAACACTCATAACAGTGACAAAACAATTACACTGAGAATCATGTTACGTTATTTTCAAAATGTTTCCTTTTGTTTCTCTTTCTTTCTTTAACACACTACTCCTCCGCTGCGAAGCGCGGGTATTCTGCTAGTGTATATATATATATATATATAATATATACAGATATCCCTCCCTGATCACTGGGGTTGCGTTCCAGAACACCCCCGCGATAGATGAAAATCCGTGAAGTAGAAACCAAATGTTTGTATTGTTATTTTTATGTTTAAGCCCTTATAAACTCTCCCACACTGTTAACATTATTAGAACCCTCTAGACATGAAATAACACCCTTTAGTCAAAAGTTTAAACTGTGCTCCATGACAAGACAGAGATGACAGTTCTTTCTCACAATTAAAAGAATGCAACCATATCTTCTCTTCAAAGGAGCGCCGTCAGGAGCAGAGAATGTCAGAGAGAGAGAGAGAGAGAGAGAGTGAGATAAAAGCAAACAATCAAAAATCAATTCGTGCTTTTAAGTATGCCGAAGCACCGCGATAAAGTGGCATTTTGTAGAAGAGCTTCCATATCCTCTAGGCAAACAGCCTCTCTGCTCACACCCCCTCCGTCAGGCACAGAGAATGTCAGAGAGGGTGAGAGAGAGAGAGAAAAGCAAACAATCAAGCACCGCGCGGGAAGCAAATCTTTTATCATTGAGGAGTTTTAGTTAATATGTAATACATGCTCTGATTGGGTAGCTTCTAAGCCATCTGCCAATAGCGTCCCTTGTATGAAATCAACTGGGCAAACAAACTGAGGAAGCATGTACCATAAATTAAAAGACCCATTGTCCCTAGAAATACGCGAACCAGCGAAAAATCCGTGATATATATTTAGATATGCTTACATTTAAAATCGAAGCGCGATATATATAATACAGATATTTTGGAATTACTTCAGTTGATTAAAATGGCACTTCTGAAAAGAAACATCACAGTCGAACTACCTATTGTTAACATATTGAATTGGAGCTAATAGAAGGACCTAAACTGGAAAAGTATATGCACATAGATTATACCATGGTTTATACCATAACCAAGGGTGGGGCATATGGCAAGAAATAAAACCTGCCTTTTTTTCTTTTTTTAAACTTATATAAGAATCACTATTTATGTTAATATTTAAAAATATAAATCACTTTCAGATATTCTTGAGGAAAAAATAACACAAAACGAATAGGTTGTCTACATTTTGCAAACTGAAAATGCAACTGTATCCCTCATAGAAAAAATAAAAAATATTCTTACTGTTAATGAGCAAAGGTGCATAATACAAAGTTCTTTCTGTGGCAACCTTTCTCTCTCTCTCTTCTAATTCCTATCATGTTTTTAGTAAAATTTTGCATTTCTCATTAGTTTGTTTGACATCTGATCTTCCATATCCAAACTAGTTCCAGACAACCAAGTTAATGTTATAGCCTTTCTTTGGAACAAGCTTATTCTTAAGAGAAGCACTGCTTATCATGTTTGACTGTACACACTTGACCAGCTGATCAAACTAAGGTGTTTGCTTGACTGTATAACTGTACTGCTTTTTTAATAAAAAAAACTCACTATTTTCATGTTTTAATACTGCTTTTAAACATTAATTCAAATTAAATTATTTAATCTAAAATCATCCCTACCATAAATCTGTGATTTTTTTTTTTTTTTTAATTCTACTGTGATGCAACTTTTTTCGCCATCCACCCATCTCTAACTGCAAGGCTTGCTGAGCTTTTCCTCAGAGTAGCACCAGTACTGCTGTTAAATTTGTGACAAAAACTTACAAATTCATGTCAGTCTTTCACAAACAAAACAAAAGAGAGAAGAGAATCTGCTTCCTCAAAAAAATGTTTATTCTAAAATGTTATTAAATAGTTCTTGCCAGGTTTTGAAAAAGGTTTGTACAGATCGTTTAAGTGATAATTTGATTTACTCCAATTTCAAATAGTATATGACATCAGTTACCCACTGACTTAAAAGAGGAGAGTTAGACTTTTCTTGCTGAACTGTAAGAATCCTATGTGCCAATAGTCTAGTAAAGGCAACTATAGTTTGTTTGTCCTTCTCCACTTTAAGCCCATTTGAAAGTATAACAAACACGGCTGTTAATGGATTAGGAGGGACTGTGACACAAAGGCTGTCTGAAAGGCATTTAAAGATTTAGGTCCAAAATGACATTCATTTGGTGCATGCCCAAAACATGTGGCCCAGTGAGGCTGGAACTTTATTGCAGTGTTCGCAAGTTGGATCTTGCCCTGGAAAGATTTTGGACAATTTAAAACGAGACAGATGTGCTAGATATATAATTTTAAGTTGAATAATTGTATGCTTTGCGCATATGGAGCTCGAGTGAATTCTTTGCATTGCTACCTTCCACTCCTTTTCTGAGATGTTGAGAGGGAGAGATCCTTTCCCCACTGTACTCTGGGATCTTTGAAAGAGAGGGACTATAAAATGGTTTTATATATTACGGAGATGCTGTCTGAGTCCTCAAGACTAATCAATATTGTTTCCAGCTTAGAGGTAGGTGGGAGGTGAGGAAAATTAAGCAGGTTTTGTTTAACAAAGTTTCTAATTTGAAGTTAGTGAAAGAAATGTGTTGGTGGAAAGTTAAATTTGGAGTGTAATTGTTCGTAGGATGCAGAGATGTTGTCTATTTACAGATCTCTAAGTGATTTCTGAATGTTTTCCAGACATTAAAAACTGTGCACGTTTGAGAGGTTGGAAAAAAGGTGGTTCTCGTGCAGAGGTGCCACAGATAATAACTTCTCTATCTTAAAATGCTTCCTACATTGGTTCCATTTTCGGAGTGAGTGAAGCACAATTGGGTTGTTAGTATATTGGCGATGACTTATACTTATTAGGGTACAAAGCAAGGAATATAAAGAAGTACTGCAGGGTTTTATTTCTTTTGTGGACTTGTGTATGCTCATCTATTTGTGTCCAGGTTTTTATAGCTTGTATATTTGCTGCCCAATAATAAAATTGAAAGTTAGTTAGAGCCATGCCACCTTTCGCCTTTGGTCTTTGTAGGGTCACCCTTTGGATACGTGAATGTTTTGAATTCCAAATAAATGAGGTTATGGTTTAATCTAATTTCTTAAAAAATGATTTATTAATGTATTTTGAAATGTTTTGAAATAAAAAAAGAAGCTTAGAAAGGATACTCATTTTAACAATGTTTTTCCAGCTAAAATGAGATGAAGGGTAGACCATCTATGCAAGTCTTGCTTACTTGTTTCTATACAGACAGCAACATTTTGTTGATAAAGAGCTTTATGTTTACTTGTGATGTTTACTGCTAGGTATTTAAACTGATCAACGATGATAAAATTGAAAGTGTCCAATCTAATTTTGTGTGCTTGAGAATTCACTGAAAAGTTCCAGTTTTATTCAAATTAATTTTGAGACCATACATCTTTTGAAATTCCATGCTGTTAGGACTGCAGGTACAGTATTTTGTGGATCTGATATATACAGTGCCATATCATCTGCAGATGGAGAAAGTCCATCTTTTATAATCCCCTTTATTCTCATAAGCATTTCAACAGTGAACTGCCAGTGGCTCAATGGCAATTGCAAAAGGCAGTGGTGACAAGGGGCATCCTGGTCTGGTACCATGTTCAAGTTTAAAGTAGTCTGAATTAATGTTGTTAATGCAAACTGAAGCTTCTGGACTGTTATACAGTAGTTTAATCCATGCACAAATGTTTGGGCCAAACACAAATTTCTCCAAAGTAGTGAAAAGGTAGTTCCATTCAACCATATCAAATGCTTTTTCTGCATCCAACAATAATAATATCTCCCATGTGTTAGACTTTATGGGTGAATATATTACATTAAACAGGCGTTGAAGATTGAAAGCTAAGTGTCTGCCTTTAATAAATCCAGTTTGGTCTTGTGATATTACCGAAGGAAGCACTTTCTCAGTCCTTCTAGCTAGGACTTTGGAGAGTATCTTAACATCATTATTCAGAAGTGAAATTGGTCAGTATGATGTACATTGTAATACATCCTTATTTTGTTTAGGAAAGATGGTAATTGATGGTTGGCGAAAAGTTTGAGGTAGAATTTTATTTTCCCCAGCTTCTGTAAATGTTGCTAATAAATGGAACGCTAGCTGAGTTGAGAATTTTCTATAAAATTTGGCAGGGTAGCCATCAGGGCCTGCTGCTTTCCCACTGTGAAGTGAGTTTATAGCATCTAGTAATTCTAGATGTGTCAGAGGTTTATCCAATTCCTCCACAGTGAGAGTATCTATTTGTGGTATTTGTAATGCATCCAGAAGTGCATTAGATTGTGTCTTGTCTTCTTTAAACTCAGTAGAATATAAGGTCTTATAGTAGTCTCTAAATGTGTGCATTATATTTTTATCGACAATGATTTTGTCTCCGTCTAGTTGGTGATTGCTGGGACTGCATTGCAAACTTCCTGCTTGAGGATTTGTTGAGCTAAGATCTTATTAGCTTTTTCTCCATGTTCATAGTAATGATTTCTTGGTTTAAAAATGAGTTATTCAGTTTCTTTAGTTATTAAATGGTTGAGTTCTGAATGCAGAGCCTGTCTTTTCCTATGAAGTGCCTCACTTGGACACCTGGCATGTTCTTGGTCTATTCTAGTAATTTCACTGATTTGCTCTGATACCTTCTTGGTTTCCAATCTATTTCTGTGGGAAAGATATGATGTGTTCTGGGTTTCCCAGAGTATTCCTGCAGCAACCTCTGAGGATGTATTTGTCTCTAAAAAGAAATCCCTTTGTTTGGATATAAATTCTGTACAGTTCTCGTCTGCTAATAAAAGTGGGTTAAGACGACATCTGCGAGATGAATAGATGAGTATGTGTAATTTTAGCTTCAAGATCAGTGGGTACGGTCGGAGATTACAATTGCTTTGTACTTGCAGGATTGTATCGTAGGCAAGAAATTTCTATCAACAAAGAAATAATCAGTTCTTGAATAGCAGTGATGCACTGATGAGTAGAAGGAATATGGTCTTGAGTTTGGGTTTAGAAAATTCCCGGGGTATGATAAATTGTGATCAGTTACAAATTGTGTAATTGTCTTTGCAGTGTTAGTTGTCATTGCCCCTGTGGCAGGAGACCGATCTAGGTCTGGATTTAAAACATAATTAAAAGTCCCCAGCCATTATAATTTTATGAGTGTTCACATTGGGAATTGATGCAAATACATTTTGGATGAAGTCATGAAGACCCTATCATCCACATTGGGTGAATAGATATTTGTTAAATTACCGATGACAAACATATATCACCCTTCAGGATCAGATACTACATTGTTCTATGTACTGTATAAGAATTCTATTCTAGTTTTCTTTGTAAAGCTGGAATGGAATAGTTGGTAAGTCCAGTCTCTGTGCAGCCAAAAATGATCCTTGCTTAATAACTGAGTCTCCTGTAAAAATACTATTTTAGCGTTTAGACCTTTTAGTTGAGAGAATACTTTTTTCTCTTTAATTTGTATTTCAGAGCTTTAACATTCCAGCTCACAAAGTTAACTGTTTGGTGATGAAGATCTTGCTTCTAAGTTTTTGCTGGTCTTAACTGATAAGACAGCTTTGACCTTAATTTCCAATTTTTCCATAGTTAATGTCATGATGCCTATTGTTACATTGGCACTTATAAGGATTAAAAGGCTAGATTAGAGATGGGTTGCTCTCTTTATCTCCCCCACTTTGCCACCCTTTGTGAGGGTGCCAAACTTCATTAAGTCCCAGTGCACTGACACACCTAGAGAGAGAGCACGTCCAAAACAAGCCCCCCTGCAGCAGAGGCATAGGAAGAATAAATCTGAGATATCTGTTGACAATTTAGTCCAGATACTATAAGCATAAAATATGATTTTAAACAATCTTGAGATAGTAAACCCTTGGGATGATGTTAAAAAAAATAGCCCTGGATAAGCATAGTAAGCCCTGATACAATAAACCAAGGGTATGATGTTAAATAGTCTCCTAAATTTTTTTTTTTTTTACCACATACATACATATACACATATAATTGTAATTAAAGCATAAACAAAAAGTGTCAGAGTAGGGAAAAGGATGTATAATTACAATACAAGTATCATGGCAAACAAATCAATCAGCCATATCTTATTTGCCATGTCATGGCAGGAATGCGATTCACGATCGTATTTTCAGAAAAGTGTCTGGATCAGTTTTCTTAGTTCTTTTCTGCTTCCACTGTAGAGGTCAAGATGTAATGCCTGCCTTGAATGTCCACTTTCAGTTTGGCAGGATACAAGAGGCTGTATCTGATCTCGGCTTCCTATAAGCCCTCTTTAATGTTGTAAAAAATGGCATGTTTAGGAGCTGTTTTGGGTGAGAAATCAGGGAAAATATGGATGTGGTTATTTTTAAATATAATCTCTTTGTCTGAGAAGTAGCATTATATGCAATGTAGATTGTAATTTTTCGAAACTCACGATAAGAGTCTTCGGTTTAGAGGTATTTGATCCCAGTATGTGGTAAGCTGCTGCTATCTCGGTGTCTGATTTGAATTCCTCTCCTGTTATTTTAGAGAATAGTTAAGCTATGAATTTCACTGGGTTTGGACTTTAACAATTCTCAGGGAGACCTTTGATTCTAATATTATTCCTTCTGCATCCATCTTCCAGTGCAGCAAGTCTGTGTCTGAGAACTTTATATTTGGAATTTGCAGCCATTGCTATTCTATTAGTGGTAGATGCCAATTGTTTGGCTGTTTCAACAGCTTAAGCGCTAAGTGCTCTCAGTTTATTCTCAAACTTAGATACATTTTCCTGTGTTTGTTCCTCAATTTTTTCTAGCATACCTTTGAAGGCAGCCTCAAAGCAATTTTTTACACGTTTTGCCTGGTCTTTAATATCCTGAAGCAGCTTTCCGTTTGTCTTGTGTATGTCCTTCATTTCCTTCCTTATATCATTTATTTCTTTCTTTATATCTCTCTTTAAATCACTGTTAAGCTCCTTTATGTCTTGAATGGTGGAGGTGGCCATTGCAGTGATCATTACCTTCAGTTCGGAGAGATCATTTTCGTGGTCCATGGGTGAAGTGGCAAGCAAGCCCAGTTAAAGATGGCTCACAAGGAGTAGATGACAGTGCTGAAGGCAAGGCCGTTTTCAGTTTCAATTAATCTTCTGGGATTGGCTAGCTGTCGTAACTTGGCTCACGTGCACATTTGCTCCCCCTTTTGCTCTTGGCTGGAGACGATGCAGCATGTCTGTTTCAGGTCAGTTTCTGAAAGGCCATACCTTGAGCTTGGACTTGATGCCTGTCTAGACTTGGATGAAGCTCTAGTTTTCTTTTCCGTTTGTTTCTGAGCCCCTTTACTGCCGCTCGTTGTTTATATATACTTGCATATACTGTAATTGAACCCTCTAGGGTTAATTAATACAGGATACCTTGGGATGATAAAGAATAAAGAGAAAAAATAACACTGCTGCTAATGGAGTTACGCTTCAGAAGTCCCTCTCCTGCAATGGAAGGAATTATTAATGATATTCAGGAAAAGATCCCAGTCATCCCACAGGAGAAAGAATTTCCAAGACTAAGCTCATGAAATTGTTTCTGGACAAAGGCAGAACCAAAACAAACAGTTGCATAAAGTATGACCAGAGCTTCCACCTTCAGCTAAAGTAATTTGAGTAGTGAAGTAGCATTGCACCTGCACTTTGTCAGCATGCCTGTGTCAATCAAACACAGGAAGATCTGCAGTCTTCTTGTGACTTTATTCTGTAGGGAGATAATTAAATAAATCAAGGCAAATAAAATTCTATGTGCCTTTTATATAAGTAACATATGAATGTTTTTTTTTAATATAAGGACCATCACAATACATAAACACAAACAGAACTTTGCAGTATACCTTGGCGAGCTCTATAAGCCCTGCTGTTTTGTTGAAGGACATGCATGTGGCAGATTCACTGGGAGGAAGACATCTAACCTCTTTGTGCATCCAAACGTTGCCATCTTTCACCTTTACACCTGGTGCAGCTGCATTGTTCTTATGTGTGACTGGACATTTCTTGCGGGGAGGGCTTATGTTCTCTTTCTCCGATGTAGAACCCTCCTCCTCACGTGAGTTCACCTCTGTTATAGCTAGTCTTTTTTTTTTTAAAACTAGCAGTGTCAGATTAGGGGGAGCGTGAATGAGAATAAAACTGAATAAAAAAAAAAAAAAAAGCTAACCTTTACAAGTACCATAAATTTACACTGGCTTTTACAGACTCGAATGGGTGTTTTTATTCTATAATAGTAACAAACAACCGTGACCACGTTTTTTTATGCAATCATTAGATTCAAATGTTAACAGTTCCCACACACCCAAGGACCATCCTTTCTACGTTTACGAAATGTGTACCTTTTGCAATGTACACACTTCTCTCTTTGCTGTGGTTCCTATTACACTGAAGTGGCTGGGGAAGCAGTGGTCTTAGAACAGAAGCTTGTCGATGATGCATCCTCTTTTGCTTTTTCCATCGCCTTTTCTTGTAAGAAGTGACGACAAGCTCCTCTGCAAGGTGAGCCATGAACACTCTTCTTTTTTTTCAGTGGCCCCGTGCATGACAGTACATGTGTGTTGATTGCCACCAAGTCAAGCATGTTATGGCACAAGCAATTGGCCACCTGCTTGCTCCTTCCGCACTGAATAAGCCCACGCCTTCTGGTGCACGATGTCAACGCAGCATCAGTCAAAAAAAGAAAGAGACAAATGTATGTGACATTTTGAAGAAATCATTTTTTGACCTGAATAGTACCAATCAGAAAACATTGTCACACTAATGCAATATTATTTGAAAACGAACAGCGTCAGATCAGGTGTAAATTTATGGCATTTCTAAAAGTTAGCTTTTTTTCCAGTCTTGTTCTCTTAGTCACGGTTACGCTCCCCCAATGTTTTCTGAAATGTACTATACAGGTCATTAAATGAATAATTCCAAATATTATATTTACCTATGTCTTTTTTTTTTTTTTGGTCAGTGCGGCTTTGACATCATGGACCACAAGGTGTATACTAATTCAACGTGAGCAGGAACACTCAATAAAACTGAATAAAAAAAAAATAAAATGACGGTGAGATACGAAGAAGGCTCACCAGTGTTTGTGTGTCAGCTTTTATCCATCCAGATCAGAGAATATCCAGTTCCATTGCCTCAAAACACCACTCACATCTACAGTTATTTCAAGACTCAAATAAAAAGTAACAGCGTTAGATCCCTTTGGGCTGAGTTTAAGGATTTGTTGTATGATTCGTGATCGTGACTGAGATAATCTTCTTTTGGCTGCTCCCGTTAGGTGTTGCCACAGCAGATCATCATCTTCCATATTTTTCTGTCCTCTGCATCTTGTTCTGTTCCACCCATCATCTGCATGTCCTCTCTCACCACATCCATAAACCTTCGCTTAGGCCGCCTTCTTCCCTGGCACCTCTATCCCTAGCATCCTCCTCCCAATATCCCCAGCATCTCTCCTCTGCACATGTCCAAACCAACGCAATTTCACCTCTCTGACTTTGTCTCCCAACCGTCCAACTTGAGCTGATCCTCTAATGTCCTCATTTCTAATCCTGTCTATCCTCGTCATACCCAGTGCAAATCTTAGCATCTTTAACTCTCCTACCTCCAGCTCTGTCTCCTGGTTTCTGGTCAGTGCCACCATCTCCAACCCATATAACATAGCTAGTCTCACTACCGTCCTGTAGACCTTCCCTTTCACTCTTGCTGATACCTGTCTGTCATAAATTACTCCTGACACTCTTCTCCACCCATTCCACCCTGCCTGCACTCTCTTCTTCACCTCTCTTCCATTATCCCCATTACTCTGTACTGTTGATCCCAAGTATTTAAACTCATTCACCTTTGCCAACTCTACTCCCTGTATCCTCGCCATTACACTGACCTTCCTCTCATTTACACACATGTATTCTGTCTTGTTCCTACTGACCTTCATTCCTCTCCTCTCTAGAGCATATCTCCACCTCTCCAGGGTCTCCTCAAACTGCTCCCTATAGCTACAGATCGCAATGTCATCAGCAAACATCATAGTCTACGGGCACTCCTGTCTAATCTCGTCTGTCAACCTGTCCATCACCATTGCAAATAAGAAAGGGCTCTGAGCTGATCCCTAATGTAATCCCACCTCAACATTGAATTCATCCGCCGCTCCTACCGCAGACCTTGCCACTGTCACACTTCCCTCGTTCATATCCTATACAACTCTTACGTACTTCTCTGCCACTCCCAACTTCCTCATACAATACCACAGCTCCTCTCGAGGCACCCTGTCATATGCTTTCTCCAGGTCCACAAAGACGCAAAGCAACTCCTTCTGATCTTCTCTAAACTTCTCCATCAACATCCTCAGAGCAAGCATTGCATCTGTGGTACTCTTTCTTGGCATGAAACCATACTGCTGCTCAGTAATGATCACCTCACTTCTTAACCTAGCTTCCACTACTCTTTCCCATAACTTCATGCTGTGGCTCATCAATTTTATTCCACTGTAGTAACTGCAGTCCTGCACATCCCCCTTATTCTTAAATATCGGCAGCAGTACACTTCTTCTCCACTCCTCAGGTATTCTCTCACTTTCCAAGATTCCATTAAACAATATGGTTAAAAACTCCACTGCCATCTCTCCTAAACACCTTTTCGCTTCCATAGGAATGTCATCTGGACCAACTGCCTTTCCATTTTTCATCCTCTTCATAGCTGTCCTTACTTCCTCCTTGCTAATCCGTTCCACTTCCTAATTCACTATCTCCACATCATCCAACCTCTTCTCTCTCTAGTTCTCTTCATTCATCAGCCTCTCAAAGTACTCTTTCCATCAGCTCAATGCACTCTCCTCGCTTGTGAGTACATTTCCATCTCTAATCTTTTTCACCCTAACCTGCTGCACATCTTTCCCAGCTCGGTCCCTTTGTCTAGCCAATCGGTACAGGTCCTTTTTTCCCTCCTTAGTGTCCAACCTGTCCTACAACTCGTACGCGTCCTTAACCTTCACCACCTCTCTCTTCACCTTGCGCCTTATCCCCTTGTACTCTTGTCTACTTTCTGCATCTCTCTGAGTATCCCACTTCTTCTTTGCCATCCTCTCTCTCTGTATACCCTGTATTTCCTTATTACACCACAGGTTTCCTTTCCCTCCTTCTTCTTTCCAGATGTCACGCCAAGCACCCTCCTTGCTGTTACCCTTACTGCATCTGCTGTAGTTTTCTAGCTGTCTGGTAACTCTTCACTGCCACCCAGTGTCTGTCTCACCTCCTCCCTAAACTCAACCTTGCAGTCTTCCTTTTTCAACTTCCACCATTTTTTTTTGGCTCTGCCCTCACTCTCTTCCTCTTCTTGATCTCCAACGTCCTCCTACAGACCACCATCCTATGCTGCTTAACTACATTTTCCCCTGCCACCACTTTGCAGTCTTCAATCTCCTTCAGATCAACTCTTCTGCATAGAATCGTGACTGAGACAATAAAAGTAAAAAAAAAAAAAAAACTTTTACAAGTTCTATAAATGTACACCAGCTGTTACAGACACACATCAAACGTATGTGTTTACTGTATATTATTATCAATAAGAGCAGCTCACTACTGAAAACGGTATAGGAGGCAGTTGTGATCGAACCGGGGACTCATGAGTACAAGTCAGCAATTCCTACAACAGCTTCTGTGGCATAGCAGTATCGTCCTTGAGCCTTTTGTGAAAGTGTTTATTTGACCTTTGGACTTCAGGCTTCACACATTATATAGTTCATGGCTACATTTTGTCATTTATTACTAAAATATGAAAAACTTCTGTTTTAACAATGTGTTTACACAGATTATTGTAGAAATGGAACACACATGAAATGCATGTGTTCCAAATAACGATCTATTATTTTCACTATACAACTCCCAACACTTCACTCCCAGATAATCAAGGAATGAGCTGGAAGAACTTTGTGCACGTTCTGCGACAGTGGGGTAGGATAAGCAGGCTGCTTATCTTTATCGGCACGTTTACAGGACAAAAGACGCTGACGGAGAGATGCGAAGGGATTTACACATTTTTTTTTTGTAGGCTCTGGTAATTCTATTGTTAATCCTTTAGTGGTTGGGGTTATACAGTCACTCTACTGACACTATCTGTCACTCATTTTTGTTAAGAACAGTTGCTTCTGTTAGCTGCAATTTCAGAATGTCATGCTCTTATAGCAGAAGATAAAATCCAGTTTCAGTAAGATTTGTCATTAGCAAGTTTCAATAAAACCTTTGAATTGGTTGGTGTTTTCTTGGCCTAAGTATTTGCTTGGCAAGAATTTGGCTTTAGGGCAGATCTCTTTGATGAGCCCTGCTGTATACCATTATATTATTGGTGCCATATGCACATAAGGTGCTCTATACCAGTGGTTCCCAAACTGTGGTACGTGGAGCCTTTTCAGGTGGTATGCATCGCGGTCTCTGAAATTTAATTTATCTGTGCAAAACCCTTTATGACAAGCTTGTTGTGAGAAAAAAAAACAATGAAACTGTTTAAATACAATAATATGTGGATTTCCAAATTTAGTGTGGTGTGAAATTTCGTCATCTGAATAAATAAAACCTATTATTCAAATCAGTATTTAGTTCATTTAACGCTACCATAATTCCGTTTCGCGGAAATCAGCTTCTACTTCACTGTTTGAGCTTTTGGTCACTAAATGAAAGCACAACGCTGACACTATTTAGTCTTCGGTAATTCTGCCTCACAGAAACCGCTCACGTTTGTTGTTATACGTGCACTGCTGCTGTATCGCATCATAGTCACTAGATCTAAAGCCGATACCATTTCGTCTTCGGTAACTGCGTCACATACAGGCCGAAGGCAGGATTTAGTTTCGGGGCGGAATTTATCAATTTTTGTACATACACACATTTTTCATTAATTTTATGCATAATTTCTTCCAATTCTTTAACTTTTATTCAGATTTCGGGGCGGTTTAGATCCGAACTCCCCCTATTACAGCTCTCCCTCCCTTTCAACAAGGTGCGGGTGGTACGCAACACAACTCACTTAACCTCAGGTGGTACTTGACATCCAAAAGTTTGGGAGCCCCAGCTCCATACAACAGTAACTTTTTTTTTTTTTTTTTTTCTTCTTCTTCATTGGTGTTCTTACCTGCTCCTGTTTTCTTCTTGTGTCAAGGTGTCTTCAGATAGATTGCTTTAACACTAGAATCCCGGAATCCTACGAAAAAACTTGTAATCCCAGGCCACCTTAAATTCCCTCACACGTTTTCATCAGTGTTATGTTTTGAAAATGTGTCAATCTGTACCGGCAACAGGCAGCCCTCCCATCCGCTCTGCTGACGCAGCTTTAGTCGTTCACAATGTTTTCCCAAGTCATGTCTGTTTATCTGGGTGTGAGTTGCCTTGAATTGTATAGGGTAAATAATATATCGTCATTTGGAACACATACATTTCATGTGTATTCTGTGTCTACATGAATCTGTGTAAATGTAGGATGATAGGAAATACATAACTAGAAAATAAACTTTATTCATGTTCTACTAATAATTGCAAAATGCTGATGTAAATTGTATAATGTGTGAAGACTGAAGTCTAAATATCAAATATACACTTCCACAAAAGACACATGTAAGCCCAAAATGTTGATGGGAAACTTGTCTGTGTGAAAGGCTGCTGATGAAGCATAGCTGGGAAGGAAGATGCCATTTTTTGTTAAATTGATTCTGTTTTTTGTTTGCTGAGATACTTCATCATACATTCTGTAATATGAAATGTTATGCATTTGTGCATTTTTAATGCAAAATATCTCGTTCTTTCAGGGAGATGATTGAACATTGCCTAAACTGCTATGGAGATCGGTATATAGATGCAGGTAAAAGTTACTTTTTAATTGTACAGTAAGGAATTAGAATTTTACTTTTTTATTGACAGACTTAAACACAGCAATGTAAGTATTTGTTAATTATCTGACATGATTTTATGATTTTAGTGATTTGAAAGTCAGATACATTGTGTTAGGTTAAGATGCTTAAAGGTTAAGGTTTTTATTTTTTTTTTTAATAAGTCAAAGGTATTTCTTAATACTGGTATATAGTGATTTGCCACATAAAATTAAGTACTAAAACAAAGCATATTTTATTAAAAAGTTACTAGCCTGCTTTTGTGTTTTATAATGGGACTAATTGATACTGGAGTGCTAATGTGAAAAAAAAATGTATAACTTGCCAAATATTTCCATTTTTCAGGCTAATATGTTATCAGGTATTGATACACGTTTTGAGATTGTACACATATTGCAAGACAATGTATCCATGTCATTTTAAGAAGAAAAACAAAAGCAAAATACTGTTATGTTTGAGATGTAGCCATTTTTAAAGGATATCAGCTGTGCGCTTTACTTCACTGCTAGTCGTCTTCTGCAGCAAGCTTTCCAGGGGCATGGGTTCACCTCAGGATTTCATCACCAAGTGCCGTTACTGACATTTTTGAATATTGATGGCCATAAGTGAATTGTTGTCGCTGTTCTGTAGAAACCTTGACAGTAATAACTAGGCTTGGGTAAAAATTATTTTTCCAATTAATTGTTATTTTTCATTTAAATGATTCAGTATTGATTTGTAAAGGCTTAACACCAATCTCATGAATCTCTATCTTGCTCAGTTATCTTGGCTTCTGATCCAGTAGATGTTACTAATGCACCTGTTAAGGCTTTCTATGGTAAAAACACTTTACTATCTTGCATAAAATGGCGTGTCTCATCAACTGATATCGAGTCATTTGACACTTCAATCAGATGTGGAAACTGGCTACGGATTCAAATAGTGCATCTGTAAAGAACAGCTGGATAAAAGCAAAGTGATGTGTAAGCTGTGCAACTCGGAGTTAAGCATTGTTGTAACACACCAAATTTGAGAGAACATTTATCCCAGCCTTATCTTGAAACATTGTCTCAGCTGACATCCAAATAGATAAAGCCTCAAAAATCTACACTGGAGGCTCCAAGCTTCCATTTAATTACGCACTTGCCCAAATAAAAATATAAAAAAAAAAAAATCCTAATCCCCGTTAAGAAGGACGAGGCAGACCAGAATTAAGGTAGAAAGATCTCAATTAACTGCTGAAAGTTGCAAAGGAAGGAGTCCTTGCAATGGCTTTGTAGAGCTAAATGTTTATTTGCAGACAAATATTTATGTGTGGTTTCTGAAACAGAACAAATACAATAACATAAAATAACTCACAAAATAAAGGCTAAAACAGGTAGTGCCCAAAAAGGTCAGTAGATGGCAGTAGAAATTAACAGAGCGCTATGACATGCTGTCGTTGGCAAAAGGCACTAAATAAAACTTACCAAATATATAATGCACTGTACAGACTCAGACAAATTATTACTTAAGCAACTATTACCAAGTCTGTTTTCTTGAAGCTCTTATATATTATTAAAGAAGCAACATTTCTGAATGTACTTATACAGTACTGTACTTAGAAGTCCAATGTTTCTGTAATAGTGATAGAAAGTCCAATAAACATTCCTTCTGTTTAAGAATGTGGCTAGCTGTACTGCTACGGTGGAAGAAGTTTGCAACGTGGCTCAGCGTTACAACGTGTCCCACCCCGCTGAGCAAGCGGTCAGTTGTTGGAAATTTCAGAGCAGTCTGCGATACCAAATTGAGTGTGCGCAGAAAGCAGCCAACGTGAAGTAGCTCCATAAGATGTACCGCATTGTTGTCTGCCACAGTGGCTAGTTCTTTGTCTCTTATGTTCCATTCACCTAAGGACACCGCTGTCAACAAACATCAGTTCTAGATCCTCATTTTAAAATTTTTCCTTTTTGTCTGAGGAAGAACTGCGAGGATGGATTAAGAACATTCATTATTTAAGAAGCAATATTTGATTCTATAATTTTATTCACAAAAAAATATAGATGTTTTATAATTTTGGTGAACTGGTGAATTTTAAATGAATGTAGTGATGTGAAAAAGCTTTTTTTCCCCATATAAAAGTACAATGATATTTTGTTCCACATCTTCCAAACACTGATGTTAATTGTTCATTACCAATTAAGTATTACTTCATGAATGTTATTCCATGCTTATGCATATGTAATGGAATCATGTACATAGCCACCCCTCAAATGGTACTGAAGTTTGTCGCATTATTTTAATGTTTTCTGTGCATGGTTAAGTAATCTCTTAAAAAAAACCCACCACTTTAAGTATATTAGAACATTAAAACAATCTAGACGAGAACAGACCATTCAGCACAACAAAGCTCGCCAGTCCTATCCACATATTTGGTCCAGAAAAACTTCAAGTCAAGTTTTGAAATTCCGTAAAGTCTTACTGTCTACCACGCTATTATCTTTATGTAAAGAAAAACTTCCTAATGTTTGTGCGAAATTTACCTTTAACAAGTATCCTACTGTGTCCCCGTGTTCTTGATAAACTTTTTTTAAAATAACAGTCTCAATCCGCTGTATTAATTCCCTTCATGATTTTAAACACTTCAATCATGTCACCACTTAATCTTCTTTTGCTTAAACTGTATAGACTCAGCTCTTTTAATCTTTCCTCATATTTCAACCCCTGTAGCCCTGGAATCAGGCTAGTTACTCTTCTCTGGACCTTTTTCTAGTTCTCCATTTTGTAGCCTAGAGACCAATCAGTGCACGCCAATTCAATCAAGATAAAATCAATATTGAATCGAATTGGGACATTGTGATTCAAAATCAATTCCAGACATCAGCGCCAATACCCAGCCCCAATAATAAATGAAAAGTCACAAATCGCTCACATTCTTTCACTATACATTAGCTTATTTTGTTCTTTTGTGAGTTGTCATTTCTCCTCCCATGATTCCTACAGTAAGAACACCAGTGAACAAAAATGTATCCTTTCTTCAAGAAAGTATTACGAAGAATCTTTGGTAAAGTTTATAATTTCCAGCTAACTTTGGTTGTCACAAGCATGCCTTTGAAATGCAGAATGCATTTTTTGGACAAACAGGTTTTCAACAGTTTGTTTTTTTTTTTTTTATATTGGAACCCTGATACCCATTAGCTGAAATATTAAACACAAGAGCAGGCTAGTTATTTTTTAAACTTTTTAAAATACGCTCCACTTTAATATTACTTGGTCTTGATGATTATTACTGTTTTGCATAGTGCTGATCTGGGTGATTTTTTTAAAAAAAAAAAAAAAGGAAAATTGAACTTTACCAATTAATTTAATAAAATTAGATAAATAACAATCAAATTAGTAAGGTAACAAATCATAAATAACAATAAACAAAAATAAAAAATTATTTTAAACTAAAAGTTTCTCTAAATAAAAAAGATGTAATAAAAGTTAAAATATGATTCTTACAAACATAAGGAAAAATAATATACAGTACCTAAATTTCAGTTGCACCAGCAGTCTTTTTTTATTTTATTTTAGAAAAGAACATCATTATAATGGCATACTACTCCGTCAAACAAATAACAAATTAAGATATACTTCAAAATCATTTCAAAGGAAATAAAAATGCAAAGGGAAAAAAGGCAAAACCAAGATTCGACCCCTGCCCAAGAGAAAGAAGAGGAATACAAGCTGATAAACCCATCTAACTTTTTTAATTATAGTGGAACAATTAATAACACAAGAGAGTCAATCACAGGATTAACATGTTTCTTCTAAAACTATATTAATAAATTCTTGCTATTTTTTTTTTTTAAGTTTTGAATATCTCTTCTGGGAGAATTTTTTAATTTGAAATAAAATAGAACATCACTTACCCTTTTAGTTGTAGAAGGTGGGTAGGGATTCTTCTAACTAACTAATATACTAATAATAAGTCTGTGTGCTACTATTGTGGTATAGGCTATTCGTATTGATTTATGACTAGGCACTTTAATTAGAATTTTAGCACATTCTGAAAACATATGGACCAGTGATACAGGAGCTAGATGGCAACTCTTACAAGTTGGTTCTTACCCTGGATACATTTTAGACAATTTTAAACAAGTTATATTTGATCCATGAAAGATTTTTAGTTTAACAAATGCTTGATGAATATAACTCAAGTATATTCATTGTATGGCCGAGTTCCACCTCTTGTCTGAAATGCTAAGTGAAATGGCCCTTTCCCAACTGTGCCCTAGGATTGCTGAAGAGTATCTTCGTTGAAATATTTTTAAGTATTGTTGTATATAGCCTCTGGGGTGGATATGAGTGTGAAATTTGGAAATTCAGGTAGGTTTCTTTTAACAAAATTTCTATTTTTTATACTAAAGAAATATAAAGAAAGTATATAAATAGGAAACTTACATTTGAAGTGCAATTGCATGTGAGACGTAAATACGTTGACTGCAAAAGGATCTCTGTCTTAATACTAGTGTTTTCTATAGGTTAAATGCTGAGTAGGTTTGAGGTTGAAAAGGGATAATTGTATATAGATGCAATAGATTAAAGGTTCTCTACCTTGAAATGCATCCTACATTGGTTCCATATTTTAAGTATTTATTGGAGAACTGTTATGCTGGTAAAGTGAATGCTAGTATTGACCAATGAAGCACAGAGCAGGGATTACAAAGATTAAAAAAAAAAATGTTTTCCATTATAAGCCTGCTGGTGTATTTTCATGAATTTACAAGGTTTTATAGTATTTGGCACTCCATAGTAAAATTGAAAGTAAGAAAGTACAATAGCAAATTTTGCTTTAGATTTTTTGTATACAGTACTTACATTTTGAATGCCAGATGTTAGAACTGAGTCTAATTTCTTAAACAATTATTTCTGATTTATATAGGGAACTCTGGAATAAATATAGTAGCTTAAGGAGGATATTCATTTTGACAGCATTAATGCTCTCTGCTAAGGTTTAGCATCTTTTTTTTAAATCTTATTAAAAATATATTTATTATGATATTTATCCCCAGATATTTAAATTGTTTAGATAATGTGAACAAATAGCTAAGCAAACTTGTATGATGTGCTGAAGAATTCAGTGGGAAAAGGGCATATTTACTCAAATTAATTTTGAATCCTTAAGGGTAATGGTAGAGGTCATTGTTGATCTGATATATACTGCTCAAAAGAATTAAAGGAACACTTTTTAATCAGAGTATAGCATAAAGTCAATGAAACTTATGGGATATTAATCTGGTCAGTTAAGTAGCAGAAGGGTTTGTTAATCAGTTTCAGCTGCTGTGGTGTTCATGAAATTAACAACAGATGCACTAGAGGGGCAACAATGAGATGACCCCCAAAACAGGAATGGTTTAACAGGTGGAAGCCACTGACATTTTTCCCTCCTCATCTTTTCTGACTGTTTCTTCACTAGTTTTTCATTTGGCTACAGTCAGTGTCACTACTGGTAGCATGAGGCGATACCTGCACCCTACAGAGGTTGCACAGGTAGTCCAACTTCTCCAGGATGGCACATCAATACATGCCATTGCCAGAAGGTTTGCTGTGTCTCCCTGCACAGTCTCAAGGGCATGGAGGAGATTCTAGGAGACAAGCAGTTACTCTAGGAGAGCTGGAGAGGGCCATAGAAGGTCCATAACCCATCCGCAGGACCAGTATCTGCTCCTTTGGGCAAGGAGGAACAGGATGAGCACTGCCAGAGCCCTACAAAATGACCTCCAGCAGGCCACTGGTGTGAATGTCTCTGACCAAACAACCAGAAAGACTTCATGAGGGTGACCCAAGGGCCCCATGTCCTCTAATGGGCCCTGAATCACTGCCCAGCAGCATGCAGCTCGATTGGCATTCGCCATAGAATACCAGAATAGACAGATGCACCACTGGTGCCCTGTGCTTTTTACAGATGCGAGCAGGTTCACCCTGAGCACATGACAGAAGTGAAAGGGTCTGGAGAAGCCATGGAGAACATTATGCTGCCTGTAACATCATTCAGCATGAGCAGTTTGATGGTGGGTTAATGATTGTCTGGGGAGGCATATCCATGGAGGGTCACACAGACCGCTACAGGCTTGACAAAGGCACCTTGGCTGCCATTAGGTATCAGGATGAAATCCTTGGACCCATTGTCAGACCCTATGCTGGTACAGTGGCTCCTGGTGCACGACAATTCCTGGCCTCATGTGGTGAGAGTATGCAGGCAGTTCCTGAAGGATGAAAGAATTGATACCATTGACTGGCCACCACACTTTCCTGACCTAAATCCAATAGAACACCTCTGGGACATTATGTTTTGGTCCATCCAATGCCACCAGGTTGCTCCTCAGACAGTCCAGGAGCTCAGTGATGCCCTGGTCCAGATCTGGGAGGAGATCCCCCACAACACCATCTGTCATCTCATTACCGATGCACCGATGTTGTCAGGCATGTATACAAGAACACAGGGGCCATACAAAGTGCTGCGTACAATTTTGAGTTGCTGCAATTAAATTTTGGCAAAATGGACTAGCCTGCCACATAATTTTTTCACTCTGATTTTTGGGGCGTCTTTGAATTCAGGGCTCTGTAGGTTGATCATTTTCATTTCCATCAAACGATGTGGCATCCTTTCGTTCCTAACACATTACCCAGTCTATATCAGTATAGATATCCAGGAGGATTTCTTTTTCCCGTTGAGATCTGATGTGTTTTCAAAGTGTTCCTTTAATTTTTTTGAGCAGTTTATAAAGCACCATATTCTGCATATAGTAATATATTGTTTTTGAGTCCTTCTCTTATAATCTCCTTTATCTCTGGTTCCTTTCTGAGTCCATCTCTAATATTCCCATGGTTTCACCCAGTGATGAACAGCCGATTGTTCAATGGGTATTGCAAAAAGCTTTGGTGATGGTAAGCTGTCCTTGTCAAGTACAGAGTTCTTGATTTTATTACAGACTGGGGCTTCTGGACTAGTATGAAGTAATCTAATCCCCATGGATAGATTGGAGCCAAACCTGAATTGTTGCTTTATAGCAGGTTTTACCAGTCAACTCTATCAAAAGCTTCTTCTGCATCAAAAGATGGTAAGACTTCTGGTGAGTCAGATTTTGTAGCTGAGTGTATTACTTTAAACAGGCTCTGAAGAGTTGAAGTACAGTGTCTACCTTTAGTAAATCTAGTTTAGTCTTGTGGTATTATTGAGGGAAGAACTTTCTCAATCCTTCTAACTATGAATTTTGCTAGTATTTTAACTTCATTATTCATGAGTGACATTGCTCTGCATGATGCATATAGACAAGTGTCTGTTTGGAAAGATGGTAAGTAATCTTGGCAAAACATTTTCTCAAGCTTCTAATTTGTTGTTAATAATAATGGAGCTTAAATTATTTTTTTAGTAAGATTCCACTGGATAGCCATCTGGGCCTGTACTTTCCCACTCTGACTTTGGCATCCTCTAATTCTAAAAGTGTCAAATGTTTATTAAGTTATTCTGCACTTTGAAAATTGTTGTGCTATTTAGATTTTGTCAAAACATTTTCGTTAAACTCAAACAAATATAAGGATTTATATTACTCCTTACACATGTAAGTTATATTTTTATGCACCCTGATTTTTTTTTTCCAGTTCCTTTGCTAACTTCAGCTGTTTAATTGCGGACTTCCTAGTCATGATTTGTTAAATTAAGTTAAAATCTTATTAGTTTTCTTTCCATGTTCATAATAGTGATATGATTAGGGCTGGGTGGTAGCACTGCTATGCTAATTTGATTTTGATTCACAATGTCCCAATTCGATATAGATTTTATCTTGATTGAATTAGTGTCCACTGGTATATTTGTAGTGTTGGCTTTTTTTTAGAGATTACTTAACCATGCATAGAGAACATTAACATAATGAGACAAATTTCAGTAACACTTTATTTGAAGTGTGTCAACATAGTAAATTCATAACATATTCATAAGCATGGAATGACATTTAAGAAGCAATACTTGATTAGTAATATAACAGTCAACATCAGCATTTGCAAGATATCGAACAAAATATCACTACTCTTTTTAAAAAAAAAAAATAATAATAATTTAACTAACCTATCTATTGCCCCATTAGAGTTCTCAAATATTATGTATGTATATTTTAATACAATACAGTGGAATCTGCTTTATTAAACATCTTATCTCCTGTGAATAATCTCTTGTATATATTTCTTTTCTGGTTCGTCCTGCTTCCACCTCAAAACCTGTATTACTATTCGTCCCCTTCCAAACCCCTCCCCATGCTGCCAGCGGCTCCTCTTCAAAACCGGTCCCACCAACATGCAGCCGACACGGCATTTCTCGCCAAAGTTCTGAAGTACACTTACAAAATAAAGCCAACTCTGCATGCAGCGAAAATGTACTTCTCCAGCTAGATTCCATGCTCCGAACCATCAAACCCTTCGCTAAGTCATACAAACACATGCATGAAATCGTTCAGTCCAATCCAACAGCATCTATACAAATGCTTTTCGAGGTAAATCCTAGGCAAGATTTACGACGATACAATGCCCCGACATATCACACCAATGTTGCAGCGATTTTCGTCGGAGAAGATGGCGAACCGCCTGCCGAATGGGACACTTGCATCTGTCCCATAGGCAACTCCTGTAAACAGATTTCCACACTCAACATGAATTGCAATCCTATGGTTTACCCACTTTTTTATTCCCTTACGGAGACATTGGCTGGCACAAAGGTTTACAACATGTTCCCGATAAAAGAACTGGCAAGTTTACTCAACGCCAATTTTACGCGTACAGATTACCAATGAGGAATAAATTTAGTATTTTGCACTAGAGCGGTGAACTACTCCAACAGTACGTTGTAGATGTGTATGTTAAAACAGAGGGCGCTCATCTCAACTATCTCAGATTAGATCAACAATATTTGCACGTGGTACAATACAATGGACTGTCAGATGCACTGTAAACAAACGCTGAAAATAACGTACGTGTAGATAAAATGATCTTATTACCGTCCACATTTCCAGGAAGTCCAAGATACATGCAACAAAACTAGTAGGATGCCATGGCCATAGTACGTAAATTCGGACAGCCTCATTTATTTATCACTTTCACATGTAATCCTGCTTGCCCGGAAATTCTACATGCACTGTCAGATACCCAAAGACCGGAGCACAGACCTGATATTGTAGTACGAGTCTTTTGGATAAGCTGCAGGAATTACTTAGAGACATTCTACAACAACATCTTTTTGAGGTTGTTATTGATTATATTTACGTAATCAAATTTCAGAAGCGCGGTCTTCCTCATACCCACATGCTGTTTACTCTTCACAATAATTCTAACAACCAGTCTTCAGCCACGGTCAGTTGTATGTGGCTTTTTCTAGGGTTAGATCTTTCGACTCATCTGTCGTCACCACCAAAACACCTATTCACAACTGCGTCTTTCAAGAAGTATTTATTTCTTCTTGATGTCTGAATTCCTTTCTCACCGTTTTCCGTCCCTATTCTTACACCACCGTGTGCTACGGCAGGCTTAAGCTAGTATTATTATAAAATAATCAAATATTGCTTCTTAAATAATAAATGTGTTATTCAGTAAGTTGTTCATGTGTTATGAATTTTCATGTAGACACCCTTCAACTAAACTGTTTGCCAAATTAATTTCTGTATTGAACATTTAAAGTAATCTTGAATTACTCAAAATTAACGATAGAGCTGGAAGACTTGTGTCTTTGTATAATTCTACAAGTTATGTATATCTTTAGTTGCTCATGTGTAGCAGTCACTTTAATCTGTCACAAAATTTTGTGCTCATAGTTCTTCTAACAAAAAGGAATCATTTTAAAATGAGGATCTAGAGCTGATCCTTGTTGACGGCAGCGTTGGATGAATGGAACATAAAAGAGAATGAACCAACCATCGTGACTGACAGCGATGCAGTACTGTTTATGGGGTTTCTTCATATCTGCTGCTTTGTACACACACTCACTTTGGTATCACAGGCTGCGCTGAAAGTTCCAACAATTGCCCGCTTGCTTGGCCAGGTGAGGCGGGTTGCAAACTTCTTCCACCGTAAGAAGTATAAATAGAAGAAATATTTATTGGACTTGCTGGCATGCAAACTTGTCATTGATGCATTCATGTGATGGAACAACACATTGGAGATTGTGGAAAGGTTTTTGGAACAACAACCAGCCATTTCAGCAGTGAGGTTGCTCCCGGTGTGATTGGCATGCAGCACTCTTATCTACAACACATCTGTCAACAACGGTGTAGGGTCTCTCATCTTTACAAATAAAAACTGCTGTAGATTCTGTTATTTTTGGGCACAAGGTGAATTTGGTGAAAGCTTGGAGCTAAGCGCAGTCTTCATTGTAAATTTAGGCTGTACTGTACTATTTTGGATGTTGACTGAAATTGTTTATGGACAACATTGGGATAAATGATTTCTCAAATTTGTTAAGTTACAACAATACTTCTGAGCTGCACAGCTGCTTACATATGTCTTTTCTTATATCCAGTTATTCTTTACCAATACACTTTTCGAATCCATAATAATTCCCCACATCTGGTATAAGTGTTGAAGGTTCTGATTTCAGTTGAGGAGGAAGTCGTAGAAAGCCTTAACAGGCACATTAGCAACATCTACTGGATCGGATACCAAAAACAAAGATAAGCAAAGATTTACATATAGTTAATGAACAGGACAGAGATTCACAAAATCATTGTTGAAACTTTAAGAATCAATATCTAACTGTTTAAATAAAAAATAGTGATTACATTGAAAATTAATATTTTTACCCAGGCCTAATCTGAATAAGTTTTTCAACTTATTTTGTTGTCAACCGATGAATTTGATTATGCAGCCAGTATTTTCCTGTAGAGTACCTGATTAAGAGATCTGGCATTTTAATAATCTATTCTGGAAGTCTCTGTAGTAATTTTTGATGCCCTCCTAGTCTGTAATTGTTTTTAATGAGAGTATTTTGAAATTATTTGTCCTCTTAAAAGTGGCTTCAGCATTTCGCACAGCGTTACTCTGGAGACCTCTGAGAATGGATTAATCTCTCAAAAAATGGTTTATTTTTGCAGGGGAATTCTATAAAGTTCTCATCTGTCATTGACAGGGTTTCTTGATGCCAGTTGTGAAATAAGTAATTAGGATGTAACGATGTAAGCTCCGAAATAAGAGGAACATGGTTGAACATGACAATAGTGTTATACTTGCAAGAATTGGCAATGGGCAATGGATATTATTATCAAAGATGAAATCAATGCTTGAGTAACTATAATGCACTGATGAAAAGAAAGAACATTCTGTTAAATTTGGATATGAAAATGTCCATGGGTCTGATACATTGTGATTTGTAATAAAGTGTGTAATTATCTTTGCAGTTTTAGATGTTATATTTGCTATAGTCAAGAACTTATTCAAGTCTAGATTTAAAACCTCTACTTCAAACTTTTCGCCAAGCATTAATCACTGTCTTTCCTAAACAAAATAAGGACTTATTACAATGTGCATCATACAGACCAATTTCACTTCTGAATAATGATGTTAAGATACTCTCCAAACTCCTAGCTAGAAGGATGGAGAAAGTGCTGCCTTCGGTAATATCACAAGATCAATCTGGATCTATTAAAGGCCAACACTTAGCTTCCAATCTTCAACACCTGTTTAATATAATATATTAACCCACAAAGTCAAACACCCCAGAGATATTATCCTTGGATGCAGAAAAAGCATTTTGATATGATTGAATGGAATAAATTGGAAAAATTTGGGTTTGGACCGAACATTTGTGCATGGATCAAACTACTGTACAGTAGACCCCTGCAAAGTCGCGGTTTATGGTTTGCGGACTCAGTCGTTCACAGATTTTTCCTTTGAACCTAACTATTAATTGCTAGCGGAAAGCGTAAATATCCTCCACAATTTTTTATGGCTTTTTTTGTGGCAATGCTGTGCTGTAGGGAGAACAGGAAGCAACTGCTGAAGGAAATGCGGTTTGGGATGGTGAAAGTAGCCAATCTGGTGAGCGTTATTCATTTCTCCTTGCTGCTGATTGACTGCTGCCCTGTGACGCATCTCCAGGTGAATGGGTTTGCCACCGCTGAGGGAAACGCGGTTTGTGATGGTGAAAGTATTCAATCCAAGAGCGTTATTCATTTCTCCTTGCTGCTGATTGACTGCTGCCCTGTGACGCGTCTCCAGCTGAGTGTCCTCATGTTTTCCATTTTATTGTTTTAATTTTGTTATTCTTAAATGTACAAGATGTCGCCGAAACACCCTGCACCTTCTAAGGCTCCTGGCACTGAGCCTAAGTGCCAGAAGAAGTTTAAAATACTCCAGGAGAAGGTTGAACTACTGGATTTGCTCCAGGAACTAAAAAGTTATGTTGCAGTAGCTCACCGCTATGGCTTTAATGAAAGCACCGTATGCTACATAAAGAAGAACGAAGCAGTGATCTGTAGTACTGTATCTGTAAGTTTCTGTGATAGTGCCAAAAATGTAACAACCGTAAGAAATAAATAAAAATATCATCAGGATGGAATCTGCCTTGGTATTACGGATCACCGACTGCAGGAATTACAACATCCCCTTGGACAGTAACATCATCCATGAGAAAGCACGGAAATTGTACCAGCAGTTCGCTACAGGAGATAATGTAGCAACTTCCCATCACAATGTTCCTGAAACCTATAAAGAAAAGCCAGCATAAAACCCCACCAGAAGAAGACCCGTCCAAAGATACAACTCCTCCTGAAGTGCCTGAAGAAGGGGCACTGCCAGAAGAGGAGTTTTAAATCCTCTGCATCATACTGCACAGCTACTTCATCATCATCATCATCAATATCATTCATCATTGGTGAGTACCTGTACATTTTACTGTATTTTAATTAAATGGAATTATCTATTTACTTATAACAAAGAAAACGACAGCACATTCCAAAGAAAACACACTTCCATGAATTACAGTACGTATAGTGGTAACATCGGTATTTTACATTTTAGCGTAACATCGGTATTTTACATTTTAGCACCGCGGGAGACATAGCAGTACAGTACTCTACAGTATACGGGTTTACTTTTACATTCTGTTTTTAGGTAATGTATTAAGGTAATTTTTTAGGTAATGTATTAATATATAAAGCTGAGTTTGCAACGAAATTAAAGTGCTTTGGGGGCATACAGTGATCCCTTGCTGTATCGCGGTTTTGCTCTATCGCGGATTTTATATGTAAGCATATGTAAATGTATATTGCGGATTTTTCGCTGATTCGGATTTCTGCGGACAATGGGTCTTTTAATTTATGGTACATGCTTCCTCAGTTTGTTTGCCCAGTTGATTTCATACAAGGGACGCTATTGGCGGATGGCTTAGAAGCTACCCAATCAGAGCACGTATTACATATTAACTAAAACTCCTCAATGCTATAAGATATGCCTCCTGCGCGGTGCTCGATTGTTTGCTTGTCTCTGCCTCTATCTCACCCTCTCTGACATTCTCTGCGCCTGACGGAGGGGGTGTGAGCAGAGGTGCTGCTTGCACAGAAGCTGTTTGTTTAGAAGATACGGACGCTCCTCTAAGAAATGCCGCTTTATCGAGGTGCGTCCAAAAGCACACTTATAGATTTTTTGATTGTTTGCTTTAATCTTGCGCTCTCTCTCTCTCTCTCTCTCTCTCTCTGACGTTCTCTGCGCTTGACGGAGGGGGTGTGAGCAGAGGGGCTTTTTGCACAGAGGCTGTTTGCTTACAAGATACGGACGCTCCTGTAAAAAATGCTGAAAGGCTACCTTCGCATTGATCCCTTCATTGCCGCTGCTTTATCGCGGTGCTTGCATACTTAAAAGCGCAACAGCCCTATTGATTTTTCATTGTTTACTTTACTCTCTCTCTGACATTCTCCGCTCCTTACGCGCACTTTGAAAAGGAAGATATGTTTGCATTCTTTTAATTGTGAGAAAGAACTGTCATCTCTGTCTTGTCATGGAGCACAGTTTAAACTTTTGACTAAAGGGTGTTATTTCATGTCTAGAGGGCTCTAATAATGTTAAAAAACGTATTTAGAAGATCGTAAACAGGTTTTCTATGCTCTAACTGCGAAAATATTAGATTTATAAATAAAGAATCCTACTTCGTGGAAATTCATTTATCTGTCTGGAGCGGATTAACCGCGATAAACAAGGGTTTACTGTATAACTGTGCGGAGAATATTTATAAACAGTGTGGGAGAGTTTCTAAGGGCTTAAAATATATAAAAATAATCATACAAACATATGGTTTCTACTTCGCGGATTTTCACCTATCGCGGGGGGTTCTGGAACGCAACCCCAGCGATCGAGGAGGGATTACTGTACTGTATTTAGGGTTTAAACTATAAAAATTAGCCATTTAAAATGCATTTTTAAATACATCCAAAAGTCGTGGTTTTTCACAATTCCCGGGTTCTCTAGGAATGTATACCAATCCAGAAGCTTCAGTTTGTATTAACAATTATTCAGACTACTTTACACTAGAACGTAGTACCAGACAAGGATGCCCCGTGTAACCACTACTTTTTGCAATTGCTATTGAGCCACTGGCAATTCACTGTCGAAATGCTTACGATTGTTAAGATAAATATCCTTCCTAAGCTTCTTTTTTTACTTGAAAACATTCCAGTATTCTTCAATACATTTTTTTAAGAAATTAGATTCAACCATAACCTCATTTATTTGGAATTCAAAACATCAACTTGTGCAAAGAACGACCCTACATAGACCTAAGGCAGAAGGTACCACGGCTCTACCTAACTTTTGTTTTATCACTGCACAGCAAACATACAAGCTATAAAAACCTGGACACGGACACAAATAGATGAACATACACAGGCTTGATCTGCAATAGAAATAAAATCCTGCAGTACTTCTTTATATTCCTTGCTTTGTGCCCCAGCAAATGCAAGTTATCGCCAATATACTAACAACCCAATTGTGCTTTACTTACTCAGAATTTGGAACCAATGTAGGAAGCATTTTAAGATAGAGTAGCTTTTATCTGTGGCACCTCTACAGGAGAACCACCTTTTTCCACCATCTCAAACATATGCAGTTTTTAATATTAAATCAGTTAGAGATCTGTACATAGACAACATCTTTGCATCCTACAAACAATTACATTCCAGATTTAACCTTGTAGCAACACATTTCTTTTACTACCTTCAAATTAGAAACTTTGTTAAACAAAACCTGCCCAATTTTCTTCACCTCCCTTTATGCTGGAAAAAATATTGATCAGTCTTAAGGACAGGCATTTCTGTAATACATAAAACCATTTTACTGTCCCTCTCTTTCAAAGCTCCAAGAGGACAGTCGGAAAAGGATCTCTCACTCAACATATCGGAAAAGGAGTGGAAGGTAGCAATGAAGAGAATTCACTCAAGTTCCATATGTGCAAAGCATACAATTATTCAACTCAAAAATTATATATCGAACACATCTGTCCCGTTTAAAATTGTCCAAAATGTTTCCAGGGCAAGATTCAAACCTGCGAACGCTGCAATAAAGTTCTAGCCACACTGGGTCACATGTTTTGGGGTTGCACCAAATTAACATCATTCTTGATCAAAATCTTTAAATGCCTTTCAGACAGCCTTGGTGTCACAATCCCTACTAACCCATTAACAGCTGTGTTTGGTGTTCTTCAAGATGGGATAAATGTGGAGAAGTACAAACAAACTGTGATCGCCTTTACTACACTATTGGCATGTAGACTTATCTTGCTCAACTGGAAGAATCCTAACTCTCCTCTTGGTTAGTGGGTAACTGGTGTTATATACTATTTGAAACTGGAAAAAATCTAATTTGCACTTAGAGGATCTATGCAGAACTTTTTCAAAATCTGGCAGGATCTCATCAATAACATTTTAGAATAAGCATTTAAAGCACTGAGGAAGCTGATTATCTCCCCATTTCTTTTTCTTCTCCATTTATCTTTATTAGTTATTAATTCATCTATTTACTTATTTTTACTAGCTTTTAGTTTTACGGTGCTGGCCATGCTGTCTTTCTCAGGGGTGGGAGTTGATTTGTTTTCAGTCCTGTTTTTGTAAAAATGTATCTTATTTTTGTTGAATATTGTGTAATTACAATAAAATCAATACAATTATATATAAAAAAAAAAAACCCTAGTGATTATAATTTTATTAGTGCTCATGTTAGTAACCAATGTGAATTCACTTCTCTTAATTTCTCTGTTGTCAACATTAGGTGCATATTTATTTACCAAAATTATTTTAGTGTTGTGGTAAGTTCCCCACAACCATGACACAGCACCCTTCAGGATCAGATAGTATGTCTTTTGCTTCAAGTAGAATTATTTTCTGGTTTAAAAATCCTGCACATATGTTTTTCTTATAATAGCTAGACTGAAAGATTTAGCCCATCCAACCTCTCTTCAGTTTAAACTGGTTCTTACCTGTTAGTTCAGTGTCCTGTAAGAACATTTTATTGGTCTTTAGGCCTTTGAGGTAGGAGAATATTTTTTTTTCTCTTTAGATCGTGATTAAGACTTTTGACATTCCAGTTTACAAAGTTTAATGATTGATCAGGCATTTACTGCTTCTGAACATTAGGAGACATTTTTTGATCTTGAATTAAAGTAGTGAGTTACTCCAAAAAAAAAGAAAGATATATTTAGTCAGTTGACAATTAAATTACAAAAGACATATATTTGTGATATAATGTTGTGCCATAGTTTATATATTTTCTGTAAGTTCAGGGCTTGAAATTTGGCGTGGAATTGCAGGTATCCCTTATAAAATAAATATTTCCTGCAAATTCGATTTTTATGCACACATTTTCCACACATTAATTTGGTTAGCAATCTTTCTTGTTTGTTGCAAGAATATTAGGATTTTTAAAATGACTATTTCATAATGGAGCCTAATTTATTACTTAATTATTTTTTCATTGTATTTTTTTTAAGCTTGCGTGCATGCAATGTTTTTAATTGCTCAGTGCCCTTTATTTAAACTGTTCTTTTCAAGGTTCTTTAAACAGGTTGAGGTATGTTCTTGTGCTAAAATGAAACTAAAATCCCAGAAATTGACTTGGTTTGTTTAGTGAACTAGTATTTAGTTTCTTTCCTTCCTTCATTCTTGATAAACCAACCCAATTTGTGGCTTAATTTAAAATCATCATTACTTTAAATGATTATGGTAGGCTCACTGCCTTTAAATCTTAATCTGAAAAGTAAATTCAGTAACACATACAAACAAATTAAGAATGCTGAAGGACAAGGATATGTAAAGGGGACACTAAAGCTGCCACAGCACCCTTATTTATTGGGGTAATATTTGAGTAATGTTAGTATAGTCGGATTTTTGCATGAGCTAACCTGGGCTGCTACTTTGTTTTTCAGAGTTACATTCCTGCCTATAAATTTGTCGATCCTGTCGACTTTAACTTCATTGCTGTTATTCCTGAGAGAGCTTATCCACCGCTAGCTGCAGGTACACTGTCTTCCCCAAGTTTGCTCGTCTACAATAATCGATGGCTCTTGACATGCCGTTTTACAGCCAGAATATGGGCTGTTAGAACATGTAGTGTGTGAAGAAGAAAGTCGTTTGTTGTGTTAGTGACACTACTTTAGAAATGGCCATTAACCTTAATAAACAGTTGATTCCATTTCTAGTAATGATGAATTACATGAAGGTGACAACTTTGCTCAAATTGTAAACTCTGAATATGCATGGAAATATCACACATATACTGCCCAGTAAATAGCTTAGAACCCTAGACCATGGTTAGTGTAAACACACCCAAGCCTTTCACAAAATCTAGGCTGTTCATCAGCTCTGATGTTTTTGTACTCGGCATATATTATTCAGAACGTTAAGGATGGAGATGTACTGGTCAACAAAACAATCCTCTTAAATGCCTTGTGGACAGCAGATTTCGGCTGAAAAATGTTTGAGCTTACTTTTGTGGTACAGGTAAAATTCTTTACAATGAAATTTTCATTACAACGAAGTATTTTTATGGTTTCCTCATATGACACAAGTCTATAGAAATCTTGTTACTACGAAGTACATTCAGCAGATACTTTAATTACAACGAAGTGCCCAAAAGACCTTGAAATGCCTGAATGAATCATCCACAGAGCACTTAGTTCTATGGTCGCAGCTCAGTTGTGCACAACGATTCCCCAAACAGAAACATTGTAAAAAAAAAAAATAATAATAATAATTCTTCGAACTTTGCTCGTACTGTTTTTTTGTTGTTTTTGTTTTCGGTAGTTTTCAGTAAGAGCTTTTGCTTATTGCTCGTCAACATTTGAAAAACAGCCATTGGAATTTAAGTCATTGTCACCCTCCTATAGAAACGGCAGACACGAATAAATAATAACAGTTCATATTAGAAAAAAAAGTTTACATTTTTGCAGCTCTCGATTGCAGCAAAAAGAAAAAAGACATTGCCAGTGAATTTGGAATTTTACCATCAACACTGTCAACTTTCTTGAAAGACCAAGCAAAAAAAAGAAGAAAAATCTCAGGCTGCAAATGTATGTGAGCTGCTGCATTTGAAGACGTCGAAAAAGCAGTTTTTATGTGATTCAGTGATGCTCGTTCAAGACATATGCCTATTAATTTTACACCGATTCAAGAAAATGTGAGATTTCTAAACTCTCTTGGCACCTCCCTCAACTGGACAACATGCCGAAGAGCGTCCCGAAGTGCAATCACCTTGTCTTTGGAAGACTGTTTATATGTTGCCGGAGCAAAGCAGGCTCACAGATTTTATGCGTCAAAGCAAACTCAATGGGTAATGCAGGGAGCAGGATTACTTGGCCGTTAACCTGGCCACGACCCTGCCTGACTGCTGTGTCAGTTTATAGGAGAGTGGCAGATCCCGCTACAATAAATAACTGTGCTGTTCCTGTTTCAAGCTGAATAAAGCTGGTTTTGCTAAAGTACTGAGACTGAGCCTCGTGTTTTGGGGTGTAAGACAGAGATTTATAGCGTGACCCCAATCTTTTAGAATTCGCTTCTGTGGCACCTCACTGCAGTGCTGTTGCCCTGCCCCAGCAACAGACAAACAATCTTACACAGATGCATCAATTGCGCTTCAAGACGCACTTCAGCGTGACGTTCCCGTTTTTTCCCAAAAGAGTTTAGAATCCTCACAATATGAAGAAGAAAAGGATGATTCGGCTTCTGATTGATAACTATACTGCCTAGAACAGGGGTCTTCAACTAAAATCTATCGAGGTCCAGTCAGAGAAAATTTCTTGAAGCAAAGGTCCGGTCCGTCTGAAGATCATGTTGTCTAACTATTTAGTATCATGTCTATTTAAGTAGCCTAGTAGTTGTATCAACATCTGCATGTAATTAATACTAGACTTTCAAATCAAATTAGTTTAGTACAATTCATAATCCTTTTGACAATTTTTATTTTCAAACACAGAACTGAACATTTATGTATGACTGCAAATATGTACTTTTTTGTTCTGTCAGTGTATAATTTCTTCTTTAATTTAATAAACAAAAGTAGGGCTGCACTTCAAAATAAGACAAAAATAAATTATGAAAACTGTGCATGCTTAAATAAAGTGCTAAACCAGAAGAATACAAAAGGAATGGAGAAAAAGCTTAACATTTCCCCTTTTCTGTTTCACATTTTGACTCAAGTCTCAACCAATTTCACAGATAACAAATCTCAACACATCTTAACAATGTAACAGGTTTAAATGCCCATTTTCTTCCCTCTTATATTCATTGCCACACTTTTTTGCTCAGTGAGAGAATTGAGCTCTAGCTTGTCCTTCCAGGGTTTTAAACCTGGGCTTGAATGGAGTCAGAGCCATTCTCATAGACATGTGGAGGTGTTCATTGTTGAGCCTGGAACGATATTTAGTTTTTATTATGTTCATTGTGGAGAAAGCTGCCTCACAGTTGTGTGTGGAGCCAAACATAGTCAATATGTACAAGGCTACCTTCCTCAGAACTGGGAAAGCTGTCTCAGGAACCATTTGGAGCCAGAAAGTGGAAGGATCAATTCTTCCACACTGCTCTTTCTGAGCCACATCTGCTTGGAGATCAACCAGTTGCATCTGAAGAGGCCCAGCATTTACCCATTTAAAGTGCTCCGTGACTTCCTTTGAGAACCTCCTGACATCTGTGATGAGAAATGGGCTCTGAATGAACATGGTGAGCTGCTGTCCAAAGCGGAAGTGGTCAAAACGGTTGCTGAAGTTAACAATCAGCTTATTAATAAAGTTAACAAAAGAAGACACATCTCTCTGCCCCTGCACCTGTTCCTGCACTGCTGGGAAATGTTCACAGTCCCCCTGCAAGTCTTCCTTGAACACCTCAAGTTTCCTCTGAAAGGAGCGGACAGCTGTCATCAGTTCACAAATTGAATTGTTTTTTCCCTGTAGCCTCAAATTCAGTTCATTTAGATTTGAAGTGATATCAACCAAAAAGGCCACATTGTCCATCTGTTTTTCATTTTCTAAAAAGAAAGAAAACTGTGATGCCTTCTGACTTCTTAGCTCTGCCAAAAAAGATGCTACTTCCCTCCTTATGGACCAAAAGCGTGCCAACACCCTGCCTTTGCTGAGCCATCTCACATTGTTGTGCAGCAAAAGTTCATCTGCATTAGCATCGACTTCCCTGAGGAATTCTCTAAGCATGCAATGTTGGAAGGAAGAGGATGCTCTGAGAAAATTTATCATTTTCATCATTGTACTCATCACCTCAGCATGCTCATCTGACAGGGATGCACAGAGGACAGATTGATGAATGATGCAATGGTAAGATATGAGCTCAGGATTGTCTTCTTTCAGTCTTGATACTGCTCCTTTCTCTCTCCCAATCATAGCAGGGCTCCATCTGTGGTTATTGAAACCACCTTTTTTGGCTCTATTCCTCTCTTTGACAACATCTCCTTAATGGCCGTGTAAATGTCCTCTCCTCTTGTACTGGTCTGAAGGGGTGTGATACCTAATAGGTCTTCACAGAATGCTTTCTGGTCAGTGTTGAAAAACCTGACATACACTAACAGCTGAGCATTGTCACAAATGTCAGTGGACTCATCCACAGCTAAACCCACACATGGTGCTTTCTGCATTGCTTCATCAAGCTGGATTAGCACATCCTCAGTCAGTATTTCACTTTTCTTTGTGGCAGATGTTGCTGACATGGGTATTTGATTTATTTTTTCACATAGCTCTTGCTTTTGTTTTCCCTCAAGTAATGTTTCAGCTACTGCACTCATGCATTCTTTGACAACCCCTCCATCTGTAAATGGCTTTCTGTGTTGTCCCAAAATCCAAGCAACTCTGAGGGAGCACTCCTGAGCACGTTGTTGGGCAGTGAATGTGTGGCTCAGGATCCTGGTGGACTGGTCATATTGGCCTCTGAGACTAATGATTTTTTGTGATCTCACTTCAGATTTGAGTGGGTATGTTCGTTCAAAATCTTTATGCTTCGTCTCATAATGTCGTTTCACATTGGCACTTTTTACAAGTGCCACGGTTTCTGAACATATGAGACACACAGGTTTAGTGTTTCCAGTGGGAAGTATGAACAGAAATGAGTTTGTCCATTCTGGATTAAATACCCTATTTTCGCTGTCCACTTTCCTTCTTTTAGAGAGCGCCATTTGCTCCGTATATTTCTGTCCCTTTCGCCGTGTCACTCGTCTCTTCTTTATCCAGCACAGTCTCACAGTATCTCTCAGTAGTAGTCTTTATTTTTATCGCTACATTTCTTTCGAACGTTTGGTTCCTGACCTTGCCTCTAACACACGTTTCACTATCTTTCTTCTTTTCGACCGTATCTCTGAAAAATCCCTCCTCTGTTTGCGTACATGGATTCGTAAAACAACGTTCACCGACTAGAATCCGCAGACTTGATTGGATGAGAGGTATCACGTGAAATGGCTTAGCGCGTATACTGTGTATTTCCTCACCATTACCGTAAAGATTACAAAAGCTGCGGGTAAAAATAGAAGCGCCCCATCATGTTTAAATGATAACCTTTTGTTTTGGCTGTAAGTCAAGGTCCGTATGAGACAGCTTTGCGGTCCGGATGCGGACCAAGGTCCGCCTGTTAGTGACCTCTGGCCTAGAACATTCTTCCACATTTAGATAATTTTGGTATTGAATTCCTCCCACCCAATTGCACAGCAGCAATTCTCGTCAATATAACTTGTAGACAGGAGGACATTAAAATTAACGGGAAATAAGCTATTGAAATGATTGTAGACACCTGGTTGCAAGTTAAAGAAAGCACTATAGCTACAAATACAGAATCTCATTGCAACGAAATTTTCATTACAACGAAATATTTTTTAGATCCCTGGAAGTTCGTTGTAACGGAAGTCTACCTGCATTTGCATTTTATAACCTGTTACTTTGCAGTGTAGTAAGGAATTACTTTTGAAAATAAAACCTTTATTTGAAGCACTGATATAGAGATTCAGTAAAGTGTACATACCTGAGTAGAATATTGTTGTTGATCAATCATTTATAGTTTTGAAAGGTCATTTGGTAGTGAAGCAATGCAAACATACAATTACTGAGTTGGCACTGTATCCATTTTACTAATCTACAGGTAACATTTATTTGAAGTTTAACAAAAGATTCAGTAAACTGGAAAAAAAAATCTAAGCCTGATGTATTTACATTTTTAATAAATTTTTTTTTAGATGATTAAATCATTTAAATGGTGGATGTTAATGCAGTAGGGCAAGACTTGGAAACTCATTTCATGTGCATTTAGGTCATTTAAGCGAGTTGAATCATGTATGCATTGCGTATAGTTTTTGTAGTTGCCAGCGCCCTTACCAAAAAGGTTCCCACAGTCCTGCTCAAGGATAACATTCAAGGAAGTTGGTGATAGATTTATCTATGGAGGATATTTCAACTTTGTAAGACTCCTTTCCTGATACTAACACAATTCACCTTTATTTTCTTTTGTGGTCTTTTAACAGTTTATAGTAATCTCGAAGAAATTATGTTCACTGGCAAACTAATAATTGTCCTAGTCATTCTTAAACCCTACTTACTCCATTTTATAGGAGCAAGAAGTAAGAGTCAATCCTAGCAGCACTGGGCACAATGCAGGAAAAGGGCATGGACAAAGTACCAGTTTATCACAGGATCTACTCACACACTCGCATGTGCAGTGCTAGTGGAAATTGGAGTGTGCCATTGTTAATGCTGGCACTGTCTGCATCTCATCTGCATTATTATTATGTTGACTTTATTTTGTTTAGTATTCCCTGAGCAAGGCAATGTATAAATTCATCTAATCCACCAAGATATTTCATAGGTACACCAGAAGAATAATGTTTGCACATTATTTCTTCCAGATACGCAAGTTTTATAGTCTGTAATAACTGAGTTGTAATTTTGCTGTGCAGCCCCTCAGTGTTTTCGATTTAAGTTCTTCGGCAATGCATCTAATGAATTCACCACATGCCGTGTCATTATCATATGATTTCAATACATCCATTTTGCTCTTTTTATTAGTAAGGTTTATGATATATATTTTGTGAATAATTTATCGCAGTCAGTCATATAGGCTACATTAAATTTTATTTTCAGTCCTTTAATGTCCTTATCGGCAGAGCTTTCACAGGTTGCGAGTTTGGCCCAATGTCTTTTGGGTACACTGCATAATTACACAGTCATTAGAATTTTCATACAGTACATCTGACTCATTCCTATTGCATTGTTGTCAATGTAGGATTACTGTTGACAAGTGTTAATTGAAGACATTCGTCAAAATGTTTTTCATGGCATTTTTGCCGTGTTCGCCAAAGGTTTTGTTAGCAGAGTTTCCCTTAAAATATGTTGTGCAGCTGGTTTACATGAACTTTTTTCCCCGCTCCCCATTATGCTTTGCAAGGCCAGCATGGCATGATAGAGCTGTTGTCCCCTAGTATATAACACTGATCCATTGCTTTACAGGCTTAAAGTCTGCCAGTTTTATTCAGTTTGCCAATGCAGAGCATCAAGCACAGGCTCATCCACACCCCACCCTACTCCTCTTCTTAGTGTACAGCTTTACTCCTCTATCACCCAAGTGCTGGAGCGATAGAAACCACTTCTGCTCAGCAACCCTCAAATACAACACATAAATGGGCACTTGGCAAGATTGTGGGCACTGTAGCTCTTGCCCTGCCACCATGGCCCCCTTCTACCAGCTCATGGTTAGTTGCTTCTCCAACTGGAAAATCCTCAGCCCCCATTACTTTGTGATTCTGTAGACAGAGTGACATTCAAAAAAAAATGAAGAGTCCCAGATCATCCCTTGTCTTATACTCTTTATTGCTCTGTTTGGTTTTCTATAACTCTTATTTGCACTGGGCTTATGGGAGTCAAGTCTCTCTGAAGCTAGGGAGCTGCACTGGCAATCTGAAGGTTGCCGGTTCGAATCCCGTAAATGCCGAAAGGGACTCTGCTCTGTTGGGCCCTTGAGCAAGACCCTTAACCAGCAATTGCTGAGCGCTTTGAGTAGTAAAAAGCACTATATACAATGCAAAGAAGAATTATTACCGTAATTTTAACCGTATATACTGAAAATTTTAGGATCCAAAATAGACCCAAAATATTGTTTGACTTACTGATTGTGGGCCAGAGCTGTTTTTTTTCCCATTATTATTATTATTCATTTCAAAAGTCTCTGAAATCACTACACTGAAGGTAATGACAAAAAAGGGTCCTCGGTATGTATTGAATCTTATCTGAAGCGTAATTCTGCCATTGCAACGCATTTGAAATTACATAGATAACAGAAGAGTTGCCTTTCATTATCTGCCCAGCTTTTCTTACAACAGAATTAATCTTGCTGTCTGCAAAGCACATAAAGTAAAAGATCAGAGAATCGACAATATCTGTAAATTTCTAGTCAGAGTGCAGTCCTCACAGCAGAGCACAAGCACCATAAAATTCATATTGTGAGAGATGGTGGAGCTGAGGAAAACCCACAAAGATATTTCCACGACTCACTGAAATAGCATAGTATGGAAGAATTGGCCAGCATCATTCAAAGCACATTTTCCAAACAATGTGGTCATGCATTCTATTAATTAGGGACACAGTCTCTGCATCTTTTTCCTAAAAATCAGGGATATTGTCCAGAATTCCTTGGGGGACCTATTCATTTGATTATGAAATCATGTAAAATTTGCAGTGCAGTAGGAGGAGGATCAAGAAGCTGACAAAAACACAGTGTCAATACATGTTTGTTTTCATTTCAGACACTACTAAAGATTAATGGTTAAATGTATTTTAATCTGTATTTTTTTCTATTTTTTTCGGGTACAGATATTTGATTTAGGATAATACTATACTTCAGGCCAAATATAAGCATAAAATGTGTTTTCCATATTTTTTTAATTGCATGTTAAAGTATTTTCTTGTCAGTGAGTCTGGCTATGTATGTAAAATTCATTTTCTATCATTGCCCACTGGAGCTAAACCTGCTCACAAGGTTGGCTAAATTAATACTCAACTTCGTTCCCCTTCTCCGACTCCAAGATGCACACTGCAGCTGCACTTTTTCTTAGTCGTGGTCTGCTGCAGCAGAGTCTGCACCTCTGAAGCACACTGCAACAGCACTAAATTGGAAAGTCAGACTTGTTACTGTAACTTCCTACTAAGACTAAATCGGGAAACCAAACTGTTTTCACTCTTTCTTCATGTAAACATATGTTTAAAGATTTTTCTTAGACATCACTACAAGCTACATGAGATAAGTAAGATATAAAAAAAAATAATAATAATTTTTAGGTGGAGTATTCCTTTTAATTACAGGAATTGAAGAAAATGTTAAAAATGATACTGGGTAATGTTCACAAAAATTGTAAAATGTTATATAAATATTGCAATAATGCTTGGAACTTGATTCATAAATAATGCTTTGTTGATGACTGTGGAACTAACATAGAGGACTGCAACGATACTTTTTATAAAGGTAAAGCTAGCCAATATAGACACTTAGATTGAGTAACAGGGCTGTGATCGTACTTCAAGCATTATAAAGTACAAGAATGTATTGTAGTGACTTCCTTGTGGTTAAAGGAAAGGAGAACACAAGAGCTTGATCAAGCAGTTAAACAAGATAAGAACAGTTTATTAGGGTTGTAAGTTCAAAATGGCAGACAATTAAGGATGATGCAGGCAAAACTGATTCTAAAGTAATGACTTGTACACTATGTACCTTCCTCACTGTTTTGGTTGTAGGGAATGCTGGTTACAACTTGATTCCTTAAATAGGACCGTTTTTAAATAGTGGACGAAACAGTGTCTTCCTCCATCTGCTTTCCCATGACGTTACCCTTGACCCTTTTCTTCTGGTCCAGCAAACACCACTTACCATTTTATTTCTCTCTTGCCTTTTTTTGTGAAACGACACTCGACCATACTACCACACTTCTGCTTTAAGTTCACCACTACACACCTTCTCTTTCATCCCTCTCTAGACAGCCTCCTCCCTTTGCCCATTGAATCGTGCCTGCTGTTTATACTTAACTGTCAATCCTGCTGGCAGTTATCATTTGTATAGCCAGTTTGCACTGTCACATTTCTATACACTCTTGGTGCTGCACCGTTGCGTGCACTGTAGTTGCATTATTAAAGCCATGCACAAACAGAGATAAGGAATGTTAATTCTAAAGTTATCTTATTTACATTACTCATTACCAAAAATGTAAATATGTTTGTTTATGTATTACAAAATGTATTGTGTTACAAGCAGTGTATTAAGTTTGAATTACTTTTTCTTCTTTTGCACGAAAAACTGAGCACTGAACAGCATTTGGTTTTGAATCAAGTCCATATTGGAACATTAGTGAAACTGATCAGAAGCACTGCCAAATCTGAACAGTTTGTTTTGTTTTATAAGTACATTTTGTAATACATGTGCGGTGATCATAAATAATATCCATCCCTTTCTTCCATTGTTAAACGCAAAACACTGAAGATTCACAGTATTAACACTACCTGCTGTAGACTGCTTTAGAATATCTATAGCAAATAGCTGGATTAAACCTAGACTGATAGTTTTATGTTTTTATTATGCTGGATGTTGTGGAAGAAAATTATGAATACAGACACCCCCCACTGGAATGCCCCGATTTAAGCAATCAAACACAGGCAGGAGAAAGTGTCAATCGTTATTCTTTATCTAAGTCTCCGAAGGGGCAAAAAGCATCATATTAGAGTTTTTTGCAAAGAAAAACGTGTCCTCAGCACTAGATTTATACAATCCATTGAATAGGTCACTATTCTTTAAAAGGAATTAATTACAAATTCAGAAAACTTTTAACATGATTGGGGACATCTAGTTGCTAATGGGACATGGCAGATGTTTATACCTTAGATGGCCACAATTTGATTGATAGTCCTGTTTGCTTAGGATGTACATGACATTTTAAGTGCATTATTTTTATTCTTATTTTAGGAGACGTGTGAATTTCACCACGTACACCCTGTTTCTCTTGGTGTAAATGTAAAGAACAATGGCCTATATATATTATGATCCAGCTGGGTACAAAAACAGGAAATTTAGTACTACAGAAGAATGGTTATGCCATAAATATAAGAGATAAGACATAAGATAAGAGAGAACCCATTTTTCTCTTAATGGGTTATATAAAATAACAATAAATACATTTATCAAAGTGAATAATTAAATAACAGCATCAGCTTGTAAGCATAAGCTCAGAAGGATAAGAGACCCAGACACATGCCAGGTGCACATTGGACCGGGGTTCTTACAATGTACACTGTCTGATTTTTATAAATCGTAGACAAGTGACTAATCTCACTGTATGATAGTCGCCAGTTGTATGTATATGTCCTATAACTATATTAACATGTATAGTCCAATTGACATGCCATAATTTGAGCATTCAGAGTATACATGTACATGGGCCTGATGGACTGCTAACCTGTTCAAAAGAACACAATGTCCTCCGGCTTCTCAGAATGTCAACAAAGAAGAGAGCTGAGTTTCTGACTCTTTCCATGTTGCGCTCAGAAAGTACAAAGAAAAGAAAGAGGCATAATTAGACATGTGGATGGTTGAAGCTAAGTATTTTGCAGAGAGCATTAGAGGTACGTTGTCTATGAAATTAATGTTGTGTGTGTTTATTTTGGGTTCTTCCAGTAAGTGTTTCCTAAGACACTTTTGTCATTGGCCATTTATGTGTATCTTTGAAGTATGAAATTTAGATTTTCTAAATCATAAATATGAAATTGAGCATGACAGAGGCAATACCCAATGTAGAATATACTGTTATGTATGCATAATTAAATTTCATAGCACTACAAGTCCTAAATCCTTCTCATAAAATGTACTTTCAATTTTTAGACCTCCCATTGTGTATTCAAACCTAACATTTTTAACTCCTTTAATAACTTAATCATTTACTTTTACTACCATTAAATTTTATCTGCCACAAATCTGCCCAAATCTGTATGCTGTCCAAGTCCCTCTGTACTGATTCAATGGATTCCTTCCATTAATTTATCAGTGGTGCATGTTATGCTTAATGGCTTATAGTTGCTTGGATTTGCCTGGTCATACATTTTATATAATGGGATAAAATTTGCCATTTTACAGTACTTTGGTGTTTCCCCAGTGCACAGTGGCTTCCTAAAAATATGTGTGAAGGGTTTATATATGTTCTCACTAACAACCTCAGGAACTCAAAGATAAATTTTATGTGGTCCCGGTGCTTTGTTTAATTTCAGCATAATCTCAACAGTACCCTCAAAAAATGCAAGTTTACAGTATCTGCTATTTCACTATCTGCATTATTTAAATCTGCTTTACAATTCCTGAGGCACTTCTCCTTGACTGTTCTTTTACTACTAAAATGCTAAAAGAATTTCTTTGGGTCATCTTTCGCCTTATCTGCTATATTCCCCTCTAACTACCATTTACCCTCTCTAATATCCTTTCTTCTTAATGGTTGTTCTCATTTGCCCTGTGATTCAAATTGGAATTATTAATCTTATAAACCATATACAGCTTTTTTTTTTCCTTTGCAGCTTCTTTTTCAACTCTTTATTAACCCACTCTTTATTAAATTTCCTTTTAATTACAAATTTAGTTATGTACCTGTCGTGCATTATATATAAAACACTTTTAAACCGGTTTCACTGCTCCTTGACTCTCTTCACACTTAAAACCTTGTCCCAGTCTATTCTCCTTAGACTTTGCTGCATCTGCTCAAAATTTGCCCTACCAAAGTTAAACTTAACAGTTTTAGTTTTAGTATCTGCGCTCTTCCAACACACTGAGAATTGTATTATATTATGGTCAATTGACCCTAAAGGTTCAATCACCTCTGCTCTCTAAGTATTCTCAATTCTTTGCTGATTATTACAAAATACTAAATCTAGACCGGCTTCCTCACTTCAACATACTATGTTGCAAAACAGTCATTGTTTACATCTAAACTCTACAGCACAATTAAAATGTCTCTTAGATGAAAGCACTAACAAGCCAAATACCAAGTTTCATTATCAGCAAGAACTAATTAGGAAAAAGGCTGGAATGAAAATCTGTAGCCACTGAGGCCCTCCAGGACTGTGATTGAGGACCCTTGTTCTAAACAGTCCAACATAACTTGCATTGAATTGGCCTCACTATTAGAATTTGACTTTGGATTACTAAAACTGCTCAACTGTTGTTTTTTTTTTATTTAAATGATTGAATTTAAATGGTGAAACCAAAAAATTTAAGACAAAAATTAGATTTAAGAATGCTACTGTTATTTTACTACTCCTGGCCCCTTAAGCTCCTGTAATATTCTCCACCTTGACTGCTTGCTGTTTGCCCTTCTAAGAGGTTAACTTTCTCTGTCTTTTAATTTTGTATACATCTTATTTCTTACTAGCAAAATACCCGCGCTTTGCAGCGGCGAAGTACTGCCTTAAAATTTTTATTAAGAAGAAAATTAAACCTTTTTAAACTGAGGGAAAATATACCAATAATTATTTGTTAAGGATCTCTTTGTATACCCCATTGTCATTTTGGCCCTCCGGTTGTAATATGACCAAGCTGTGCACTGAGCTTACTCTTGAGCATGCAACGTACAGTTGGCCACGTGAAAAGTAATCTTGTCTCAAATCTCACAGCTTGGATTGCTGATGTCAAAATCTTTTTGAGTTTCACGGTTTGTTTCAATTACGACAGTATTTGCAGGACTTGTGTTGAAGTGACATTCGGCATCTGTAAAGCGTTTTAAGCATACAACCAGTTTCATTGATAACTTTACATGCAGGTTTTGAGAGTTTAAACATTCATAAACATGAAAGTGTCCACTACTGAAATAGTCACCTGTGAATCTAAGATGTTTTAAGAGGCATTGGCGGTTGTCGAACGGTGTAAAATATTTGGCCATTTCGGTACACTTGAAAGCGACAACTGAACAATTCAGCGGCAGCCATCAACTCACATGCAGAACCATAGATGAAGGGCTAAAGCATTTCACTCTTATAGTGCTCCTGCGTAGTATAATTATCTGTTGTACCGTCATCAGTCCGCACCTTGAACCTTTCCCAGGACTTAAATACTTAAGACACAATGTTCCTCCGGATATCAAGAGTGAGCCTGATATGGCCGCGCAATATGTAACAAAGAGAATGGAAAAGGCAGGTGCCATCTCCGGGCATGGAAACCACTTGGTAAGTGACAGTTCTTTGATCGATGGTGATCACCTCGATAGACATGTTAATGGGGGCACTGTTGGAACGATAAAGGAAATGGGTACCTGAACAATGTAAAGTAAGTCTAAAATACCTAAACAATAACTATAATCGTAATAAACGAACAATAAAACAGTGGAGAAGCCGTGGATTAAATAAAAAGGCTGTAGTTATCAGCAAGGAGACGTGAATCCCGTGGCAAAGCAAGGAAGGGAATGAAGAGACTGGAGCGACGGACGGCCCTATATAGGCAGGCAGCCAACAACGTGGGAGGCGTTGGGATGGGGGACCCAATTCCGCCTCACACAGTGACTGAGCTGCAGGCTATGGACGTATACATATACATAAGTAGGATTCAGTTAGAGTTGGGAACCCGAGTACCAAATTTCTTGAAGATGGGCCCATAAGTAACAAAGACCGTTGGAAAATTCAATATGGCGGCCGACAGTGGCGTCATACCACCGAAATAAGTACGTACGTCGGTTTCGGTTAGCGCAGGGAAGCTGCCTACCAAATTTCATGAAGATGGGACCATAAATAAAAAAGTTCAACATGGCGGACGCTGTCGACCGTTAGGTGTAGAATTTTGAAATGAAACCTGCTTTATTTTTGTAAGTAAGCTGTAAGGAATAAGCCTTCCAAATTTCAGCCTTCTACCTACACGGGAAGTTGGAGAATTAGTGAGTGCGTGCGTGCGTGGCCTTTTATTAGTATAGATTTAACAGCTCTCCACTCACACTTTCTTCATAATAATGAACCCTTACACTGTCGCCCTGTTAACTGCTCTACTTTCCTGACCACTAAGAAATCTTCATTCTAGTCATTTTTTTGTTTTACATCTTCTGCGTTTGTACTGAATATCCGCTGCTAGGTAATTTTGTTACTGTCTTGTCTGCACCTACTGCCACTTGTGCCTGATCAATGTCTTAATGCTTGCTGCCTGCCTACATATGGCCCACCACTACCACTAAGGATTCGCAGTTTCTGTTACTTTTAACTATTCATTGCTATATGCCAGTTAATTACTTACAGATATGTTGGTGTCCGGTACTGCTACTTACTGCCCTGTGTGGCTGCTGGCCTGGGAGCCTGCGCAGCCAGAATGCCTGGATGGTGGAAGGAACAGCAGAAGGACAATACCTCCCCTGGGACACGAGAGAGCAGCCGCCCTGGTTTACATGGGGGCCACGGGATATCGGAACTTAGAAACTCAACCCTGTTGGGGCCCGTGGCCACTGCTAGAGGGCACTCTGGTAGTCATTAAGTCATGGACTGCAGCACTTTCTGCCACAACAGGAAGTGCAGCCGGACCAGGAAGCAGGTGCACCTAGAATGCTTCCAGGTGCCCCTGCAGCACTTCTGCCACGCCTGGAAGTGCTGCAGGAAGGTCATCAGGGAGCACCTGGAGCACATCTGGCTACATTATAAAAGGGGCCACCTCACTCCATTCAGGGAGCCGGAGTCAGAAGGATGAAGACAGAGCTTGCGAGAGAGGAGTGGAGGCGGCAAAAGAATGGAAAGGACTGTTAGCTTTTTTTGTGGTACTTTGTGTGCTGTTAAAAATGCAAAAGAAAATTAAACTTGTGTGTTCTGGACTTCTGGCTGTGTCCAGGCATCTTTCACACCTGCCAATGCTAGTTTGAATACAAAAAACAAGAACAAGTACAAGTAACATTTCCAAATGTTCTCCCCAACATTCAGCTGCTTTTGCTCCTGTTGCGGGTGGAAAAAAAAAAAAAAACTGTAAAAATTCACACACAGCTCATTAGTGACAACCAAAACAAATTTTTTTTTGGAGCAAACTGTAGTTTTATATTAACTCTCACACTTCTGAACAGAAAACTCTCAGCAGCTTCTCTTACAATCACAAAGATGACATCAGTACGTTTCTGTCTATAGTCAGAGTTTTTGTATATGGTAATTGTCACAAACTGTAGTTTACTATTATTATTTCTAAATCCATGTTAAAGAACAAAAAAATATTACTAAGGTATTTAGATAAAAAGAAAAATAGTCTAAAAAAAGTGGTTAAAACTGGTACAAGTTGCAGTCGCAAAGAGTAAATCAGGCTCTGGCACATTGCTGACATTCTTTTTTATATTTCATAGACACAATTTTACTTGTGCTCGTTGAATGCTCATTTCATGTTATTAAAGATTTTCTGAATAATTCTTTTAGGTCTTGTTCCACTTCCTGTAGAGAGGTGAAGATACTGGATTGACTGTCAGCCGTTACTTTGAATCTATCTGGAAACAGAAGACAATATGTGATTTCAGCTCAATTTAGGTGTTGTTTAATGCTGTAATGATTACAGCAGAGATAGCTTCTGTAATAGTTCAAGCAGAGCAAATAAATAAATATATATAAGCATATATATAATATATTATTTTTATTTATTTATTTTTTTTTTATCATATACTTTATCAGATTTAACCATGAGGCTTCAAGGCATTCGAATCATGTAAGTGATAAATAGGTACAATCTTGGTGGTGGCTTTAGAATTCTCTCCCAGTATTTTTGAAAAGATTCTGCTGCAAAAAGCAGCCATTCTGTAGTATGTTAAAGCACACTGACACATTTTTGTTCTTCAGGGGACGCTAGAGTGTGTTGTTTTCCCTTTCTTGTTACAAACACAAATAACATACATTGACAGTGTTTTACTGGATGTCACTGTAGCAATGTTAAGTTGAAACAGTGAAATACAGTTGCAGTGGATTTTATATTAATTAAAAACAACAACAAGCAGTGTGCTGCAAATCTAAAACCACATATCGCACCTCAATTTCGGTTTTGTCACTGTCTTAGCACAAAGCTAAGATGTAATTTAAATGCCTGCAAAAAGTTGATATAAAGTTAAAGTAGAGCAAATTTTGAGCAAATGTGGCAAAGTCTAAGGAGCTTAGACTGGGATAAGCTGTTAAGTATGGAGACAAGTCAGTGAGCAGTGGAACAGGTTAAAACTTTATAGAATACCACAGGTACATACATAAATTTGGAAATTTGTGGGAAATTTAAAAATAAAAAAACACTACATTATGTTAAAGAGTTGAAACAAAGCTGCAAAGGAAAAAATGTGTATAAGTGCTTTTAAATTAATAACTCCGGTGTGAATCGTAGGGCATATTATAACATGAGGGCAATCGTTAAAAAGGATGCTCGGAAGTCTAAAGGGCAGTTTAAAAGGAATATAGCAGGTAAGGTGAAAGATGATCCAAAGAGATTCTTTCAATATTTTAATAGTAAAAGAACAGTCAAGGAGGAGGTGAAGTGCATTAGGGATATTAAAGGAGAATAAAAATTAAAAAAAAAAACAGTGAAATAGCAGATACTCTGAACTTGCATTTTTGAGGTCTTCACATGTGAGGAAGTTGATTACTTCCCAATGGTAAAAGGAATACTAAGGAGGTACTGAGTGATTTGGAAATTGTTACAAGGAGAAGTACTGCTTAGATTTAATAGGCTGAAATCAAACAAATCTCCATGACCAAATAATATTTATCCTCAAGTTCTTACAGAGACTAGAAAGTACATATTTAAACTATTGTCACACACTTTTAGGAGCATTTTTAGGACCTGGCAGATCCAAGCAACTATAGGCCAGTAAGCTTATCACAGATAAATAAATGGAAGGAATTATTAAGGCAAAGGTTGAGAAACACATTGCAAGAACAGGGGCTTTCCTGAACAGTGAGCATAGGTTCAGAATTTGTAGGTCATGTTTTATCAAAATGTTGGAATTCTACGAGGAAGTAACAAAAGGATATTATCAAAATGGAGCATAGGATATTCTTTTTTTTTTTTACTTCAGAAAGCATTTGATAAGGTGCCACATGAAAGGGTGGGCTTCAACATAAAAGAAATGGGAGTTCAAGGTCTTGTTTATAGATGGGGGCAAAATTGGCTTAGACACAGGATGCAGAAGGTTATGGCGTGAGGAACCCTATTAGAATTGACTGATGTTAAGAATGGTGTTCCACATAGCTGGGTGCTAGGGCTGTTGCTATTTTTAATATATATTTGTATAAACGATTTGGATAGGAACATAAGTAACAAGCAGGTTAACTGCTCAGGTGATACCAAGATGGGTGGATTATCAGATAATCTAGAATTGCTTTAATCTTTACAGTGGGACTGTGGTACAGCAGGTCTGTGGCTCAGAAAAACTGCCCATTTTAATGAATAAATAATGAGCGCACTCGCAGTCAGGAATGGAGCAGGTGTGAGCAATTGTCTGTGAGGACGGCTTGTCTCCGTGTTGGCGCAAGTCAGTCGGCCTATCATGCGTTACCTTGTTGGCACATGTGGGTGGTCTGATTGTCTCAATATCGGCCCAGTGCAGCAGTCAGGCAATCGCACCTGCAACCGCTCCAAAGTCCACAAAGAGGAGCATGTGGCCATTGCTCAGGAAGGGGGCTGTGGCTCACTCCTGACCATCATGCTTAGGAGGCACTTTTGCTGGGTAGAGCCATTGGCAGCGGTGAATGTGCAAAGCGTCTGCACAGGGTGGAGCCTGGATTGGTAGCAGTTTGGGTGGAGGAGGGTTTGATGGTTTCCCACGGACACCATGGGATTGGCAGCGAGGACAGAGGCCAGATGAGATGAGTGTCTATACTTGTTGGTCAACATCTCTCTGGGTTGCGAGGTCCAAATAGGATAAGCCGGAGGCGTCGGTTTTAAAGGAAGGCACTAGGGCTTATGGATTTTTAAGGAGCTTTCTTCATTGCGTTGTTTAAACCTTGTTTTTAACTGATTTTTCTATTTATTGATTTTAAACCTCCATGTAACATTTTGTTTTATGGATTATTTATTGACCGTTTGGAGAAGTGCACTTTAGGTACTATTTTATTTTATTTTTATTTATTTATTTATTTTTTTAAATATAAATAAAAACACTGAGCACTTTGCACTTTCCTCTTGTTTCATGTGTGCTTTGACCTCATCTGCCATGCTCATCTTGGTTATGGTGCTGACAGTCCAAGAGACTCCCATTATAGAAGAGGGAGCAAGGAGGTGGCTGTGCTGTGCTTGCACGTAAATCCTAACTGCTCTATTCAACCGATACATGTATCTGAATTGACCTATGTATTCAAATGGTTTTACTTCAACCAATGTATATATTTGAATGGATGTATATATGTAAAGAGATCTATTTAAACCAATCTATTTGCGTTACAAAAAAGAGCCATTGAAAGTAAGTCATTAAATGTTGCATTGTAATGATCTTTAATTATTCTCCCTCATTCTTTTATTTGACATGCACCCTCATTAAAAGCAACTTAAACTATCTGCTCATTATCTATACTAATAAAAGGTAAAGCCCTCACTGACTGACTGACTCATCACTTATTCTCCAACTTCCCCCGTAGGTAGAAGGCTCAAATTTGGCAGGCTCAAGTGCTGGGTCTGAGCTAACATTAAATAAAGCCGTGGACATTGCAAGATCGCATGAGATAGCACAAGCACAGCTGAGAACCTTCAATGCATGTACTCCGAGCTGCTTGTGTGAACTTACTGTGAACGCAGTACACAGGCAAAAAGCAAGAGCTCCAAAGAGTGCTGAACAAAAAACGCATTACACAATTGAGACGGCAGCAATAGAATATACTTACAGATAAGCATACACACATATTCATAAGTTCACTTACTGCGGAAACAAACCACACTGTGGAAAAAGTCAATGTCCAGCTAAAGGAAGACAGTGTAAAAAATGTGGTAAATTGAAGCAATTCGCTAAAGTTTGCAGGACTGGGAAAGGTAAACCTGTGCATGCAGTGTGTGATGTCTCAGATAAAGAGGAAGACAAGCTGTTTATTGATGCAGTAGGACAGGAACAACCCTCTGACTGAACAAACCTTGGTAGACATATCAATAGGAAAGCAAGGTGTAAAGCTTAAGTTTAAATTACGTTCACAGACACGCTGCTGCTAAATATTTGCAGGCAAATCCACAACTTAATACTGGGAATGCCTGTTAAACATCTTAGATTCACGAGTACCGATTTGGGTGGTGATCACTTCGATCAATGAAACCTGTTATCTTTACAACGGTTGACAACGAAGATGAGATGGTCAGGAATAGACTAGACAAACACGAAATGTAACTTGAGCACAACACATCCTCCAAATACGAACCTGATTGAAAGAAATAATGACAAATCCTTGATGACAGCAACACTCATAACACAAAACAATTACATTGACAATCATGTTACGTTATTTTTAAAATGTATCCTTTTCTTTTTCATAACTTCTTTAACACACTACTTCTCCGCTGCGAAGCACGGGTATTTTGCTAGTTTAAAAATAATATACAGCAGAATTTTAAAACGAATCACAAGAAGCATAGTTTATAGTTTAAAAAAAAACAAAAAAAAACTTTTGGAAAGTAAATCTAGCATGTTGAAAAACCAGATCTGATAAACTTGCAGAACAGGCACCAACAATCAGAGTAACTTTCAGGATTAAATGGAATTCTTTTCCCCTTTTACAAATTCAGCAAAAATATTTTTAGATATAGCCTTAATTTTTTATTTTGCCTTTGTTTTAGGAATTACTGTATATGTCAAGGAAGCAGTCTCCAAAAGACACATGTTGCTTTAGGTAGCTTAATATACTTTCCAGACACAGACAAAGGAAATCAACCTTTGCTTGATATGATGAATGCTTAATGGATTTAAAACAGCAAATTAGGGATTTTAGGTTCAAGAGTAAAATGAAACAGGATAAAGAGCAAACCGATACTTCTATGGCGCAAATAATGTAAGCTGATTTTTGTGGCGGAAGAAGGCCACCTGCTCTGCAGAGCCGGGTCCGTAAAAGAGTGATGGTCACGAGAAGGTAAACAGAGAGCCCTTAAAGTGGCGGTGGGACAGAAGCAGGCACAAACAACGATTCAATCAACAAGGTTTATGAAAAAATAAAATGAAATAACTATATACATAAAATAAATAGAAATCAAGCAACAATCCAAGGTTTATGAAAAAACACAAAATAACTATATACAATAAATAAATATCAAACAACAATTTTTGCAATAAAAAATAACTGTCAGTGCCATAACCTGCAGATGAAGCCCAAAATTAAAAAAGAAAATTGAGAGGAGGAGACCTGCCGACATACAAAGTGCCGGTCATTTGCAAAGATTGCAAAAAAAATAAAAAAAGTAAAAACAGCTTGAAAAAGGAAGGAGGCCTTCCTTTCTGCCAACATACAAAGTGCCAGGCAGTTATACACATTAGGGCCTCCTCATGAACAAAACAAAAAAAAAGCAATGTATGGGCCCATCTACAGATTAAATAAATAAATAAAAATTGATGGGTATCCCCCCAGCGCAATTTTTTTTTCTCCCTCTTCTTTTCCTTCAGCCACTCCTGAACAGTTTTGCCGGCTGAGGTGGAGCTAAAGAAATTAAACTGTTCTGCAGCGGACGTGGGCCATGGGCGTAGGACAGTGGTGGGCTCTGAAACAAGGGCCGAGCTGCTTGGCAATGGCACAGCCATCTCCAGAGCCCAGCGTACCAGCTCCCTGGTGCGAGTATAGTGCCTACAGGAGACACAAAGCAAGTCAGGGTGGGAGGGAGGAGAGGGGCATGCCCAGTGTGTACTTACCATTGTGCCAGGGTGCGCTGATTGAGGGGGAATAACTGAATACAACATTTTCCTGAATGCAGACGTAATCACGCATTACAACTGCCCAGCAGTTCACCCTCACGCCACAGATGGTGGTTCCTTCGGGGTGAATCCTGGACAGCTCTATACAAACGGCCTCCACAAGGCGGCCGATGTTTGGCATCTGTGCTGCTTGGCCGCCTTGGCTGACCATACACCTACAAAATTTGGGGGTCGGGTTTGGGGGAGAGAGACAGAGATCGATCGATATCCGATCAAAAGGAAAGAGGCCACGCCAAAGAGGTTGAACACCTACCGCTGCAAGCTGTCCACTCCCGGTGTGACACTGATCTGCGAGTGGTTGTGTCGGAACCTCCCCTTCACCAGCCTTTCCTGGTGGCATGGCGGGAAGTGAACTGGGGCCTTATCGCCCTCTAGGCATGGTGACGCAACTTGAAGAGACTGCAGGCCAGGTTGACCATGTGCTTTTAACCCGGGTCAGTTTCAGGTCCAAGGCTATTCTGTTGAGGGAAGAGAGCGAAAGTGAGAAAGGGCAGTACTCCTCAAATATTCCACAGGTGTATCACGACTCGTCGGGAGCGACTTACTGGCTCGTGGGACACCCTCTGAATGGACTCGTCTCCAAGCGAGGTCTCCTGGTTGCCTGGCCCAGACTGTGAGGCGCTGATGGCAGGGCACGTCTGCAACTTGTCAGACGACAAGGGTTGTGATGTTTGTCGGCCGAAGTCGTCCTCAAGGCCAATGAGGGTCTGGTCCATAGGTTCCTCTACCGACCCCTCATCCTCTTGAAAACCCTCGTCAACACTGTTGTCGTCTAGATCAGTCCCATCCGGAGCGTAGGGATCCCTGCCCATCACTTCCTGCAGCACTCAACCGGTCTGTGAAAATATGTACTGGATGCCAATAAGTTCACCTTTGAAAAAGAGGGAACTGTTTTAAAATGAAAATGTGGGAGGAAGAGAGAGAGAGACAGACAGACAGACAAAGGCTCGACGCCCACCTCACCAGTGTACTTTGTAGGCCAGGTGTAATCCTCAACCAGGCTTCTTGTGATATACAAGTTCGCTCAGCTCATTAAAGGAGTGCTGGAGTTGGACACTGTAGCAGACAATATCACGGTCTGCTGTCTCCACTGCTTGTGCTACACGGTCCTCGTTCCACCGCGCCAGGCCTTCCAGGAGATAGGCCTGAAAGTGGGCGGCGCTGGCAGAAGTGCCTGAAAGACATGGTGAGAAAGAGAGAAAAATGCAATGGCACCCACTCCCTCGCACAACACAGGTCACAAAGAACAGGTTTCTGGGCACCCTTACCAAGTATGAAGCGGTCCAGATGCAGATGGAACAACTCCACCGAAGTTGAACCTCGCGCACACCTGAACTCACCGGTAGTGTGACCCAATTTGACCAGTCACCCGGTCTGCATGTACAGGTGCACGCCGGGTGGGTCCTGGATGCAGTGCAGTGGAGGTGGTGCCTCTGAGTCTTCCAAATGTCCCGGATCTTGTCGCGGTCCAAAAGAGGGATACCCATGGTGTCAGTGGCATCCCCGAAGGCCTTCAGCATCTCCTCAATGAGCCAGCTGGTCTCCTCTGCCCCACGTGTGCGGCAGCAGTGGCGGGCCAGCTCCTTCAATGGGATGCTTCAGTAGCCAGAGCCTCAGGGACCCTTCCCCGCCTCACCAGCCTTGGCCTGTCGCAGCCGGGCGACGTCTCCAAGGTCCTTCACAGTCTCGGTCCATATAGAGGACCAGAGGCGGGGACACACTGGCATCATGGTATCGCTGCCTCAGCCCGTTGGCCATGCGCCAGCGCCCGTGGCTGCAGTGAGGATGCTGATCGAGATCTGGCCGTGCTCCTTCCCCACGTTGGTCACCCAGGCTGCCGTACCTGCCGCGGCACCAGCGAGTTTCTTGGTCACCTGAACGATAAAAGGGAGAGTGACGGTAAGCTGGAAGGAAAGAAGGAAGGAGGGGATGGCGATATTGCTCACCTTCTTGGTTGAGTCCATCTTTAAGATTGAGCCAAAGATGGAGGTGATCTGGACATTGGTCTCATCTAGCAACCACGTTGCACCAGGCACTGGGGTCATCCGTGGTGGTAGAGACGAAGTTGCAGATAGCTCGGCACCCGATGTGATAAACTTGGCAAACGCGAATAGGAACCTTTTGGACTGCAACATCCAGGACCTGGTGTGCTCATCGAGCAGATATCTGCACAGCCAGTTGGCCCATGCTCACGCATCTGCCCGATGAGCTTTTTGTCACAGGATAACCTGTGTTAGATGAAACAGAGACGTTAGGACTGCCCGTGTGTGCCCGTCTACCTGTGAAGAGTTGACCCAGCCATCAGAGACTCCTTTTCTGACCTTTAAGTCAGGATAGCTGGAAACTCATCGAAGTTGGTGTGGCGCAGCTGATCCAAGACATGCAGCGACCAGCCCGCCACCTTCTTCCTGCAGCGCCGGCACTCCAGGTACTCCGTGGCCATAAAGTACCATCCGTCTGTGTCCAGGACCCTCTGGATAATCCTGTAGAGTCCGGCTCCCGACAACCTGTGGCTCCACGCTGTGCAGGAGAGCATGTAGCCCCACATGTGGTATGGCGTCCAGGGGAAGAACGGGCACTGAAAAAAGGTGTCGGGGGGCTGGAGGTGCACATTGCGGGGGCAGGGAGAAAACCACCAAAGGCGAAGTTGGAGGTCGGCATAGACTTTCTGTCCTTGCCCCTGGTGAAAAGGACCCGGCTTACCCACACGTGCTGTTCTTTAGGTAGTGAGTTCCTCCAGCCCTCGGGCAAAAATAGCTGGCTGTGAGTGAGAGACAGACAGACAGAAAGAGAGAGAGAGACCGCATGAGCAACAGAAAAACAAAAAGAATCAGACAGGGCCTGTTCCTTTCCTGGCAATGGCATTCAAAGAAACACATCCTTTTAACTTAACTCTCTTGTAGATACAGACAGCGTGAAGGCTGCTTTACCGGATCAGCCATTGGTTGGGAGTGCTGGGATGGCACAGGCCCTCCACTGGTTGTAGACTGGGAGGTAGATGCTGGGGAAGGTTGTTTACAAATTTAAACAAATAACAGGTTAAACAGAAAAAGTGAAGAAGCCACCACCAGTTTCTATAGGTGTCTGTCATTTACCAGCCTCCATCTCCATGTTGGCCGACAGCAGCACGTCATCAGAAATCTCGACGACGGAGGCTGCTGCAGAGAGAGAGGCGGTGGGGGCACCAGTGGTGGTTTTGGGAAGGGAGGAGGTTGCTGCTGCCTTCGCCTCGTCTCTGCAACGCATATACAGCTGGAGCGCATGCATCTTGGTCCCGACTTTGGTGGTCTGGTGCCGGAGCCATTTGATGTAACTGTGTCGGGGTACAACAGCGGGAACGGTAACAGGTTAACAAATGGAAGCAGGGACCCACTACCTTGCTGTGCCCTTCCCCTCAGACCCCACCCAAAAGTCTCTCACCTCTTGGCTTCCCGATTTTCTATGTCGTAAAGGGCCTTAAACGTCAGATGTCTATGTTGGCCGAAGCCGACGAGCCTCTTGCCCTCATCCAGAGTCCTGGCTGACCCTTCTCTCTCCTGTCGACGATGGATGGCCATCTTTACATCAAGAAAGAGCCAGGCGTAGTACTCCAGGGCGTTGTTATTGCTCGCAAGCAGGCTATCTGACACCTGGCCATCTTCATGCTCCCTGAGGTGGGTTGCAAACACCATGACGGCATAGCCGAGGTCATGGGTCAGCAACCATTTAAAAGTTTTTCCAAACTGGAGCTCCAGCTTGGAGTCCCCAGGATCACCACCTGCTGCCCACACGAGTCTCCTGGCCTGCTCCCTGACCACCTCAGCTGACTTTACCCTGAACGGCAGAGAGCTGCTCAGGCTGTTTGCCTTGGTGACCTGGATTGCCTCGGCGGAGGCCTTGAGGTTCAGTTCGCCAGAGGTGTGGCGGTGGAACTGTGGCTCAGAGTTTAACCTGGATAAATTAGATAAACCAAGAGAAAGTTACAGTTCCATTCCAAAGTTTTACTACACCTCTGTTTAACTTCAATTTTTAACCAGCTGGAATGCAACGCGCGACTTGAAATAGATCCGCAGGCAACTGGCGGGCATTTACATTTAAAGTTTAGGTTACCAAAAACTGAAATTAAAATAAATTTCAAAATATTACAAATTGGCTTTCAGGGAACAACTGATAGGTTACAACCTACATACAGTATAGTCTGCACCAAGCGACGTTGCTTCCAACAGAGATAAAATAAAGAGTAACTGAGCATGCAAAAAGGAACAAGGGAACAACAAGGCTATAAGCTGCCAGCTTTTAGCAAAGTCTATAAGCACCAAGTCTGATATTCCAAAAACTTTATGAATTATTTTTTGTGTTATTTAACCTATGAATACTTACATGTCAACACCGCAGGTGATGTTGGGTCTATTAAAACAACTCAATCAACCAGTACGTCAATTAAAGAAAGAAACCTTTGTTTTAAGAGGAACACTGCTACTACAAGCAAAGACTCGCGTAGGAACACTAGTGGCAGTCATGGTAAGGTATACCAGAAACAGTTAATGCTGAATTCTGAATGAGTAAAGGGACACACACACAAAAAAAAATATAAATATAATGGCTAGTAATACTAGTACTGACTTTTTTTAAAGGACTTTAATAATATTACAACTACCTTTTAGCATTATTATTACTTATTAACAAACATAATTATAAGGCAATTCTGTCCAGACTATTTACAGATATTTATATTACTGAAACCAGTTTGCTAAAAAGAAAAAAAGAATATTTGTACAAAACTAATAAATTCCCATTAGATTAAACTATACAGTGCATCCAGAAAGTATTCAAAGCGCATCACTTTTTCCACATTTTATGTTAGACAGCCTTATTCCAAAATGGATTAAATTCATTTTTTTTCCTCAAAGTACTACATACAACACCCCATAATGACAATGTGAAAAAAGTTTACATGAGGTTTTTGCAAATTTATTAAAAATAAAAAAACTGAGAAATCACATGTACATAAGTATTCACAGCCTTTGCTCAATACTTTGTCGATGCACCTTTGGCAGCAATTACAGCCTCAAGTCTTTTTGAATATGATGCCACAGCTTGGCACACCTGTCCTTGGCCATTTTCGCCCATTCCTCTTTGCAGCACCTCTCAAGCTTTATCAGGTTGGATGGGAAGCGTCGATGCACAGCCATTTTAAGATCTCTCCAGAGATGTTCAGTCGGATTCAAGTCTGGGCTCTGGCTGGGCCAATCAAGGACATTCACAGATTTGTCCTGAAGTCACTCCTTTGATATCTTGGCTATGTGCTTAGGGTCATTGTCCTGCTGAAAGATGAACCGTCGCCCCAGTCTGAGGTCAAGCGTGCTCTGGAGCAGGTTTTCATCCAGGATGTCTCTGTACTTTGCTGCAGTCATCTTTCCCTTTATTCTGACTAGTCTCCCAGTTCCTGCCTCTGAAAAACATCCCCACAGCATGATGCTACCACCACCATGCTTCACTGTAGCGAAGACATTGGCCTGGTGATGAGCGGTGCCTGGTTTCCTCGAAACGTGATGCCTGGCATTCACACCAAAGAGTTCAATCTTTGTCTCATCAGACCAGAGAATTTTGTTTTCTTCAGGTGCCTTTTGGCAAACTCCAGGTGGGCTGCCATGTGCCTTTTACTAAGGAGTGGCTTCCGTCTAGCCAGTCTACCATGCAGGCCTGATTGGTGGATTGCTGCAGAGATGGCTGTCCTTCTGGAAGGTTCTCCTCTCTCCACAGAGGACCTCTGGAGCTCTGATAGAGTGACCATTGGGTTCTTGGTCACCTCCCTGACTAAGGCCCTTCTCCTGTCATCGCTCAGTTTAGATGCCTGCCAGCTCTAGGAAGAGTCCTGGTGGTTTCGAACTTCTTCCACTTACGGATGATGGAAGCCACTGTGCTCGTTTGGACCTTCAAAGCAGCAGAAATTTTTTTGTAACCTTCCCCAGATTTGTGCCTCGAGACAATCCTGTCTCGGAGGTCTACAGAATTCCTTTGACTTCATGCTTGGTTTGTGCTCTGACATGAACTGTGACCTGTGGGACCTTATAAAGACAGGTGTGTGCCTTTCCAAATCATGTCCAATCAACTGAATTTATCACAGGTGGACTCCAATTAAGCTGTTGAAACATCTCAAGGAAGATCAGGGGAAACATGATGCACATGAGCTCAATTTTGAGCTTCATGGCAAAGGCTGTGAATACTTATGTACATGTGCTTTCTCAATTTTTTTATTTTTAATAAATTTGCAAAAATCTCAAATAACTTTTTTCACGTCATTATGGGGTGTTGTGTGTAGAATTCTGAGGAAAAAAATGAATTTAATCCATTTTGGAATTGGCTGTGACATAACAAAATGTGAAAAAAGTGATGCGCTGTGAATACTTTCCGGATGCACTGTATCTGTTTTATTTCACTTCACTATAATCCTTGTGTACTAATAGTAACAGCAATAGTACCATATCAAAAGTACCAGTGGGCCCACTTTCACTTTAAGATAAAACTTGATGAAATTGCCGCTTTTAGGCAGGGAGGCGGGTCTTTCGGAACGCTTCTCATTCCAGCCGTCAAAATTTACACAAGAAAGCCTTGACCAATTAGAAGATGGGCGTTTCCGCGGCGAGCCAATTGCTGCACAGGACTGCACAGGGCCGCTTGTCAATCAACTGAGAAATCGGGACAGAATCGTAACAGAGTTGCACTGAAGATCGGGACTCGAAGGTATGCTGGAGCCAATCCCAGCCAACACAGGGCGCAAGGCAAGAACAAACCTCAGGCAGGGCACACGCACACCACACTAGGGATAATTTAGGATCGCCAGTGCACCTAACTTGCATGTCTTTGGACTGTGGGAGGAATCCGGAGGAAACCCACACAGACATGGGGAGAACATGCAAACTCGATGAGGGAGGACCCGGGAAGCGAACCCAGGTCTCCTAACTGTGAGGCAGCAGCTCTACCACTGCACTACCGGGCCGCCCCAATTACAAAGTTCACAGGTTAAATCTTGCAGGGGAAATATTTTGGACAATTTTAAAAGAGATAGATGTGCTCTATAAAAGGTTTTGTGTTGAATAATTTTAAGCTTTGCGCATATTGAGCTAGAGTGAATTCTATGCATGGTTGCCTTCTGCTCCTTTTCTGAAATGTTGAGTAAGAGAATTTTTTGCACTGTACTCTGGGATCTTTGAAAGGAAAGTATTTTAAAATCTATACTAATAAAAGGCAAAGCCCTCACTGACTGACTCACTCACTCACTCACTCACTGACTCATCACTAATTCTCCAAGTTCCCGTGTAGGTAGAAGGCTGAAATTTGGCAGGCTCATTCCTTACAGCTTCCTTACAAAAGTTGGGCAGGTTTCATTTCGAACTATTACGCGTAATGGTCATAACTGGAAGCTATTTTTCTCCATTTACTGTAATGGAGTTGAGCTTGAAAGCCGTGGGGGGCGGAGTTTCGTGTGACGTCATCACGCCTTCCACGTAATCAAGTGAAATGACTGTCAACACAGTGCGTAGGAAACCAGGAAGAGCTCCAAAAGCGCTGTAGAAAACATGCATTATACAATTGAGAAGGCAGCGAAACAATAAGAAGCGAGCGAATGACGCATACAACCATATTCTTGAGTGCTGCTACTTCGGAAACAAAGCAAGGTGTAAGCCTAAAGTTTAAATTAAGTTCATAGACAGGCTGGCGTTTGTCATGCCCACGGGTAATGCGGGATTCAAGTTTAATGAGAGGACCCAGGATATAAACGAGAGTTTTGATCACTTTGTAACTAAGTTAAAATTGCACGTGAAGGGCTGTGCTTATGCAGATTCCAAGAGACTGTGTTTGTGGGGGATTGACAGTTAACACTAGAATTACCAGAGCCTACGAAAAAACTCGTAATTCCGTCCCACCTTAAATCGCTTCTTAAAATCGTTAACAGCTCTCCACCAGCGTCTTTTGTCATCTAAATGTGCTGATAAAAATCAGGCTGCAAGCAGCCGGCTATTCCATCCCCCCACCGACTTAGAATGTGCACAAACTTCTCCCAGCTCATGCCTTGATTGATTATCTGGGAGTGAAGTGGAGTTTTAGAGTGGAAATAATAGATCATTATTGTTCCGTTTCTACAGTAATCCGTGTAAACACATTTTTAAAACAGAAGCGTTTTTCATATTGTAGTAGTAAATGACAAAATGTAAGCATAAACTATATAATGTATGAAGCCTGAAGTCCAAATATCAAACACTTCCACAAAAGGTACAAATATGACAGAACAAGTATGCTTTTATTCAAAAATATAACTGCAGAAAAAAGCCACCTTAGCATGCCATATTGACACATACTTACTACAGCTACCACGGTAGCATAATGGTATCAGCCGCTGATTAGTATCCAAAAGGTCATGAGTTCGATCCCACATGGTTCACTTTTGAGAAGTAAACTGCTCTTTCTTCTGCGACGCTAAACTCCCTGTCTATCTACATAGTAATAACAGTAATTTTATTATTATATAGGAGCTTCCCTGTCTGCCTATCAAATAGTGCCTTTCCTTCCTACCTATCTATATATCTATCCCCTTAGCTGTGCCTTCCCTGTTTATTTATATATCTAGTGCCTTCTCTGCCTGTTTGTCTGTCTGATTGCATATAGCGCTGAACTTACTGCTCTGTATTATTCTGTCCTCTGCATGTCCTGGAGTACAAAAGAAACAGCACCATACAGCAACATGTGCGAACTGGCAAGATCGGGGAAAAAACATGCGGTCACTGATTACAAATTACAAGATGAATGAAAGAGACAATATATGTAAAAACATCATCGCACTAATGCAATGTTATTTGAAAACGAACAGCCTCAGATCGGGTTTGAATACACGCTGACGCAGTTACAGAAGGAGTCAGCTTATTCAGTGCAGCAGTTTCAACGCACAGTACATGCAATATGATTTGAAAACGAACAGCGTCAGATCAGGATGTGGGAGGAAACCGCAGTGCCCGGAGGAAACCCACGCAGACAGGGGGAGAACATGCAAACTCCACGCAGGGAGGACCTGGGAAGCGAACCTAGGTCTCCTAACTGCGAGGCAGCAGCGCTACCACTGCGCCAATGTGTCATAGGATGCAAAGACATTATCTCTTTGCAGATCTGTAAATGATTGAATCCTGTACTTTTTCCAAGCATTAAAAACTGTCTTGTGTTTGAGAGGGTGGAAAAAGGTGGTTATCGAGTACAGGTGCAACAGATAAGTTTCCCTGTCGTGAAGTGTTTCCTACATTGGTTCCATATTTTGAGTGAATGAAAGACAGTTGGCTTGTTAGTATATTGATGATAACTTGTATTTATTGTGGTACAAAGCCAGCATATAAAGAAGTAATGCAGTATTTTATTTCTATTGTGGACCTGGCTAGTGTGTGTTAATCAATTTGTGTCAATGTCCAGGTTTTTATATATTGTATATTTACCATCCAGTAATAAAACTGAAAGTTAGGCAGTGCCATGCCACCTTCTACTTTAAGTTGTTGTAGGGTCACTCTTTGGATGTTATGAATTCCAAATAAGTGAGGTTATGATTAAATCTAATTTTTCAAAAAATGATATGTTAATGTATATTGGGATGCTTTTAAATAGAAAAAGAAGCTTGGGAAGTACATTCACCTTGACAGTGTTGATTCTCCCTGCTAAAGTGAGATGGAGGGTAGACCATCTATGCACGTCTTAAGTTTTTCCAGGCAGACAGCAAAATTTTGTTGAAAAAAGAGTTTTATATTTACATGTGATGTTTACTCCTAGGTATTTAAACTGATCTGCGATCATAAATGGGAAGGTGTTCATTCTCGTATTATGTGCTAAAGTTCACTGGAAAAAACATACTTTTATTCAAATTCATTTTGAGTCCAGATATTTTTTGAAATTCTGCTAGTGCTGTTATTACTGCTGGCATTGACCATATCATCTACATATAGTGATATTTTCTGTTCAAGTCCTTCTCTGATAATCCTCTTTATCTCAAATGCATTTTGAAAGTGAACAGCCAGTGGCTCAATGGCACTTGCTAAGAGCAGTGGTGATAGGGGGCATCCTTGTCTAGTACCATGTTCTAGTTTAAAGTAGTCTTAATATAATTTTATTAATACAAACTGAAGCTTCTGGACTGGTATTGTGTTGAGTAGGTAGCTCCATTCAACCGTATCAAATGTTTTTCTTCCTCCAAAGATAGTAAAATCTCCGGGGTATTAGACTGTGAGTGAATATATTACATTAAATAGGTGTTGATTATTAGAAACTGTCTGCCATTAATAAATTTAGTTTGGTCTTGTGATATTACCAAAGGAAGCACTTTCTCCTAGGTAGAACTTTGGAGAGTATACTAACATAGTTATTCAGAAGTCAGATTGGTTTATATCAAGAGTTCCCAAACTTTTTTCGGCCACAGACCCCTTTACCAAAAACTTTTAAAACCGTCGACCCTCAAGTCATTTACTTTACTTACTCAAATTAATAAATTTGTACAGTACTCGATATTAAATATTTCACTAGATATCAAACTTTTCATTTTAATTACTTGTAGTTAGTGATTGAAAAATGATAAAAGGACTACGGAATATGGCATTAACTTGTGCAACATTTAATATCAAAATTTTCACTAATGAAAATGAAAGCAAAAAAATGTTTTTTTACATTTTTGACATTTATGAAATAAATATGTAAATTCAAAATAAGTACAAATAGTCCAAGCTGTAGTGTCTGCATTTCTTTTTTGTTTCAGTCATATTATTATCTGAAGAAATAAAAACTTTTATTAACAAACCATTTCAACAGACCCTGTGATTTTAAAAAAAAAAAGTGTGTACAAACTCAAATAAACTGTGTCCTCTTATTTTCTTTTTCATAGTACTGCTCCTCAATAAATAATTATATTCAAAGTTCAAATCACAAATAAGTAAATGTCACATCAAACGAACAAATTTATAGTGTTTTATGAAAGCATGACTGTACAAGACTGATAGATTCTGCTAATATCGAATATCCGTCGTCTCGTCTCACTGCGAGCAAGTGCGGACATGCAGTGGTTTTTCATGTCCGCACTTGCTTTGATACGTTCGATAAGACAATGCACAGGCATGTTTGTGCTACAAGTATTTTTATGCATTTTTATGTGTGACTCTTTTAATGACACATTTTACCTTTTCATTCGCAAGTTTGGTATTTAATGTGTTTTTATCAAAAAAGTGTTTTTTTGAATTCTTTTACTTCTTAATTACGTACCTCTTGGAATCATAGATATGTTAAAGTAACAAACAAATAGCAGTAGTAAGAGGGTCTATTTTTGCTGTCGTCGACCCCCAAATTTTTTTATTGAAACTATCGACCCCTAGAAAGTTCAAATTGACCCCAGGAGGTCAATATCAACCACTATGGGAACTCTTGGTCTATATGATGAACATTGTAATAAGTCCTTATTTTTCTTAGGATAGGAGGTAATTAATGCTTGGCGAAAACTTTGGTGCAGAATTTTATCTCTGGCTTCTGTAAATGTTTCTAATAATAGGGGAGCTAACTTAATTGAATTTTTTTTTCATAAAATTCAAAAGTGTAACCATCAGGGCCCGCTGCTTTCTCACTCTGGAGTGAGTTTGTAGCGTCTAGTAATTCTAGAGAGTGTCAGAGGTTTATCCAGTTCCTTTGCACTGAGAGTATCAAGCTCAGGTATCTGTAATGCATCAAAAACACATTAGATTGTGTCTTGTCTTTAACCTGAGTGAAATATGAGGAGTTACAGTATGTTATAAGTTATATAATGCATTATATTTTTTATGGTCAATGATTTTACTTCTGTCTGTGGTGGTTATTACTGATACTGCATTGCAAACTTCATGCTTGAGATTTTGATGAGATTAACTCTGATTAGTCTTCATTCTGTGTTCATAATAAAAATGTTGAGATTGGAAAATGAGTTTTGTTTTGTTTCTTTTGTTGTCAAAAGGGTGAATTCTGATTGCAAATCCTGACCTTTCCTATAAAGTGACTAATTTGCAGATCTGCCGTGTTCTTGATCCATTCTGGTAATTTCATTGATTGACGCCTTCCTGGTTTATGATTTCGTTTTGTGGGAGAGAGATGAAATAATCTGTCCTTTTAAAAATGCCTTCAGAGTTTTCCATAGTATACCTGCAGAGAACTCGGAGGATGCATTTGTCTCTAAAAAATAAGCAATTTGCTTATATATACATTCTGTACAGTGCTTGTCAGCTAATAACAGTGGATTAAAATGCCAGCTATGAGATCATAATGTAGGACATAGTGATTTGAGGTTCATGATCAAAGGGCATGGTCAGTGATAACAGTAGCATCATACTTGCAAGATTTGATTGTGGGCAAATGTTACATATAAAGAAATAATTTCAACTAGCCGAAGCCCGCGTACGGCGGTGTAAGAATAGGAACGGAAAATGGTGAGAAAGGAATTCAGTATAACAAAGGCTTAGGAAACCACCGTTGCAGTATAACAAAAATAGCAAGGAGCAATACCAATGCCAATGTCCGAGAGAGTTCCTTCTTGTAGCAGGCTACGGAAAACATAGACATGTATAGATAGATGCCGCATTCACTTTGTTGCCCAGTCGACACAATAAGTCAGCGCGTCCTCCCTATTGCGAGTGGTAAAGTGCTATTTAAACTAATACAGGTAGACGTGGAAACCGGGTTTTCTGATGAAAAAACAATAATGTTTTAAACGGTATTGTTTACATACAGCAGATTTTGGCGAATCGTTTAGATGCAATTATTTATATCCATTTATACACTAAATGCGTGCGTATCCCATGGTCTTAGAGTTGGTGGGCGGGGCTCTGTGAGTTGGCGATCGTGGCTCTCTGTCTTGCGTGCGGTGTAAAGTCAACAAGGCTCAGAGGTGCATGTGGACTTTTGCACAGACGAAAGCGACTGAGGCTGTGTTTAGTGAGTTTTTGTGTGCCTCAAGAGCGACGCTGTACTTGGGAGGACAGTTACAGTTGGCGTGCGTGGCTCTGTCATGCGTATCCCATGACATGGTAGGAGGATTAGAGTTGGCGTGTGGGGCTCTGTTGAGCGTTTCTCATGGTCTTAGAGTTGGCGGGCAGGGCTCTGTCTTGCTTGCGCTCAGTGTCTTGCGTGCACCCTCACTTTATTTTTTTTTTCTTATTTCTGTCCTGTTTTTCTTGCTTTGTGTATTATTGTTGATCCCCATGCACAGTTACTGTAAATGTAAAAAAAAAAAAGTACTTGCGTTTCTGCTTTGCATTATGAGATGGAAATTTCAATAATGTATGCTTTATAGTGTTTTTTATAGTAATTTTTACAAAATGTCAGCAATATGACACAGTAAATATTTTTGTATTGTACAGATGGAGACATTTTTTTTGCATTAAATGAAGATAAAGTTTGTAGAGCAATAGCAGAATCCCTTCTACAGAATGCTATCAAGTTCAACCTGTCAGAGTTTCAAGAAGTTTGGCAACAAAGTGTTCCAGAGGGCATGAAAACACAATTGGATCAGCTCAAGGTTTGTAAACAATAAGATTGTAAATTAATTCATGAAAGTGGTATTGTTTAATCAAAGAATTAAGTATAATTTAAAGATTGGTATAAAATAAAATATATTAGTTATTAGTTTAAATAATTTGAAAGAATCCCATGAAATTTTGAGGATCAGTATTTGAAATTTATGTTTATAAGCTGAAGCAAATTTTATCTATGTGAATAGGTGAAGGTCAGGGTAATGTAAGAATTTCCAGTAACTGTCCACCATTCTGACTTGTAAAGGGGCACCTGCAAATTTGAAAGGGAATAGTTTGTGAAAGCAGTGGGGAGGTGTAGTATGCTGTACAGGTGAGAAATTGTGCGTAATGGTGATTTAATGTGAAGTAAAGAGCACAAATGAGAATGATCAGGTGGATATATGGATTGTCATACGTGGAGTTGAAGTTGTGGTGTGTTGCCAGGTGAAGCTTAGGTGGTGTATTATCTTGGGGTGAGTGTAATTTATCAAATTTGTTATGGGTTGGACTACTATCACAGCCTAAACTTCACACACACACTTTTGTCCGCTTGTGTGCTTTTTACATACGCGCTTTTGTTCCCTTTCTTCTGAAAGACCGCTGATTGAAGAAGGCCACTGCCACCAGACTTTGCCTGGCTGCCAGCTGCCACAGAAGTCATAGTATTTAGCAAAAGATGCCTGAAACAGTGGTACCAGTGTAACATATGCTGCAAGCAGTGTAACGTGGCAATGCACACCATTGGCCAAACACTAGAATGATCCGTGGCAGAGTTTTCGCTGGCCAATAATGATTTAGGTCAACTTGAATGAGTGAAATAAATGAGTTTTGAATTTGAGGTGAGGTATGTAAATATATATGGTTTGTACATCTAATTGAAAGAGGCAGACAAATTTATGTATATGCTTTAGCAGTCACATTGATCTGCATTGAATCAGTTTGTTTAAATTCACAAATAGATTACCATGATTTATGAAAAAGAGTAGTTAAAAAAGAAAAAAAACAAGTTGCTTATGAATCACCCATCAGTTGTAGTTTTGGGAAAACTTCTGTGGCATTAACATAATAATATTTTGACACTTAATTTACTTTTTTTTTTTTAATAGTACATATCATTTCTACATGGGTCTAGGACTGTCAGGTCAGTCTCTAGATTTTTATTAATGGCTTGTGGTCAGAGTGTGAAATAAATTAGGTTTATCAATAAAGATATACATATCTTAAGCTTATAAAATTGCATTATGCACAAAAATCAGCAATTTGGATCCCTGAAGCCTACGAAAATATTTGTAACCCCATGCCACCATAAATTCCCTTGCACCTCCTGTTCAGGGTCTTTGTTTTACAAATGTGTCAATCAACACAAGCAGCCTGCTATCCCATCCCCCACCGATGCAGCTGAAGTCAACAGATGCAGAATTCTCCTAGCTGAAGTATCTTTATCTGGGAGTGAGGTGTCAGGAATTGTATAGGGTAAATATTTCCTGATTTGGAATACGTGTCTTTCATGTCTGTTCCATGTCTACAGAGATCTGTGTAAATGTAGGTTGGCAGGAAATGCAAGACAAGAAATGTTGAACTAAACTAGCTAAACTTTTTTCATGTTATAGTAATAACTAGCAGAATACCTGCGCTTTGCAACGGAGAAGTAGTGTGTTAAAGAAGTTATGAAAAAGAAAAGGAAACATTTTAAAAATAACGTAAGACGATCCATCCATCCATCCATTTTCCAACCCGCTGAATTCGAACACAGGGTCACAGGGGTCTGCTGGAGCCAATCCCAGCCAACACAGGGCACAAGGCAGGAACCAATCCTGGGCAGGGTGCCAACCTACCACAGGACACACACAAACACACCCACACACCAAGCACACACTAGGGCCAATTTAGAATCACCAATCCACCTAACTGGCATGTCTTTGGACTGTGGGAGGAAACCGGAGTGCCCGGAGGAAACCCATGCAGACAGGGGGAGAACATGCAAACTCCACGCAGGGAGGACCCGGGAAGCGAACCTGGGTCTCCTAACTGCGAGGCAGCAGCACTACCACTGCGCCACCGTATATATATAATATATACACAGACAAACACACATATATAAACATATATATACATCATATATATACATATATACACATAGACATCTATATATCTATATATCTATATATGTAGATACATATATATGTAGATATATATATATATATATGTAGATATATGTAGATATATATCTATATATATCTATATATATCTATATATCTACATATATCTATATCTATATATATATATCTACATATATATATATATATATATATCTATATATATATATATATATATATATATATATATATATCTATATATATATATATATATATATATCTATATATATATATATATATATCTATATATATATATATATATATATATATATATATATATATATATATATATATCTATATATATATATATATATATATATATATATATATATATATATATATATATCTACATATATATATATATATATATATCTATATATATATATATATATATATACATATATATATATATATATATATATATATATATATATATATATATATATATATATATATATATATATATATATATATATATATATATATATATATATATATATATATCTACATATATATATATATATATATATCTACATATATATATTAGGGGTGGGACTCAATTAAAAAATTAATCCAATTAATTAGAGGCTGTGTAAGAATTAATCTTGATTAATCGTATGTATTCGCACACGTAAATTTGCCCCAAATCGCAAATGTTTTTTTTTTTTAATTTAAAAGCGTTTTAGTGGGCGACAGAATCAAATAATAGACATGGACATGAATATTGTAAACTCAAGCTCTTTTAATTTTTGAAAAAAAAAATGCCTTTAAACTGCATTTGAATTCAAAACAGAAACAAAAATATCATCCCTGGTTAAAATTGGGCAGACTTAAAAATAAAGTGGTATTTTAAGTACATTTTCAGAATGGTATTGTCTTTAAATAGTAATAACCAAAATTTCAACATAAAGTGCAGTTTTTCTTCTTAAAAAACTAAGTCAGAAACATAAAAGGTAATTTGACCAACTTAATCTTTAAACTCTGAGTAACCTCAGCCAAAATTATTTTGTACATTAGGCTAAAACAGTGTGATCATTGAACATTTTGTAATTAGATGTAATTAGAATTACTAACGGTCATGCATTGACAAAAGTTCCCCTTTGCTTGGAATTGAAAGTGTGATTAAATGCGTTATTTTTTTAACGCGTTATGGAGTACATGCATCGAAGCTTCTCAGCTGTGCTTGTGCTAAGAAAAGGAAACATTTTAAAAATAATGTAACATAATTCTGCGTTACCCACTTATTTTTTCATACGTCCCAAACCAAGGAGATGCGAGGGTAAAACGAAACGGGAAGCGCGCGTACATACTCAGTGCATCCCTTCTCAGGAATCGAACCTCGGATGTCGGCGCTAGAGGCGAAGCCTCTACAATTGCGCCACGGCGTGTGGCTTGTCTATTTGAGAGTATGTAGATCGAGGTATGTGTATGTATGTATATATAATATTCGCAGTGGAGAAGTAGTGTGTTAAAGAAGTTATGAAAAAGAAAAGGGAACATTTTTAAAATAACGTAACATGATTGTCAATATACAGTAATTGTTTTGTGAGTGTTATTGAGTGTTGCTGTCATCAAGGATTTGATTATCATTATTTCTTTCAATCAGGGTCGTATTTGTAGGATGTGTTGTGTTCAAGTTACATTCCGTGTTTGTCAATCGTTGTAAAGATAAGAGGTTTCATTCATCGATTCGTTTCTTACTGTATCAATAAACAGCTCGTCTTCCTCTTTATCTGAGATGTGACACACTGCATGCACGGGTTTTTTTTTACACTGTCTTCGTTTAGCGGGACATTGACTTTTCCACCGTGTGCTTTGTTTCCGCAGTAGCTGCACTTATGAATATGCTTGTATGTATCAGACGCTTCATATTTTTTTGCTGCCTTCTCAATTGTGTAATTCGGTTTTTGTTCAGCACTCTTTGGAACTGTTGCTTTTTGTCTGTGCACTGCATCAGTTCACGTGTTCTTGCATCGAAGGTTCCCAGCTGTGTTGGTGCCATCTCGTGTGATGTACATGGCTGTATGTAATGTTAGTTAAACTTAAAAGTTTCTCTCGCGGTTTCGGTGAGTTTGTGCCAAACACCACCCTGACCATCTCATCTTCCTCTGCATAAGCACAGTCCTTCACCCGTGAATATTTAGCGGCAGTGTTTCTATTGGATTGCCGCTGACGGACGGCCTTATATGGGCAGGCACTAAATTACAAACGCCAGCGGCAGCCTGTCTATGAACTTAATTTAAACTTTAGGGTTACACTGTGCTTTGTTTCCGAAGTATCAGCACTCATGAATATGGTTGTATATGTCAGTCACTCTCTTCTTATTGTTTCGCTGCCTTCTCAATTATTTAATGCATGTTTTGTTCAGCGCTTTTTTGAGCTCTTCCTGGTTTTCTACGTACTGCGTTGATAGTCCGTTCACGTGATTACGTGGGAGGCGCGATGATGTCACATGAAACTCCGCCCCCCACGGCCATCCAGCTCAACTCCATTACAGTATATGGCGAAAAATAGCTTCCAGTTATGACCATTATGCGTAGAATTTCGAAATGAAACCTGCCCAACATTTGTCAGTAAGCTGTAAGGAATGAGCCTGCCAAATTTCAGCCTTCTACCTACACGGGAACTTGGAGAATTAGTAGTCAGTCAGTCAGTGCTTTGCCTTTTATTAGTATAGATGCCAAAATGCTGATGTGAAAACTGAAGTCCAAATAACAAAAATTTTTACAAAATGGTAGAACAAAACAAGTGCGCTTTTATTCAAGAATTTAACCAAAAAAAAAGAAATTATAACTTGCATGTTGTTGTCAATGAGTGAAAACCCTATCACAAATATCAATTGATACAAATTAAACATGTCCGCTTAGCTGCTGCAGAGGTGAGAATTCCTGTCTTGTAATCAAGAGGTTGAATGTTCGATATATACAGTCATATGAAAAAATTTGGGAACCCCGCTCCCAGCCTGCATAATAATTTACTCTACTTTAAACAAAAAAGATAACAGTGGTATGCCTTTCATTTCCTAGGAATATCTGAGTAATGGGGTGTTTTTCCAAACAAAGATTTTTAGTGAAGCAGTATTTAGTTGTATGAAATTAAAACAAATGTGAAAACTGGCTGTGCAAAAATTTGGGTACCCTTGTTATTTTGCTGATTTGAATGCATTTAACTGCTCAATACTGATTACTTGCAACACCAAATTGGTTGGAATAACTTGTTAAGCCTTGAACTTCATAGACTGTTGTGTCCAGTCATGAGAAAAGGTATTTAAGGTGGTCAGTTGCATGTTGTGCTTCCCTTTGACTCTCCTCTCAAGAGTAATAGCATAGGACCATCAAAGCCTCATAACATCTGAAAACAAAGATTGTTCAGTATCATGGTTTAGGGGAAGAATACGAACAGCTATCTTAGAGGTTGAAACTGTCAGTTTCAATTGTAAGGAATGTAATCAGGAAATGGAAGGCCACAGGCACAGTTGCTGTTAAACCCAGATCTGGAACGCCAAGAAAAATACAGGAGTGGCATATGCGCAGGATTGTGGGAATGGTTACAGACAACCCACAGATCACCTCCAAAGACCTGCAAGAACATCTTGCTGTAAATAGTGTATCTGTACATCGTTCTACAATTCAGTGCAATTTGCACAAAGATTATCTGTATGGCAGATGATGAGAAAGAAACCCTTTCTTCACTCACACCACAAACAGAGTCGCTTGTTGTATGCAAATGCTCATTTAGATAAGCCAAATTTAGACAAGACTGATGAGACAAAAATTAAGCTATTTGGTCAAAACAAAAAGTGCTTTGCATGGTGGAAGAACACTGCATTCCAAGAAAAACACCTGCTACCTACTGTCAAATTTGGTGGAGGTTCCATCATGCTGTGTGGCTAGTTCAGGGACTGGGGCCCTTGTTAAAGTCAAGGGTCGGATCAATTCAACCCAATATCAACAAATTCTTCAGGATAATGTTACAGCATCAGTCACAAAGTTGAAGTTACGCAAGGCTTGGATATTCCAACAAGACAATGACCCAAAACACAGTTCGAAAACTACAAAGGCATTGATGCAGAAGGAGAAGTACAATGTTCTAGAATGGCCATGACAGTCCCCTGATTTGAGTATCTTCGAAAATCTGTGGGATGATTTGAAGCACGCATCAAATTGAACTGAACTGGATAGATTTTGTATGGAAGAATGGTCAAAAATACTTCCATCCAGAATCCAGACACTCATCAAAGGCTGTAGGAGGCGTCTAAAGGCCTGTTATATTTGCAAAAGGAGAGTCTACTAAGTATTGATGTAATATCTCTGTTGAGGTGTCCAAATGTATGCTCCTGTCTAATTTTTGACAGTTATGATGCATATTGCATATTTTCTGTTAATCCAGTAAACTTTAATGTCACTGCTGAAATACTACGGTTTCCGTAAGGCATGTCTTATATTGAAAGGAAGTTGCTACTGTGAAAGCTCAGCCAATGATAAACAAAAATCCAAAGAATTAAGAGGGGTTCCCAAACTTTTTCATATGACTGTGTGTGTGTATGTATATATATATATATATATATATATATATATATATATATATATATATATATATATATATATATACACAGGGAGTCAGGTACATAGAGCTGTACAGTATAGGCTAAAAAATATGTAGTTATTTGGAAAACATGTATTTCATGTGTGTTCCGTACCTACAAAGATATGTAAGTGTAGGATGACAGGAAATACTGTCGATAATCCTAACCAGCCTGCTATCCCATTCTCCCACCACCACAAAAAGTGCAAAAACCTCTCCCAGCTTAAGTTAATCCTGAAGGACAATCAAGTATTTCCTGTCATCCTACACTTACATATCTTTGTAGGTACGGAACACACATGAAATGCATGTTTTCCAAATAACTACATATTTTTTAGCCTATACTGTACAGCTCTTTGTACCTGACTCCCTGATGAACAAGGCTTGAGCTGAGATAGGTTTTTGCACTTTCTGCAGCGGTGGAAGGATGGGATAGTAGGCTGCATGGAATTATCGACACATTTACAAGATAAAAGACGTTGATGGAGAGATGCGAGCGGATTTAAGGTGGGCCGGATTTACGAGTTTTTTTCGTAAGCTTTGGCAATTCTAGTGTTAACTGTTTTTTCTGCTTCAGCAGAAGTAAGGAGAGGCAATTGGCTATCGACTAGTTTTGTTTCATTTTAACTGGAAGCAAGAGGGTTTTTCTTATTTCAGCTTTCCGTAAGTGTTGTTGAAGGAGAGAAATCTGGGAAAATTCAAATATGGGTGTTTTCAAATATAATCTCCTCTTTCTGTCTGAGGATTGGCATCAAATTGCTTTTAACATTTAGTTTGTCGAATGTGTTAATCGTGTTTTGGGGAATTCCATCCATGTATGCCATAAGCCGATAAGATTTCAGTGTTCAATTTAAAGACTTCTATTATTTTGGACAATAATTTAGTTATGGATTTTACTGGGTTTAGAGTTGTTAGGAGCTTGCACAGGGCAGTACCACCCCTAGGACGACAGAGGGCAGCCTCCTTGCCTTGCTACAGTGCCCTGGGTTTGGAGCATGGAAGCTGAATCCTGCTGGGGCCAGTGGCCACAATCATCGAACGCATGGAGAATGGCTGAGCCCTCCTGTGCAGGAGGATGTAAATATTTTACTTTTGTAAATATTCCCCCAAACTTATGGAACGTTTTTTTGTACCGGATTAAGGAAGAAACCTTTTTGTTTTTAATTTTTTCAACTTGCAGATTTCAGAGTTCAGAACTTATCTATATTATAAATATAATCACTGTTTTATCACTTCAAGTATTGCTTTATATACCGAGGTGTGGCAGAAAAGTAATGAGACTGGCAACACTGCAAGCGATCTGGCAACGCTGCATTGTTTTCCTTGATAGAGCACGTGTATCAGTAACCTCCCATAGCTCAGTGCGAGTTTCAACTCCTTCCATTAACTACGTGATTTTTGTGACTGCTATTAGCGAAGTTGTGTTTTTGGTTGTGCGTCACGCAAAATGGAACAGCGGAATTTGGAGCAACGTTGTGCCATTAAACGGCAAGTGTGACGTTTGAAAAGTTAAAACAGGCCTATGGGGAACATTCTTTATCCCGAGTTCAAGTTTTTCGCTGGCACAAATCATTTTTGGAAGCCAGAAAACACATTGAAGATGAACACCGTTCAGGGAGGACTTCAACTTCGAAAACCAATGAAAACATCGAACGTGTGGACACTCTTGTGAGATCAGACCGTCGTTTAACATTAAGAATGTTGAGTGAACAATTAAATTTGAACAGATTTACCGTTCATCAAATTTTGACTGAACATTTGCACATGCGAAAGATCTGTGCCAAAATGGTGCAGAAAAACTGCGCTCTCCATAACAGAATTTTTGACCTCAAAAGGCATTCCTGTGGTTCCCCAGCCCCCTTATTCACCTGACCTCTGTCCGTGTGACTTTTTCCTTTTTCCTAAACTGAAAAATGTCCTCAAAGGACGTCATTTCAGGACTTTAGAAAACATCCAAAAGAGTGTAACGGACATGCTGAAGACCATACCGGTTGAAGACTTCCAGCGCTGCTACCAACAGTGGGAACGACGTCTCCATCGGTGTTTAGCTGCCCACGGGAACTACTTTGAAGGGGATAACGTTGATGTTTGAAAAAAATAAAAACTTTGGTAAATAAAAAATCAGTCTCATTACTTTTCTGCCACACCTCGTATGCAGACCCCTGTGACCCTGTAGTTAGGATATAGCAGGTTTGATAATGGATGGATGGATATATAGACAAAACAAAATAAAGACAAAACTTCAACTGTGTGGAGGCTTTATTCAACTCTAGGGTTGTGCAATGCTGAACATAGAAAACAAACAATTGGGCTTATATTGTAAAACAGATGACATATATAAGACGTAGTCTCATACTGCAGTCTCCATGTATTTCTCAATAATCTATACTAATAAAAGGCAAAGCCCTCACTGACTCACTCACTGACTGACTGACTGACTGACTGACTGACTGACTCATCACTAATTCTCCAACTTCCTGTGTGGGTGGAAGGCTGAAATTTGGCAGGCTCATTCCTTACAGCTTCCTTACAAAAGTTGGGCAAGTTTCATTTCGAAATTCTACGCGTAATGGTCATAACTGGAAGGTATTTTCTCCATTTACTGTAATGGAGTTCAGCTAGAAAGCCGTGGGGGGCGGAGTTTCGTGTGACATCATCACGCCTCCCACGTAATCACGTGAACTGACTGTCAACGCACTATGTAGAAAACCAGGAAGAGCTCCAAAACGCGCTGAAGAAAACATGCATTATATAATGGAGAATGAGTGCTGCTACTTCAGAAAGAAAGGTGTAAACCTAAACTTTAAATTAAGTTAATAGACAGGGTGCCGCTGGTGTTTCTCATGCCCACGGTAATGCGGGATACAAGTTTAATGAGAGGACGCAGGATATAAATGAGAGTTTTGATCACTTTGTAACTAAATTAAAATTGTAGGTAAAGGGGTGTGCTTATGCAAATTCCGAGAGACTGTGTTTGTGGGGGATTGACAGTTAACGCGGTTGGGGGAGTCACGTCATCAACTCCCCTCCCATTCACCTCATTTCGCTCTGAGCTGAGCTCCGCGGCTAACAGTGTCTTCCAAAGCAACTTCATCACACTCCCACCAAATACTCACAGAAAAATCCACAAGTTAATACAAACGCTGTCTCTAGAGTTTCTCCACACTCAATGTATTCCTCGCGTCCCCTTTATACCCTCTGATCTCCCATTTCAATTCAGATACCTCCAATTTCCAGTAAGGCTTAGCTGCGCGATGACAAGTAATAAGTCTCAAGGACAGACCCTACAAAACGATGCCATTGATTTCAGTCAAGATTGCTTTTCTCCTGGACAACTATACTTGCATTCTCAAAAGTGAGCTTGCGCAGCTTCGTCATATTACAACCGGAGTGCAGCCAGAAACTTTTAAGTACCGGGTCTTAGATAACATTAAATTAAGCCGTAGACATCGCACAAGATAGCAGCTCACGAGAACTTACTGAACGCAGTACGAGATCACTTCCATGCATCAAACCTGTTCAATAAACGCATTACACAATTTACAAGGTGATGGCTTTCTATAGCGTTCATTTATAAAGCAGCGGAGAGGCTGTGTGAAGGCAGCTACACAGAAAAAGCAGAGCGCCACACTCTGAATGTATTGCTGGCATCACCGTTATACCCTCTGATCTCCCATTTGAATTGAAATGCCTCAAATTTCCAGTAAGGCTTTGCTTCGCGATGACAATAAGTCTCAGGGACACACCCTACAAAAGGTTGCCATTGATTTGAGGCAACATTGCTTTCCTCCTGAACAAAACTATACGTTGCATTCTCAAAAGTTATGTGTATATATATATATATATATATATATATATACTGTCAAATAAACGACCCACACACCATAGCGCAACATGAGAGGCTTCACCTTTAGCGCTGGCGTCTTAGGTTTGATTCGAGAGTGGGTGCAGTGCGTGTGTACTGCCTGATGAGCCCAGAATTAGGGAAGCACGTGCAGCGTACTGTTTGCATTATTTGATAGTAAAACTATTTCAATATATTCAATATATATATATCAACGCTTAATGATTCATTTTACTCTCGCAACCCCTGTTTGGGAAGAAGTATAAAAAATATGAGGTTAACGCAGAAAACCAGATCACCAATTTAAGCTTTAGGAATCATAGATACTTTATTCGACATCAATGATTGTTTTGGTAAAGCCATACTCGGTGTAATCCTCCTTCCATGTTATAATATTTCCGCGACTAGCCAAGATTAAATGAACGGAAAAAAGTAAGAAGAAGCGAGGGTGACGAGGCAGGCAGGCGACAGCTCAATAGCTCAATTTGGATATACTACAGTAGGTTCTATTTAGTCGCCAGAAATATCTTTGGTAGGAATGGAAGTTGGATTTAGTCTTTAAATTCCTATGGTGAAGAAAAATTTATGCAATGATGATTAATTTTAACTTTTATTCCTACTAAACATATTTCTGTCGTCCAAATAAAAATTACTTATATTTAAAATTTAAATAGAACTTGAACAAATACGATAGTTCATAATACCCACACAGCACTAAGTGCACGTAAGATTACGAGTCATCTGTTTTAACAAGCAGCATATTGCACTGATACGAAATAGCCTGCCCATTTAATTATTTAGGAATGGATAGATAAATTAAGATTTTGTACAAGTAATGTTTTAAATTTTTCTTCCTCAATGGATTCTGGCACCCCCAGCAACACCTCCTCGCACCCCAAAGGAGATATGTATGTGTGTGTATATGTATGTATGTGTGTGTGTGTATATATATATATATATATATATATATATATATATATATATATATATATATATATATATATATATATATATATATATATATATATATATATATATATATATATATATATATATATATATATATATATATATATATATATATATATATAGAGAGAGAGAGATAGAGATTTATATAGATATACATACTGTATATAGTTAGATAGATATAGGTGTATGTAAATGTGTGTCTGTATATATGTGTGTGTGTGTATGTATATCTATATATATATATATATATATATGCCAGCAACACTCATGACAATGACAAAACAATTACATTGTCAATCATGTTACATTATTATTAAAATGTTTCGTTTTCTTTTTCATTACTTCTTTAACACACTACTTCTCTGCTGCAAAGCGCGGGTATTTTGCTATATATGCATATGTATATATGTGTATATATATATATATATATATATGTATATATATGTATATGTATATATACTGTATGAATGTATGTGTGTGTGTGTCTGTGTCTATATATATATGACAGCAACACTCATATCAGTGACAAAACAATTACATTAACAATCATCTTACGTTATTTTTAAAATGTTTCCTTTTCTTTTTTCATAACTTCTTTAACACACTACTTCTCCGCTGCGAAGCGCGGGTATTCTGCTAGTCTATAATAATAAAAGGCAAAGCCCTCACTGACTGACTGACTCATTACTAATTCTCCAACTTCCCGTGTAGGTAGAAAGCTGAAATTTGGCAGGCTTATTCCTTACAGCATACTTACAAAAGTTAAGCAGGTTTCATTTCGGAATTCTACACGTAACGGTCTTAATGGTCGACGAAGTCCACCATGTTGAACTTTCTTATTTATGGCCCCATCTTCACGAAATTTGGTAGGCGGCTTCCCTGCGCTAACTTAAACCGCTGTACGTACTTATTTCGATGGTATGACGCCACTGTCGGCCGCCATATTGAACTTTCCAACATCACCAATTTTCAAACTTCCCGTGTAGGTAGAAGGCCGACCCCATCTTCACGAAATTTGGTAGGTGGTTTCCTGCGCTAACCAAAACTGATGTACGTACTTATTTCGGTGGTATGACGCCATATTGAATTTTCCAAACGTCACTAATTCTCCAACTTCCCGTGTAGGTAGAAGGCTGCCATATTAAACTTTTAACGGAAACCGATGTCCATAACTTATTTCGTTGGTATGACACCACTGTCGGCCACCATATTGAACTTTCTAACGTCACTAATTCTCCAACTTCCCGTGTAGGTAGAAGGCAGAAATTTGGCAGGCTCATTCCTTCCATCTTCAAGAAATTTGGTACACGGGGTCCCATCGCTAACTGAATCCTACTTACGTACATATATACGTCCATAGCCTGCAGCTCGGTCGCCGTGTGAGGCGGCGTTGGGTCCACCATCCCAACGCCTCCCGTGTTGTTGGCTGACTGCCTATATAAGACCGTCCGTCGCTCTGGTCTCTACATTCCCTTCCTTGCTTCGCCACGGGATTCACGTCTCCCTACTGATAACTACAGCCCTTTTGTTTAATCCACGGCTTCTCCGCTGTTTTATTGTTTGTTTATTTCAATTATAGTTATTGTGTAGGTATTTTACACTTAGTTTACATTGCTCAGGTACCCATTTCCTTTATCGTTCCAGCCCCCCTTTACCATGTCTATCGAGATGATCATATTGCACGGCCATATCAGGCACACTCTTGATATCCGGAGGAACATTGTGTCTTCTGTATTGAATGACTGGGACAGATTCAAAGTGTGGACTGATGACGGTACAGGAGATAATTATACTACATAGGAGCACTATAAGAGTGAAATGCTTAAGCCCTTCACCAATGGTTCTGCATGCGAGTTGATGGCTGCCACTGAATTGTTCGGTTGTTGACACCTTTCGACAACGGCCAATGCCTCTTAAACACCTTAGATTCACAGGTGACGATTTCATTAGTGGACACTTTGATGTTTGAATGTTTAAACTCTCAAAAGCTGGATGTGATTTTTTCGTTGAAATTGGTTGTGTGCTTACAACGCTTGACAGATGCCAAATGTCACTTCAACACAACAAATCCTGCAAATACTGTCGTAATTGAAACAAACCATGAAACTCAAACCAATTATGACAGCAGCAATCCAAGCTGTGAGATTTGAGACAACATTACTGTTCACATGGCAACTGTACGTTGCATCCTTAAGAGTAAGCTCAGCGCATAGCTTGGTCATGTTACAACCGGAGAGCCAAACTGACAACATGGTAAACAAAGAGATCCTTAACAAATAATTATTGGCATATTTTCCCTCAGTTTAAAAAGGTTTACTTTTCTTCTTAATAAAAATTTTAATGCAGTACTTCGCCGCTGCGAAGCGCAGGTATTTTGCTAGTGCTTAATAAATCTCACTCAAAAGCCATACAAAAACTCCAGAAACAGGATTTTATAAACGGAATACAATTCAAAATTGTTAATGTAGTTAGCCATGTTAATTTCTCAGCAGAAACGGCAGGTTGGCCTTATGTATTATTATAAATAATACAATACAGTGACCCCCTGCTATATCGCGGTTCAGCTATCGCACCCCCACAACATCGCGGATTTATTATTATTATTACTAGCAAAATACCTGCGCTTTGCAGCGGAGAAGTAGTGTGTTACAGAAGTTATGAAAAAGAAAAGGAAACATTTTAAAAATAACATAACATAGATTGTCAATGTAATTGTCTTGTCACTGTTATGAGTGTTGCTGTCATATATATATTGACAACCGAGGTATGCAGCAAAGCATTTGTGAAGCCACAACACGCACATCCTTGAGGCGGATGGGCTACAACAGCAGAAGACCCCACCAGGTACCACTCATCTCCACTACAAATAGGAAAAAGAGGCTACAATTTGCACGTGCTCACCAATATTGGACAGTTGAAGACTGGAAAAATGTTTCCTGGTCTGATAAGTTTCGATTTCTGTTGAGACATTCAAGTGGTAGAGTCAGAATTTGGCGTAAACAGAATGAGAACATGGATCCATCATGCCTTGTTACCACTGTGCAGGCTGGTGGTGGTGGTGTAATGGTGTGGGGGATGTTTTCTTGGCACACTTTAGGCCCCTTAGTGCCATTTAAATGCCACAGGCTACCTGAGCATTGTTTCTGACCATGTCCATCCCTTCATGACCACCATGTACCCATCCTCTGATTGCTACTTCCAGCAGGATAATGCACCATGTCACAAAGCTTGAATCATTTCAAATTGGTTTCTTGAACATGACAATGAGTTCACTGTAGTAAAATGGCCCCCACAGTCACCAGTTCTCAACCCAATAGAGCATCTTTGGGATGTGGTAGAACAGGAGCTTCGTGCCCTGGATGTGCATCCCACAAATCTCCATCAACTGCAAGATGCTATCCTATCAATATGGGCCAACATTTCTAAAGAATGCTTTCAGCACCTTGTTGAATCAGTGCCACGTAGAATTAAGGCAGTTCTGAAGGCGAAAGGTGGGTCAAACACCGTATTAGTATGGTGTTCCTAATAATCCTTTAGGTGAGTGTATATATATCTACATATACACATATCTACACATACACATATCTATTTAAATATACACATCTACATATATATATATACACATATCAACATATATACACACACACACACACACACACACACACACATACATATATACATACATACAGATAAATATACATATATATACACACATACACACACATATATATATATACACAGACAAATATATACATATCTACAGATATATACACACACACACATATATACTGTGTGTATATATATATATATATATATATATGTATATGTATATGTATATGTATATGTGTGTATATATATATATATATATATATATATATATATATATATATATATATATATATATATATATATAGCAAAATCCCCACGCTTCGCAGCGACGAAGAACTGGTTTTAAATTTTTATTAAGAAGAAAAGAAAACCTTTTTAAACTGAGGGAAAATATACCAATAACTATCTGTTAAGGATCTCTTTGTATACCACGTTGTCAGTTCAGCAGTCCGGTTGTAATATGACCAAGCTGTGCACTGAGATTACTTTGAGAATGCAACATATAGTTTTGTCCAGGAGGAAAGCAATGTTGCCTCAAATCAATGGCAACCTTTTATAGGGTGTGTCCCTGAGACTTATTAATTGTCATCACGAAGCAGTGCCTTACTGGAAATTTGAGGCATTTCAACTGAAATCGGAGATCAGAGGGTATAACGGCGATTCCAGGAATACATTCAGAGTGTGGTGCTCCGCTGTTATTTGTGTAGCTGCCTTTACACAGCTTCTCCGCTGCTTTATAAACGAAAGCCATATAAGGCCATCATTTCTCCTTGCTTCGCGGTTCTGTACTGTTTTATTGTTCGTTTATTACGATTCTTATAGTTATTGTGTAGCTATTCGAGACTTACTTTACGGTTCAGGTACCCATTTCCTTTATTTAATCCGCGGCTTGTACGTTATTTTTTGTTCGTTTATTACGATTATAAATATTTATGGATTCCCTTCTTTAGCTGACTGCCTGCTCATATAAGACGCTCTGCTGTTTTTTTGTGAAACAGCCTTTACACAGCTTTTCCGTTGTTTTATAAACGAACGACATATAAAGCCATCACCTTGTCAATTGTGTAATGCGTTTTTTGAACATTTTTGATGCATGGAAGTGATCACTCATACTGCGTTCAGTCAGTTCACGTGAGCTGCTCTCTAATGTGATGTTGCGATGTCCATGGCTTTATTTAATGTTAACTAAGACCCGGCACTTAAAAGTTTCTGGCTGCACTCCGGTTGTAATATGACAAAGCTGCGCAAGCTTTGCCCAAACATATAGTTGTCCAGGAGAAAAGCAATCTTGCCTGAAATCAATGGCATCGTTTTGTAGGGTCTGTCCCTGAGACTTATTACTTGTCATCGCGCAGCAGAGCCTTACTGGAAATTGGAGGCATCTGAATTGAAATGGGAGATCAGAGGGTATAAAGGGGATGCGAGGAATACATTTAGTGTCGAGAAACTCTAGAGACAATGTGTGTATTAACTTGTGGATTTTTCTGTGAGTATTTGGTGGCAGCCTGACGAAGTTGCTTCCACAAGACCGCGTTAGCTGTGGAGCTCAACTCAGAGCATATTCTTTTCCTACCTTGCCAATTGTGTAATGCGTTTTTTGAACAGGTTTGATGCATGGGAGTGATCTCTCGTACTGCGTTCAGTCAGTTCACGTAAGCTGCTCTCTTATGTGATGTTGCAATGTCTATGGCTTTATTTAATGTTAGCTAAAACCCGGCACTTAAAAGTTTCTCGCTACAGCAATTTTAACTCTGTTACAAAGTGATCCATAGTCTTGTTTATACCTCGTGTCTTCTCATTAAACTTGTATCTCGCGAATAAAATATTCAGCGCTTTTCTTCAGCACTCTTTTGGAGCTCTTCCTTCTTTTCTACTGCGGTCACAGTCAGTTCACATGATTATGTGGGAAGCGTGATGATGTCACACACATCTCCGCCCCCTCACCGCCATCGAGCTAACGGCCATTACAGTATATGGAGAAAAATAGGTTCCAGTTATGACTATTACACGTAGAATTTCGAAATTAACCTGCCCAACTTTTGTATGTAAGCTGTAAGGAATGAGCCTGCCAAATTTCAGCCTTCTACCTACACAGGAAGTTGGAGAATTAGTGATGAGTTAGTGAGTCAGTGAGGGCTTTGCCTTTTATTAGTATAGATTAGCAAAATACCTGCGCTTCGCAGTGGCGAAGTACTGCCTTTAAATTTTCATTAAGAAGAAAATTAAACCTTTTTAAACTGAGTGAAAATATACCAATAATTATTTGTTAAGGATCTCTTTGTATACCACTTTGTGAGTTCGGCCCTCCGGTTGTAATATGACCAAGCTGTGCGCTGAGCTTACTCTTGAGCATGCAACGTACAGTTGACCATGTGAACAGTAATCTTGTTTCATATCTCACAGCTTGAATTGCTGCTGTCATAATCGGTTTGAGTTTCATGGTTTGTTTCAATTACGACAGTATTTGTAGGACTTGTGTTGAAGAGACATTCGGCATCTGTCAAGTGTTGTAAGTATACAACCAGTTTCATCGATAACTTCTCATCCAGCTTTTGAGAGTTTAAACATTCATAAACATCAAAGTGTCCACTACTGAAATCGTCACCTGTGAATCTAAGATGTTTAAGAGGCATTGGCGGTTGTCGAAAGGTGTAAAATATTTGGCCATTTCGGTACACTTGAAAGCTGTGAAGGGCTTAAGCATTTCACTCTTCTAGTGCTCCTGTGTAGTATAATTATCTCCTGTACCGTCATCAGTCCACACCTTGAACCTGTCCCAGTCATTCAATAAATAAGACACAATGTTCCTCCGGATATCAAGAGTGAGCCTGATATGGCCTTGCAATATGTAACAAAGAGAATGGAAAAGGCAGGTGCCATCTCTGGGCATGGAAACTACTCGGTAAGTGACAGTTCTTTTGATCGATGTTGATCACCTCGATAGACATGTTAATTGGGGTATGGTTGGAATGATACAGGAAATGGGTACCTGAACAATGTAAAGTAAGTCTAAAATACCTAAACAATAACTATAATCGTAATAAATGAACAATAAAACAGCTAAGAAGCCGTGGATTAAATAAAAAGGCTGTAGTTATCAGCAGGAAGACGTGAATCCCGTGGCGAAGCAAGGAAGGGAATAAAGAGACTGGAGCGACGGACAGCCTTATATAGGCAGGCAGCCAAAGATGTGGGAGGCGTTGGGATGGTGGACCCAACGCCGTCTCACACGGTGACCGAGCTGCCAGCTATGGACGTATATATGTACGTAAGTAGGATTCAGTTTGCATTGGGAACCCGCGTACCAAATTTGTTGAAGATGGGCCCATAAGTAACATAGACCGTTGAAAAGTTCAATATGGCGGCCGACAGTGGCATCATACCACTAAAATAAGTACGTACATCAGTTTTGGTTGGCGCAGGGAAGCCACCTACCAAATTTCGTGAATATGGGGCCATAAATAAGAAAGTTCAACATGGCGAACTTTGTCAACCGTTATGACCGTTAAGCATAGAATTTCGAAATGAAACCTGCTTAACTTTTGTAAGTAAGCTGTAAGGAATGAGCCTGACAAATTTCTGCCTTCTACCTACACGGGAAGTTGGAGAATTAGTGATGTTGGAAAGTTCAATATGGCAGCCGACAGTGGCGTCATACCACCGAAATAAGTACGTACATCGGTTTCGGTTAGCGCAGGGTTGCCGCCTACCAAATTTCGTGAAGATGGGGCTATAAATAAGTAAGTTCAACATGGTGAACGTTGTCAACCGTTATGACCGTTACATGTAGAATTTTGAAATGAAACCTGCTTAACTTTTGTAAGTAAGCTGTAAGGAATAAGCCTGCCAAATTTCACCCTTCTACCTACACGAGAAGTTGGAGAATTAGTGATGAGTGTGTCAGTGAGTGAGTGATTCAGTGAGGGCTTTGCCTTTTATTAGTATAGATGATTATTAATAGGGGGCTTCACTCTCCCACCCACCCCCACGTTTGTTTTACTGGTTAAACAATTTAAAGAGATTATTTTCATGGGAATTGTTACATATGCATTATTTTCATTTTTACTTTAAAACTTTTGTAAAAACAATATTTGACCTTTTATTTTCTGCCCCGGGGGTGGTTAAATCTTTTTCTCGCGGGACTTAGAATGTTACTCGCATTGTGAAGGTGGGGTCTGAACGCACACTAAAGAGATGCAATCGGTTCAGCTGGTGTCTTGCTGCTGCTGCTTGCCAGCTGCGTGCTCTGCTTGTTGCGCTTTGTGGCAATATCTTAAAAGCCTGTACAGCAGCTGTCCTTTTGCTACTTTGTGTCTCTGCCGCTAGCGTTCTGAAGTGGGGGGGAGGGCTGTGGGGTTGAGATGGATGAACGCATGCAGGAGAAATGCTTCGATCATCTGCTGGCTTGCTGCAGCTGGCAAGCTGCATGTTTTCTTATTGTTGTTTTAAGAGCTGGGAGCACCTGAAGTTTGTCTACCAAAAGCATTCCAACAACTGCTAGGTTAGATGTCATTAAACTTGTTTTAAATTGTTTGTAAGTAGGGCGTGATGTACAAAAGTCACCGTCTCACGGGTTTTGCTTCCAAAGGCTGTAATGTCTAGTCTTTTGTGTTGTCAAAGTGTCTCTCCGAGATGATCTGGTTTCGATCGCTTCGCTTGACCCGGAGGCGCACTACACTCCTGTCACTTTGCGTCTCTCCCACTCGTGTTGTGAAGGGGGGAGCTGAATGCACGCTAAGCAGAAGTGGACGGATCAGCTACTGGCTTTGTGCTGCTTCTGCCAAGATGCCTGTTCTGCCTGCCGCTCTATGTGTCGATCATTTAGAAGCCTGTACAGCAGCTGTCCTCCTGTCTCACTGCCTTGTCTTGCGTGACATTAAAATGTCTCTTGTGGGATGTCAAATTGTCTTGTACGAATGTCTGTCTTGAGGCCATGCACGACTTGCTGTTTCTGAAGTTCTGCAGTAAGTGCCCCACCACCTTTCAGCATTTGGAAAGAGTCAAATGCACTATTCTACAGAGACACTTTGACAGTATGTTAAATGTTGTGTGTGATGCATGGCAAGTGTTCAAAAGGCAGCTGTCTTGCCGCTGAAATTAAATTTCGTGTACTATCTGTACCGAGTGTGCTTACTTTATTCTCAACGTTCCAATGCTTTGCTACATCCAAAAAATGTTCGCTGTATCATGTTTTCATGACCGTCAAAGCATGTGAATGCAGCTTCCACTGTTCATCGACATAATGGGTTGCAACCCCGAAGTAGCTATGATTTCTAAGTGATGTCCAGTAGTCACCAGTAAGGGTGACCGTCTCTGTGATCTCTAACTCCTTAGCTAGTTTTGCTCTCTCTGAGTCATACAGCTTGTGTTTCCTAGTTACGACTGTGGCTCTCGAGGGGTAATTCATAAATCGGGTCGTTGGACACGATCCGAATTATGTCACGCAGACCTTCGCCCTCCTCTATGTAAATTGGCCTGCATGCTGTGACTATCCATTTAGCAATTGCTACCGTTAATTTGCTGCAGGTTGATGCATCCTTTGGTTTTTGCCAAACACTGTCGAGCGTGGTCTGTCGCATATTACCCGGGCTAATGCTATTAGTGTAAAATGGATGTTTGGCTTGCATGTGATATTGTAGACTGCGTGTAGTCCAGTGATAACTAAACTCGGCTTGACAGTAACTACACACAACCTTTGTTTTAGTGAGTGAGCCATCGGGCAAAGTTTTGAAACTGAACTTCCCATTTAATGGACCTTTTTCCATCGTTCCACAATTAGGAATATGGAGTCACTTCTACAAGAAATAACTTGAAGGCTAAAGTGGCACGCATTCAGTTTGCAGGCTCAGCTTTAACTGCATGAATTTCGTAGGGTCAAAAAGAACCCGCCTTAATGGCGTTAACTTTGACAGCCCTAATATATATCTGAGTGGGTGTGAACGCTAGCTTTGTGTGGTTTTTGCATGACACCCAATGCTGTGGTTTATGGTTTTGCAGTAGAATAATCATTTTTTTAATAAAGGACATTTTTTTTGTACTTCCAAGAATCTGTGTTGCCTTCATCCCGCATACCTCTCGGTTATGAACTACTAGGAGCCCCATTACCAAGGTTGTTCCATGGGTTCAAGGACATGGGGTTCCATAGCTTAAATCATTAGATTTTCAGCCTTGAATAACGTGATTTTGATTTATATATCTACTTCAATAATTCACAAGACGGAGCAAACACACAGAGACCCCACCCTACACTGTGGTTTCTAACAAGCTCAGTTTATTTGTTTTCCACTCCCATTCACCACAAAACTGGAACTTTCAACTTTCTTAAAGGAATATGAACTATTTTAATATTTGAACAATATAGTTGGCATGCAGTCTTTCTAGGGTTTTCATGATTATACTATCCTAATTCTAGAAATTGTCATGTTTTAATAAAGTAATTTTATGTATTCGTGTACACAAGCAAAGAATACAGCTGGGCTGTTCAACTTTGTGGGAAGCTATCTAACAGATTTTTCTTAGTTGCAGACAGAAAACTGTTGAGTTATTGCTCAAAGGAGCAATTTAAGTCTACATGAAATTAATCATCTGGTGCCATTGTGACAGCATCGTAATTTTTTTTCTGGTAATAGCCAAAGCTGAAGTCTCAGTTGTGCTTCTATAATATAGTGCTTAAATAAATTACATTTGTGTACAGTTAATTTTAAGCATTTAAAAAAAAATATATATATATATATATATATATATATATATATATATATATATATATATATATATATATATATATATATATATATATATATTTTCATCCGAGGCACTTGGATCTGTCTTGTTCTAAAATAGCAAAAACTGTGTTCTAAACTAGTGTTTCTTACACCGTCATCTGTGAAACCCTAGGGCTGTGCAAAGCCTTTTAGGAGTTCTGTGAGCCATCAGCCCTAAGGATTTTTATCAACTGTAGCTGCTTGAAAAATACCATCACAATAGTGATTACAACTCTAGCAGCACTGATCCAAGCTCACCCAAACCAGAAGGCACAGGTTCTGCTGTCTGTCATGGTAATTTCTAAACATCTCTGTTTGAAGAATGCCATGTTACATTTGTCACCACGCATTTAGTTGCGTGCACTGACTAAACCGAATGTATTAATGTTACTGAACTAAAGTGAATTAGTATTCATATTACCATGGTTGTTTTTTAGTATCATTTTCTTACCAGTACAAGTAAAGTTGAAGTTAGTTTTTTATTATTATTATTATTATTATTATTATTAGGCATAGACATTCTCTGTTTTTCACGGTCAGTTTTATTTTATTTTTTTACTTTGTGGTAATCTGAGAGCAGAAATAATTACATATATAAACTTGTGCAATTCTTAAAAGATGCAAATTGGAACTTGAAGTTATGCTACCTTCCAAACATACTTCAGCTTTTGAAAAAGTTTAATTTGTCACCTCAGGTAATACATAAAACATTATTTGACAGTTATAATAAAATAGAAAGCTCTAAGAATTAAACTTTTAAGACAACAATTCTTTAAAAGAATTTTACAGACCAAATTAATTAGGCAGAAAAGAGAAATTAAGATTACAGATTTAACCAAGTAAAATTTATTGTGATACCTTAGGACATTTTGTAAATAATCTAAATTTGAACGCTATTTTCCTTAAAGTCAGGACTTGAAGGTTTCTTTTGTGGGCTCTGGATTAATTTAATTTCAATGAACTTGTAGCAGTGCTACAATGGGAAGAACTTAATTTCCCAGCAGCCCAAGGGGGATTACCAGCATAGGATGACTGAAACGGGAGTAGGGGCTGCTGGGGATGAAAGAGTCCAATGGGAAAGTTGAAAAGGGGGGCCTGACAGAGCAACAGGGAAGGTCAATGTTTTTGTGTATCCTGTATGTCTACATGCCTAAATACATTGAGTTGCTGCCATGTGATTGACTGATTAAATATCTGCATTAACAAGCAGTTGAACAGGTGTACCTAATAAAGTGGCCAGTGAGTGTATATTAACGTTATCTTACATTCAGCTGATTGGTGTCATTCAGTGGCAGCACATCCACATTTTCGTTTGTCATGTTTATTACATTTGTTTTCATAAATATATACTGTATATGCATATATTTATTAAGTTTTTTGACTAAAATATTTTTCACATAACTGATTATTTTGCATTCCCCCGTCCCCCAACCAATACAACCGCATATGGTTTCTGTGCAGTAATCATTTTTGAACATGGCTCTGCTATCCCAAAAAGTTTCAGAAACACTGATCTAAACAACATTGTGTTATAGTGTTCAGGCTAATTTTACATCATGTTTGTTTCCTTATACATTTGTTTGTTTTGTGTATAATTCACATTTTATATTAAAATATTGCTATTTATACTGTATTTCAGAATATTTAGACTTTTTGTGTTACTTTTCATATTAGGGTCTGGCACTTATTGATCATACGTCCAAACCAGAAGCTATTTCTTTGCTCAAAGTTGAAGATTTACCAGAAGATACTCAAGAAAGATTTAATTGTCTCTTTGGAATCCGAGAAAAATGGTCTGAAGCAGATATTGTACCATATATACAGTAAGTTAAAGGAGAACTTTGTGTAAGGTTGGGTTGAATTAGCAGGTTTAAGTAGGATGCAAGGTTGTGGAAAATATGTTGAGAAAATTATTTTAAAAAAGTGGAACCTATGAATTTTTTTTTTTAATAATTTGTTAAAAATTTAACTAGAATAAATGTTTAAAATTAAATTGATTTATCAGTTTTTATGGGTTTTGAATGTGTCTCAGTTTTTCTGAAGTTTGGTAGAGAGTATCTTGTAATTTTAATTTATTCTTATTCGGCATACTTCCATGTATCAGTCCAATGCCCTATACATAATTAAAAATATAATTTGAAAATTTACATGCAACATAAATATGAAACAAAATACTGCTACATAAATGGATAAATCCATCCATCCATCCATCTTCCTAACCCATTTATCCAGGGTTGCGGGGCGGCTGGAGCCTGTTCCAGCAGTCATCGGGCACAAGACAGGAACAATTACTGGACAGATAATGTCAGTTCATTGCAGGTCGTGCACACATACTCTCTCTTTATCTCACTAGGACCAGTTCACATAAGCTGCATGTCTTTAGCCTGTTGGATAAACCCGGAGCACTCATAGGAAACCCATGTAAGCATGGACAGAACATGACAACTTCATACAGTGAGTACTCGGAATGCCAGCCCTGGTCTTCTTGTTTCAAGATAGCACTTCTACCACTGAGCCACCATGTTGCAGCTAAACAGATAAATATCATACAATGTATACCAAATTATACAAATATATACAGGATGGGTTTAAGTTCAAAATAAAACTGCCCCAGACCAAATGCATTCTGAAATTCATCATTCCCTAAACATATGTTGTAAATTTAATTCAAATGAAAAATGTCTGAAAATAGGTCCATCATAGGTCATAAAGCATTCAGCTCAAGGGCAGACCAAGTGCTACCTCCTACATCAACACTGGTATAAGTAATGTTTTCATTCCCATCCAGTATACTGCTCTTCAAAAAAATGAAAAAGATCATAATTAAGAGCTTTTGTAAAATTAATTTTAAAAGCAGTTTAAGAGCAGAATTGTAGCACTCTTACAAACACTTGGGGGTCCACATCAATGACTGTATTTCCTTTATTGTAGGTAGTGTCATCCTTCACAATTCCTACAGCGCTCTGACTCCCAGTGAGATTTTCTACTGGGATGTTTGTGTGCTGGGCTGTTAGCATCACTTAAACAGAGGCCTCCTGAAACAACAAGCACATTTTAAAGGGTAGGCTCAGATATGGGACACCCTCTGAACCCCTTGGAGGTAGTAGCCCACTGAATACTTTTAGCCAACAAATTGTTCAGCAGAAGTGTGTCAAGAAATGCTACTAGTGCTGCTTTTTATCAACAGCGGTACATATGCATAATGCCTCACTGTGACTGCCAAGTCGGAAGGTTTTCATTTTAATTCTCTTTATTTTTACTCCTTCTGGTGTGTGTATAAAAATATTTATCTACAGTGGTGTACAAAAGTTAGAGTTGGCATAAGTGTTTAAACCTCTGTGCTTTGGAAGCTTCAGGTTTACTCAAATAATAAATTAATAACAAATGACACAAAGGTAAAAGTCATTTAACAATAATTAGGTACCACTTGTGAGTCCTTTATACTGTATGTCTCTGTATATAAAGAGCACTCTTTACAAGGGCCATAGTCTTCTTTGTTGGACAATCAAATCAAAAATAAAGAGAAAGGAGCATTCTGCTGACGACAGAAACAAAGTCATTAGAACACTCTAGACGAGAACAGGCCATTCAGCCCAACAAAGCTCGCCAGTCCTATCCACTTATTTCTTCCATCAAAATACACAAGACAGGAAATGACTACAAAAAATATCAAAGAGTTTAAATGTCCCTTTTAAGCACTGTTAGATCCATCATAAGAGAGTTGAAGGTTCATTACCGTATCCAGGTTCTTAGTAGAATAGGCCATTCCTCAAAACTAAACATCAGAGAAAGATGTCGATTGTTGAGAGTGGCTACTTAAAATCCAACCGTCACTCAGAGAAGTCTGCACTACGTTTTGGCTGATATTGGAGTGAAGGTGAAAGGGTCCACAATTTCAAGAGCTCTTCTTTAAACAGGCCTCTAAGGGAGAGTAGTACGAAAGAAGGTTTACATAAAAGTATGTATCACATTTGCTACAAAGGATGAGAAAGACCCAGTTAAGATGTGGGAGAAAGTTTTATGGTCAGATGAGGACAAAATATAACTTTTTGGTCAGACTTCAAAGAGATATGGGTGGCGATAAACTTAACACTGCCCATGCCTCAAGAAACAGCACACCCACAATGATATATTGTGGTGGCAGCATCATGCTATGTGGATGCTTTTTATGTGCTAGGACTGGGAATCTTATCACAGTTTTAGGGACAATGGATGGACACAAATAACTCTTACAGAAGAACATTTTTCCGTATGCTATGAACTGAAAGCTTGGGAGAAGATTCATTTTTCAACATGACAATGACCCTAAGCATAAGGCCAAAGCAACACTGGAATGCCTCAAAAACAAAAAGGTGAATGTTTTGGAATGCCAAGTCAGTCTCAACCCCATTGAAAATCTTCAGCCCTATTTGAAAACTGCTGTCCAGGGGCACCATCCCATCAATAAGAGGATCTCTATAAATTCTGTTAAGAAGAATGGGGAATAATTGCCCCTGAACAATGTGTAAAACCGGTACATACTTGCACCAAAAGAACCAAGGCTGTTATTGCAGCAAAAGGGTTCTTGGAAAAAGTAATAATTTTTAGGGCTTAAATACTTATGCAAACACTAACTTTAAAATTCAGTTCAATGTCAGCAGAAAATGGCTTATTTTGACTTTGGAAATATATGTTTACAGTATAATAGTTCACACTAAAAATACTCAATGAATAAATACATGTACACATTTTATGTCATGCAGAAAATTATGACATGAAAAGGGATTCAATACTTTTGCATGCCACTGTATATTTTATTTACAGATCTTCTGTTAAGACATATTTGTCCCAGTGGTAATGCTCAAAATCATTATATTTTCGAATATGTACAACAATTTTTTTTTTTAATTAAAAAAATATATTAAACCTTATTTGTTGAATAATTTGATATCTTACCTGGATATTGTGATTGCCTCTATGTATTAGGGGAAGATTAGATAAGTGAACAGGTTTCCTTTGGCAAATTCAGCAACTTGTATATGGTAAAAGAAATCTGTTAATGTCTAATTATTATGAACGATCATCCTTGACACAGACGGACACAGGACACATAGAAGTCCAAAAGCACACACGTTTATTTTTCATAGTCCTTTAGCACAACATACAGTGCCCAAACAAGTAACAATAATGCTCACAGTCCTTTCTTTCCTGTCGCCTCCAGTCCTCTCCCATAAGCTCTGTCCTCTGCCTCCCGACTACAGCTCCCCGAATGGAGAGAGGCGTCCCCTTTTATAGTTCATCTGGATGTGCTCCATGTGCTTCCTGACAATTTTCCTGCAGCACTTCCTGGTATGGCAGAAGTGCTGCATGGGCGCCTGGAAGCACTACGGGTGTGCCTGGATTTTCTTCCGGCAGCACTTCTAACTGTGGCGGAAATGCTGCGTTCCAGGGTTCCAGAATGGTCCAAGGGGCTGCCCTCTTTGTGTCCTGGGGGAGATATTGCCGCTCTCCCGGCCCTTCCCTTCTTCAGGTGTCCCGATGGGGCAAGGTCCCCGGTCATCTGCCACATTATACATGACTCAGAAAAAAAACCCGCAAACATGTAATCCAATGTAAAAATCTCTAAAAGCCCTAGAATCAAGCACCTTCAATGTGTTTAAAACTTGTGCTGTCTTGTTAGGATACAATTCTTATTAATATCTCCAGCTTAAAAGATCTTTTGCGTTCATGCAATATTCTGAGCAAGTGTTAAGCCACTGGGTTTCTACTTAGTTTACAGTAATTAGTTCACAGAACAAAGCATTAAGGGAGGAGTTACGGTTACATCACCATTCCATGGTTAACCAGCTGGTAAGAGTTTGTTTCTTTCTGCCTCATACATACAGTAATTTGATCTCGTAGTATACATATTGCTAACACAGTTGAGTATACAAAAGATTTGTCAGTGCATTTATGTTGTATATCACTGCATGACATTAAAAGAGAATGGTTGAAATTTAAGTGAAGCTTCTCACAAAAATAGTAGGCTCTTATTAGTAAAGTTTTTTTTTTTTAAATCACAAAATTTTATGGAACTTCTTTAATATACTGCATTTGGTGCATAAGGCAGTGATGAGAATGGAACAGTAATTTATACTGTATATACTCTGCTTGTAGATGTGCTTGTAGTTTAAGTAATTCCCTTACAAATCTTCAAAGCAGTTTCCTTCTGACAATGTTGGTAAGTGGTACAGTTTAGATTGAAAGTTTAAAGCTTAATTAAAGTGGGCAACCTTAAAAAAACAGTAAATGGGTTATGGAAAAAATATAAAATTTCAATCTTGAGGCAAGTAATTTGTAAAGCAAGGTTGGTTGAATTCTGTAACTGTTTGATGTACATGTTTGGTCAGGCTTTGATTTTTATCAGCCTTTATTGATCAGTTATTTAACTCTCCTTCTCAAGACGCACCCTGTAGGCTTGTAAACAAACTCACATTTAACAGAGGCATGACCTGCTTTGTAATTTATGGATTTAAAGTGTAATAATATTGTTTTGCCTGAGGGGTATAGCTGTGGGTATAATTATAAAAAATAGCTCTTGTAACATTTTCAAAATTACATTCCATCCTTCTCTTATCTAAACAAAGAGTAAAGCATTTGTTTCTTCCACAGAGTTCAGCTGCTTTCTTTTTACTTTGGGACAGGGTCATTCCTTTCCTACAAATCTCTATATTTTAAGGTGCAAGCTCCTTGTTTAACCAGTTAGTGGTCTTGAGGCTTTTTTTCCCCTGCGTTTTGTACAAAACGAGGTATTTACAGAGAATTCACCCAGTAGTTGGTTGCTTGGTGTGTTATATTTAAGGTAAACTTTAGCCATTGGTTATTTTTTGCTATTTCATCCACAACATGCTGACTAGTTGTTGGTTTATTTGACTTCATTTTTAATACCATGCCTGTTACCAGACCAGAATTAGTATTTTTTTATGTCCTTGTCTTTTTTCTTTCTTTTACAATTTCAGTTTGTACCTTTTTTTTTTTTTTTTTATCATTTTCACAACAGTAAGATAGTGACACCAACCAATCTTTGTTTATAATACTTATGCCATTATTTAGGCGTTATTTGCTGCTTGTTATACTGAATATTATACTGAAAGGATCTGACATTCTGTTCCCTGTCAAGAGGTTCTTCAGTATGATTATGGGATATTCTGATATTTTTGAAGCAAATATGGTTCATGAAGCAAAGCAATGATCTTAAAAATGTTAGAAGATCTATAGCAGAATCGATAAAGCAAAAGAAAATAGCCTCCTTAAAATGGCAGAGCTAAAGGCCATTCTTGGGCAAGACACTTGTGTCCCAGAACCAAATACTTTTTTCACATGACACATTTGATGCTGCTTAACTTTCACTAAAAGACAGTCAATTAAAATTTTCTATTTTGTTCACATGTGTCCTTTTAATCTAATACTAGGTTTTGTCTGAACTGATAAAATTCTAAAATATAGAATGGTACATTAATCTACAATATTACATAGTTGAATAATAGTTAAAATAGTTTTCTCAAAAAACATGGTGGTGAATCATTTAGTGAACTCATTTTAATTCATATTTAACTGGAATTCCTTTCCCCTCTTCAGATACAGTTTTGCAAAGATGATCCAAAAATATGTTTTACATGCAATTTCACACCTGCAAAACACTGCACTCATTAAATGTATTTTCTCTCTTTAAAATTGTTTCAGTGAAAAGCTATGATTAATGCTCCCTTAGTATTACTTTGCTGTCAACCAGGTAAAGTTTCCGTCTTCCATAAGTTCCTGTCAACATTAACAGTCTGTCCAGAGTTTATTTCTCATCAATTTGTTTTTAAATGCTCGGCATCTTAAAGGTTTTTAGATTTGGCTTTTTATATTGTCCATTAAACTAAATTCTCCTTCAAAGTATGCTCTTGAGGCCTGGAATGTGCCAAAAATATTCAAAAGTATAATTTACTCCTTGAAATTATCCTGTTTTAGTAAAGATAACTATTTCTGAAAATATTTGTTACAGTTCCAGTTTCTAATTTTTTCTTAATCAGTTTCTTGAACTTGAGTACTAGCAGCAAAGATCCTTTTGAAAGCAATTGTAATCTTTCTTCAACAAAGTACAGTATTTGATTTCAGTCTGTTCAAATCCTAATATGCTTCTTGGAAATGTGGCTTGTCTTCCGGATAATGCAACCTAATTTTCTTAATTTTTTTTTTTTGCCTGTGGCAAAGTGAAAAGCTTCAGCCATTGAACATGCAAAATTCTGCAAAGAAGTGTACAAGTCTAGATTAAACTTTAGTTGTCCCTAGGGGAACATTTTGCTTTTTACGGACGCTCTTTAAATAAATGCATAAATAGATAGATAAGTAAATAAATAAATATACACATACTTTTTGGTCTTAACACACACTGAAATGACTATAAAGAAAGAAAATTCAAAAGAAAAAAGTTCCAACTTGACTGTCATAGTCACAGTGAGGCATTATGTAGACGTATTGCTGTTTGTAGAAGGTAGCGCCAGTAGCGTTTCTTGACACAGTTCTCCTGAATGACACTTCTCCTGAATGATTTGTTGGCTGAAAGTACTCCGTATTAGTGTGTCAGGGAAAGGATTGCAGCATTGTTCACAATGGCACTTCGTTTTGTTTTAATTCTGTCCTTCGTTATGACCTCCAGGGGATCCAGAGTGTGTCCTGTAACTGAACTTGCCCTTTTAATTAGCTTTTTGATTTGGTGGGCCTCTCTTGCAGTGATGTTTCCAGCCCAGCACACCACAGCATATAAAATCACACTGGCCATCACAGTGTTATAGAAAATGTTCAAGACCTCACTTCCTTCATTAAAGGAACACGGAATCCCAGCGGAAAACCACCTTCCCTGTCCTTTCTTATGTAGTTCCTCTGTGTTCTGAGAACAGTCCAAATGTGGACCATCTCTACATCTTCTCCTTGAATAGTGACCATACATAGTAGCTGTTTGGTGTGGCGAAAGTCAATAACCAGTTCCTGGGTTTTACTGATGTTAAGATGCAGATAATTCTCTTTAGACCAAGAGACAAACCTTTCCTCCTGACTCCTATATTCTGTCTCATCCCCTTTATCAATATATTTGTAGTCTGAGGTGTACAGAGTGAGATTTGCCAGTATGTCAGTTAAGCTAGAACATCATTAAGTATTTTGATATATCTAAGTAGTATTTGTACTGTAAACAAGATCATTGTCTTTTTCAACAATTTTTCAGTAGTATTCCACTAATACATCTTAGTTCCTAATCACAGCTTTTGACGCTTTGTCCAAAGTGATTTTTGGCATTATAGCACCTAAGTTACATACCCAAAAATAAACTACTGTTGTTCTACTTATGTAATAAAGGAGCTGCAGATGACTGAAAAAAGTATTTATATGATTAAAAGCCTTTGTTTACCATCAATATCAGCTAAGTAAAACACAAAATAAAATTGGTGCTTAAGGGATTTCTGTCCAAAAAAAATAAATAAATAGTTGTAACAAAAGTGGGGACAATATCTATGCTGTTGTGACAGGGGTGGCCGGCAATTTGCCATTTCTAACAGCAACAGTGTAAGCACAGCTCTGTAGCTGCATTACTGTGTCTAGTAAACAACAACAAAAACATTTATTTATATAGCACATTTTCATACAAAACAAATGTAGCTCAAAGTGTCTTTACAAAATGAAGAATAGAAAAATAGAAGACACAATAAAAATAAACAAGTCAACATTAATTAACATAGAATAAGTAAGGTCCAATGGCCAGGGTGGACAGAAAAAAGAAAAAAAAAAACTCCAGAGGCTGGAGAAAAAAATAAAATCTGTAGGGATTCCAGACCAAGAGACCACCCAGTCCCCTCTGGGCAATCTACCTAACATAAATCAAACAGTCCTCTTTGTATTTAGGGTTCTCATGGAAGGACTTGATGATGATGGACACGTAGACTTCTGGCTTTCAGTCCATCAATTGTGGAGCATCATGATGCTTTGAGTAGGTGGTGGTGGCGCAGGCCGCAGGAAAAAGAAACAGAAGAGAGAGTAGGGGTCAGTACGGATTTTGGAGCCACTATGAATAGTTATTATGATGAATTGAACATACAGAGTATCAGGATTAAGTTAAAGTGAAGTTATAAAAAGGCCATGTTAAAGTAATGTGTTTTCAGCAGTGTTTTAAAGTGCTCTACTGTATCAGCCTGGCGAATTCCTATTGGCAGGCTATTCCAGATTTTAGGTGCATAACAGCAGAAGGCCGCCTCACCACTTCTTTTAAGTTTAGCTTTTGGAATTCTAAGGAGACACTCATTTGAAGATCTAAGGTTACGATTTGGAATATAACGTGTCAGACATTCCGATATATAAGATGGAGCAGATTATTTAAGGCTTTATAAACCATAAGCAGTATTTTAAAGTCAATCCTGAATGACACAGGCAACCAGTGTAGTGACATCAAAACTGGAGAAATGTGTTTGGATTTTCTTTTCCTAGTTAGGATTCTAGCAGCTGCATTCTGCACTCGTTGCAAGTGATTTATGTCTTTTTTGGGTAGTCCTGAGAGGAGTGCGTTACAGTAATCTAGTCTACTGAAAACAAAAGCGTGAATTAATTTCTCAGCATCTTTCAATGATATAAGAGGTCTAACTTTTGCTATGTTTCTTAAGTGAAAAAATGCTGTCCTAGTGGTCTGATGAATATGCGATTTAAAATTCAGATTACAGTCAACAGTTACCCCTAAGTTTTTTACTTCCGTCTTAACTTTTAATCCTAATGCATCAAGTTTATTTCTGATAACCTCATTGAATCCATTATTGCCAATTACTAAAATTTCAGTTTTCTCTTTATTTAGTTTGAGAAAATTACTATTCATCCATTCAGAAATACCAGTAAGACATTGTGTTAGTGAATGAGAGAGTCGAGTCATCAGGTGCTATTGATAAGTACAGCTGTGTGTCATCAGCATAGCTGTGGTAGCTCACGTTGTAACCTGAGATAATCTGACCTAACGGAAGCATATAGATTGAGAAAAGCAGCGGACCCAGGATAGAGCCTTGTGGAACACCATATGATATCATGTGTCTTTGAGTTGTGATTACCACAACTAACAAAAATTTTCTACCTGCCAGGTAGGATTCAAACCAATTTAAGACACTGCCAGAGAGGCCCACCCATTGACTAAGGCGATTTCTAAGAATATTGTGATCAATGGTGTCAAATGCGGCACTCAGATCTAAGAGGATGAGAACAGATAAATGGCCTCTGTCTGCATTTACCCGCAAGTCATTTACTACTTTAACGAGTGCAGTTTCTGTGCTGTGATTTGTTCTGAAACCTGACTGAAATTTATCAAGAATAGCATGTTTATTGAGGTGGTCATTTAACTGCATAATGACTGCCTTCTCTAGAATTTTACTTAAGAAGGGCAGGTTAGAGATGGGTCTAAAATTTTCAAAGGCAGAGGGTCAAGATTATTTTTCTTGAGCAGGGGTTTAACTACAGCAGTCTTAAGACAGTCTGGGAAGACCCCCATATCTAATGACGAATTAACTATGTCAAGAATATTGTCAATTAGCACGCCTGATACTTCTTTGAAAAACCTTGTTGGTATTGGGTCAAGGACGCAGGTGGAGGGTTTCAGTTGAGAGATTATACTATGTAATTCAGGTAAATCTATCCTGGTGAAAGCATTTAATTTGTTTATAATGGAGTACCGGGGCTTTGGAGGTTCTGCAGTGTTGGGGAGATATACTATGTTATCTCTAATATCATTAATTTTTTGATTGAAAAATACAGCAATGTTCTCACAGGTTTCACTGGAAGTATTCTAGGGGCATTCCTTTGTGTTACCTGGGTTTAACAGACGATCAATTGTAGAAAATAAGACTCTGGGATTACTAGCATTTTTATTTATAATATTAGAGAAATAGCAGCGCTTCTCAAGGCGCACTGTGTTATTGTATTCTGTTATTTTAACCTTCAATATCTCATAATGGATAGTTTAGTTTTCCTCCATTTACGCTCAGCTCTACGACATGTTCTTTTTAAATCAGACACTCTTTGGGTCTTCCATGGAATAACAATACCAGAAGATTTTTTAACTGTCTTTTCAGGTGCAACTATGTCAACAGCAGCTCTTACTTTAGAATTAAAGTTTTCCACTTTACCATTTACACTATCCTCGCTATTATAGTTGGCACTATAAACGGACTGATTGCTTAGAATGTTTGTAAGTTTTAAAGCTGCTGATGAGTCAAAGAAGCGTTTTTTGCTTCTCATGAGTGTTTTCTATCTTTATTTCTATATTAAATAGTAGAAGGAAATGGTCTGATAGACCAATATCAATGACCTGCTTTAAATCAACTTTAAGTCCTTTAGCAATCACTAAGTCTAACGTATGACCTGCTTTATGTGTAGGTTGATTAACGAGATGTCTCAAATCAAAAGAGTCCAGAAGGTTTTTGGTCACACTGATTGTCGATATGAAAGTTAAATTCGCCAAGTATTAGTAAACAGTAAACCAGGGCAAAGTAATTGGTTGTGCTCTGCACGATCAGACTTGCCGCATAATGTCCGTGTTGTACAATGTTTAGAACATTTAACACTGGGCACATTACTCACACTCTCCTGATCTCTATTCTCCAGCAGTGATTGTGAGCTGCTTGTGTTCTTCTAATCTGAAGATGGAAGCTGAAGTAGGACGCTTGCCCGTGTTGTGCCTCCTAACAGCTCCTATTTTTGAATGAAGGCTTGAGACTGTACCTGCCTTCTCTATACAGTAATAAAGTACCTGTATTTTCCATGGAAACCTGGACTCCCCTTCCTGGCTGTCATGCAAATCTGTGACCCAAGCTTGACAATACTTATATAAAATAAAAAAACAGTGCTTCTTAAAACTGCAAAAAATATTTTATTAGAAAATGAGATGCTAGATGTAACTTTTTTTTTTTTTTATAGAAATAAATGTATGAATACAGAATGGAAATGAGATGTTAGATGAAGATGAGACACAATTATGTTTTCGCCATGTTATTTTTCTTCGTTATGGAATCAGTTTTTTTTTCCCAGGATTAATTTTTCTTTCAGCATAAACTGATGACATTTTCTTACTATTTTTTTTCAACTCAAAGAAAACTTTGAAAACCACTATGAAACTCTAACAGTACAGTATCTGCACAAGACACAACTATCCATGTTGACACTTGGTGGAGCACTGACTCGGATATTCAGCCATGTGTATGATGTCACACCAACACCCTCACCAAGACTGCCCGAGACCAGAAATTTAGCAACAACCTGTTGCAGGTCTCCTGGGACTTTGCACAGAAATTGTAAGAGTAGCATAAAGTATTTTTTGCATCACATTTTTATCTTTGGTGGCCATTTTTGGTTAAAAAAAAAAAAATCTGTTATACTGAAATTTACATTTCATTAAAACAAAATTAATTTACATGATGTATGAGCGTTTATTTGGGCCAACAAAAAGTATTCATTATTCTAAAAATGCCATTACTTCAGTATTCGCTATAACATGATTTAACCTGTATATATCACTCTGAAACAACCAGTAATCAATTATATCTAAGTATGTATAATTATACACTCTTTTAAACCTTTACTTTCATAATCCTTTTTCGAGACAGTTTTTTTTTTTTAAACTAAAAACAGAGAAACCTTTCGTTTTGAACAAAAGAGAGGAATTTTATGTTGCATTTAACAAGTTCCAGTTTTCCCACAAACTTTTAGTGTTTTTTTTTTATTTTATTTACCTATTTGTTGTTTTTTTATTACATTTCATATCTGGAATAAACTGCATGCATACATTTTCATACCAGCTTCTACCAGTGCAGCGTTACAAGGGTGGAAACAATGCCTTTGCTGGCAGCCCTGGGAACAGCACATTAAACAGCACTGGGCGGGCAACTAATATCTAGTGACATATACACACCACACATACTTTAAACATTGTTCTCAGTCACTTTTGGGTCTTAGGTGGCTGTCACAGGGTTGCGAGCATATGAGACTTGTTCATGGTATTTTTGCCCCCGCCCACATCAGTGGAGGGATTGCCAACACTGTGAAATATTTTTTTTATCCTGTTTCTAATTGTGCTTGCTTCAAACTCTGACCCCGGCTTTCTGATTTTACTTTCCCATGTTATCATGCTCATTTCCACATGGATAGGTGGGAGAAGTAAAGCAAGTGCAAAGTGACATTGGTTGTAGATTCTCTAATATGAAATTGAAAGAGCACTGTTCAGTAAACTTACAAAAGACATTGTTTAGGTACGGTAATTGAAACTTTGATGCTTGAACTATAAAGCTGAATACTGCAACACTTCAAAGTTATACTAAAAGCAGTACTTACAAATCAAACATAGCATCAAGTCCTTTATCAAATGCATTGTTCTCAACTGAGTCAAAATTGTTATCCAACTCTGACTCAAGCTGCTGTACGCAATGATGCATAAAGATGAACGGTCGCAGAAACCATTTATTTCCTGCCTTTTATGCACAGCTGTGACATGTCAATTGCTGGTCATTTATATTATAACTGTATTTCATCAGAATGGGCTGAAACTCCACTATACAATGATGATGAGCCTTTCAATGTATCCGACTTGACTTGGGTATGATCTTTGTTAAAAGCAAATCCATTCAGTTGTGACGCGCTGTTCACCTCAGGGTATATGTGTGCAAATCACATGTTTTAATAATAAGAGAGCATATAGCATGGAAACCTATAAGTTATTTTGAAAAGAAGACACACTTCGGTATGTAAAATCAATACCATTATTGCTTTTAATTGACAACTTTAAAATATGGCTGTGTCCTGCCTTGTGCATAAGTGGATAATAATTTCAGTATTAAATTAACCAATAGAGGTCAATTTCTTGTTTAATAGTACTTTTTACATTTATTTGTAGTATCAAGATTATTTTAGTACTTTTAAGAATAAAATTTGAAAAAGTAAAGATACTGCTTACTCATCACAGTCAATAATGATGCAGATTCTTTTGGCATTGTATTTTGAGTATAACTTGCAATAATTATTACTGCTTAAATATTCTAAGCTTATCAAAAGATAAAATATCATATTTCAATAATATATAGTGTTCAAAAAATTAAAGGAACACTTTTTTTAATCAGTATAGCATCAAGTCAATGAAACTTCTGGGATATTGATCTGGTCAGTTAAGTAGCAGAGGGAGTCGTTAATCAGTTTCAGCTGCTTTGGTGTTAATGAAATTAACAACAGCTGCACTAAAGGGGTAACAATGAAATAACCCCCAAAACAGGAATGTTTTAACAGGTGGAGGCCACTGACATTTTTCCCTCCTCATCTTTTCTGGCTGTTTTTTCACTAGTTTTGCATCAATACATGCAACATCAATACATGACATTGCTGAAGATTTGCTGCGTCTCCCAGCATAGTCCCAAGGGCATGGGGGAGATTCCAGCAGACATGCAGTTACTGTAGGAGAGCTTGACAGGGTCGTAGAAGGTCCTGATCCCATCAGCAGGACCGGTATCTGCCCCCCTTGGGCAGGGAGGAACACTGCCAGAGCCCTAGAAAATGACCTCCAGCAGGCCACTGGTGTGAATGCATTTGACTAAACAATCAGAAATAGACTTAATGGACTTAATGAGGGTGGCCTGAAGGCCTGACGTCCTCTAGTGGGCCCTGTGCTCACTTCCCAGCATCAAGGAACTTGATTGGCATTTGCCATAGAATACCAGAATTGGCAGGTCCACCACTGACGCCCTGTGCTTTTCACAGACGAGAACAGGTTCACCCTGTGCATATGTGACAGACGTGAAAGGTATTGGAGAAGCCGTGGAGAACGGTATGCTGCCTGTAACATCGTTTAGCATGACCGGTTTGGTGGTGGGTCAGTGATGGTCTGGGGAGGCATATCCATGCAGGGTGCACAGACCTCTACAGGCTAGATAATGGCACCTTGACTGCCATTAGGTATCGGGATGAAATCCTTGGACTCATTGCTGGTGCAGTGGGTCCTGGGTTCATTCTGATGCACGACAATGCCCGGCCTCATGTGGCGAGAGTATGCAGGCAGTTCCTGGAGGATGAAGGAATTGATACCATCGACTGGCTACCATGCTCACTTGACCTAAATCCAATAGAACACCTCTTGGGCATTTTGTTTTGGTCCATCTGATACTGACAAGGTTTTACCTCATATTGTCTAGGAGCTCAGTGATACCCTGGTCCAGATCTGGGAGGAGATCCCCCAGGACATAATCTGTCGTCTCATTAGGAGCATGCCCCAACATTCAGGCATGCATACATGCACATGGGCGCCATACAGACTACTGAGTACAACTTTTGAGTTCCTGCAATTAAATTTTGGCAAAATGGACTAACCTGTTGCATCATTTTTTCACTTTGATTTTTTTTTTGGGGGTGTCTTTAAATTCAGCCCTCTGTAGGTTGATAATTTTCATTTCCATCAAACAATGTTGCATCCTTTTGTTCCTAACACATTACCCAGTCCATATCAGTAGAGATATTCATGATTTTTTTCCATTGAGATCTGATGTGTTTTCAAAGTGTTCTTTTAATTTTTTTGAGAAGTTTATTTGTCAGAGTTGGTGCAAATATGTTATGCATTCAACTCCATGCACGTTTTGTAAACCTTTACTATAAGAAATAGTATAAACATTCAGATGCTTATGAAACGTAGAGTGCAAAGGAGTAACTGCGACACCAGTGATAATAAACATGTATTTTTTGTCAAAGCATGCTTTCTTCATATATATCTTAAATATAAAATTCCTTGACTTACTGTATATCATGCACACTAGATTATATAACCCGACATCCTGTTACCTTTCTTTATTACTTCTGTACACGATGACTTCTAGGTCATTCTCATAATGTGGGAAGCCTTGAGTTGCAACATAATGCAAAAGTCCATTCTTGCACTGCTCTGCATTCATGCAAAAAATTGTGAGCTAACTGTGATTTCACTTAATAGTTCCAAAAAGAAAACACTAAATTAAAAACTTGTGAAATCATGAAACCAAACAAACCTCCAAAGAAACTCTTCTGCATGTTATGTTTGTGTTTTATTTTTGTCAATTATGTAAAAATATTAACAATTTTATTTTGTAAACCTTCCACCTAATAATAAATTGTAATATTAATTTTATTAAAATAAGAGAAATTTGTTATATTTAAACAGCTGATAATCCTGACCTACAGAAAAAGGTAAAGAAAAATTCTAGGTATTGCCTTTGGACAAATTAACATAAATCCACTTACTCCCCCTTCCTTTCGTGTGTGGGAATTCCTAGAAGTCACTAGAAAATTGTGGAGTTAGAAAATCAAATCAAAAGTGAAATGATAGTTATATATTTGTTGGGGAATGCACCTAATGTTTGTGTGTTTTTTCCCCTTTACAGGGATTTATGCAGTGAGAAACAAACAGGGGCACTTCTTACAAAACATGCACGAAGTTCTTTTCAAAATGGCACTAAAGTCTACAATTCAAGAAGACTGATGACATCTTAATTATTGGCACAGCTGATATTCAATGCTGATATTTTATGTAGTTTGAAATTGAATGTATTCTTATCTCTGTTTTCTTAAAAATGTTTTGTTTAAGATGGCAATTGTTAATTGTTTGTCTAAGTAAAGTTGTGACTTCTCTATTGTAAATGATGTCATTTATATTACTAGTGGTTAATTTAAATATTGTAAACACTTCAGCCTTTCCATTTTCTCCAGTGACGGATTTTGGTTCCATTATACTTATTCCTTCTTGTAACACTAATTTCACTTGTATGCATTATGGAATTGAATGGGGGCTAAAAAGTGTACATGTTTCAGTCTCACTCCTTATACAAGTTCAGATCCAAAAAGTAATTTTTCTCTTCATCCATTCATTCATTCTTTCTTTTTGCTTATTGTACAGCTATGGTTGTGGTGGTTTACAGTTTTTAAAGTTTAGTTTAAACCTTTTTGCTTTTTTTCTTTTGCTCACTGACTGTTCACAAATATTTACACAAATAATTCCAACTCTCTGATTGTTTTGTAGAAATATCCACAAATGCAATGTCTCCTTAATGAGACATGATTTCTGAATAGTCATGTACCAAAACTATTTATTTTAAATAGTGTTTGTTGCAGTTATTCAGTTTTATTTGATGTTTTGTATTTCAGTGATTCAGTTTTCTGATTCACTTGTTGCATTACTGTGGAATTTGTGAGCTGTACCAGAAGAAAATATGAAGCTGGTTTTACAAACCGGATTCCAAAAAAGTTGGGACACTATACAAATCGTGAATAAAAACTGAATGCAATGATGTGGAGGTGCCAATTTCTAATATTTTATTCAGAATAGAACATAAATCACGGAACAAAAGTTTAAACTGAGAAAATGTATCATTTTAAGGGAAAAATAAGTTGATTTAGAATTTCATGGTCTCAACAAATCCCAAAAAAGTTGGGACAAGGCCATTTTCACCACTGTGTGGCATCTCCCCTTCTTCTTACAACACTCAACAGACGTCTGGGGACCGAGGATTTTCTCAAGTTTAGAAATAGGAATGCTTTCCCATTCTTGTCTAATACAGGCCTCTAACTGTTCAATCGTCTTGGGCCTTCTTTGTCGCACCTTCCTCTTTATGATGCGCCAAATGTTCTCTATAGGTGAAAGATCTGGACTGCAGACTGGCCATTTCAGTACCCGGATCCTTATCCTACGCAGCCGTGATGTTGTGATTGATGCAGAATGTGGTCTGGCATTATCTTGTTGAAAAATGCAGGGTCTTCCCTGAAAGAGATGACGTCTGGATGGGAGCATATGGTGTTCTAGAACCTGAATATATTTTTCTGCATTGATGGTGCCTTTCCAGACATGCAAGCTTCCCATGCCACACGCACTCATGCAACCCTATACCATCAGAGATGCAGGCTTCTGAACTGATCGTTGATAACAACTTGGGTTGTCCTTGTCCTCTTTGGTCCGGATGACATGGCGTCCCAGATTTCCAAAAAGAACTTCGAATTGTGACTCGTCTGACCACAGAACAGTCTTCCATTTTGCCACACTCCATTTTAAATGATTCCTGGCCCAGTGACAACGCTTGAGCTTGTGGATCTTGCTTAGAAATGGCTTCTTCTTTGCACTGTAGAGTTTCAGCTGGCAACGGCGGATGGCACAGTGGATTGTGTTCACTGACAATGGTTTCTGGAAGTATTCCTGAGCCCATTCTGTGATTTCCTTTACAGTAGCATTCCTGTTTGTGGTGCAATGTCGTTTAATGGCCCGGAAATCACGGGCATCCAGTATGGTTTTACGGCCTTGACCCTTACGCACAGAGATTGTTCCAGATTCTCTGAATCTTCGGATGATGTTATGCACGGTTGATGATGATAGATGCAAAGTCTTTGCAATTTTTCGCTGGGTAACACCTTTCTGATATTGCTCCACTATCTTTCTGCAACATTGTGGGAATTGGTGATCCTCTACCCATCTTGGCTTCTGAGAGACACTGCCACTCTGAGAAGCTCTTTTTATACCCAATCATGTTGCCAATTGACCTAATTAGTGTTTATTGGTCTTCCAGCTCTTCGTTATGCTCAAATTTACTTTTTCCAGCCTCTTATTGCTACTGGTCCCAACTTTTTTGGGATTTGTTGACACCGTGAAATTTTGAATCAACATATTTTTCCTTTAAAATTATACATTTACTCAGATTAAACGTTTGATCTGTCACCTACATTCTATTACAAATAAAATATTGACATTTGCCATCTCCACATCATTGCATTCAGTTTTTATTCACAATTTGTTTAGTGTCCCAACTTTTTTGGAATCCGGTTTGTAAATTAAACGTTGTTGAAGTAGTGAAAGAAATTAGTAACTGTGCTGCTGCAACAAAATTCGATGCATCTAAGAAACTGATGCGAGATTGGAGGACACAAGAAATATGACTGCTATACACTCCCGGAAACCTCTACTGTAGCTTGATGTCTAAACTTTTTATTCCTGTTCCTATAACAATAGTAATTTATTTCTAGTATATCCCAAAATCACGTCAGGAATGCCTCACTGGACTGTAACCGGCCTTCTTTTTACGATAGTCCCCCAGCCTGGACTCCCTAAAAAGACAAGAACTCCCCAAAAAAATGGAAGAAAGAGACACCCTTCCAGGTAGGTTGGATGTGCACTGGGTGTCGAAAAATTGGTCAAATATAGTAATCCTCTATACAGAGCTAGATGGCCATTCTATCAAAGTACAAGGCAAAATGCAAGAATAGATTATACTACTCTCTAAATATTGAACTATCACATATGAAGATACAGATTTGTTCAAATACATCAAAAACAAAGTAGAAGCTAACATAAGTGAAAAACAGCTATATATGTCCAGCTAATTGTAGAACCACTGCCAGATTGTAGAAAAGGAGTCAGACAAGCCAGACACAGTTAAGAGTCCTGGGGCCTCATGTATAAATGGTGTGTACACACAAAAATGTTGCGAAAGAATGTTTCCACGTTCAAATCGCGATGTAGAAAACCTAAACTTGGTACACATTTCCACGGTAGCTCATACCCTGTCGTACACAAGATCTCTGCTTGGTTTTGCAGACTGGCGGTACCCAGAGTCAAAGCAGTGCTACTGTTACTGTGTGGTTACCCTTTCTTTTTTAGATTCACATCCCTGACACAGCTTTATCATATACACTGAAACTAACTGCATATTGTTTACTAGTTTAATGCATCTGATTGTAATTAGCCTGTAACAATATAATGCGCCACAGAATGGTCAAACTATTCCAGATACCATAACTGCTTTAGTGTTACTCTCACTGCACCTTCTTCTTTTAGTTTTAGGGGCTGCCACATTGGATCATCTTTTTCCATATTACTCTCACTGCACCACTCAGAGTATTTATATCACTGTATCGGAGTGTGAATCGCAGCTGATTGGAAAGAGAATTATCGGTATACAGCCTCAAGCACACGCTGCCTCAGCCATGCTGTCTATTGACCTGCTCTCATATGACAAACACTTCAGAGCCTTTCCTGTACTGACCTCGCAGTTTTGAAAAAGTTTAATCCCAAGAACTGTAAATTCACTCAATTAGTCCATCAAATGCTCCTTGTAGAACTGTATGTACTTATTAGTACAATCACCTCACTGTAAACTTGCACTACAGTTATAATATTGCACAACCTGAGCCACTTTATAAAGAGCGTATTTACATATGATGACGATATAATTTTTAAGATGAAATGCAGCAAACTATGTTTACAGTAGTAACTTGAGATACGAGTGCCCCAACGTACAAGTTTTTTGAGATACGAGCAATCACTAGGTCGATTTTTTGCCTTGAGTTACAAGCCAAAATTCGAAATACGAGCCATCAAAGAGTTTGTCGCCGCACATTCAGAGGAACTGACAATGGAGGAGTTGACGGAACCACAGACGCGGCAACATACGGAGGTTCTGCAGGAGATCTGTATTGTGGAGGAGGTTACCTCATAAAGTGAGATAAAGGAAGTGTTTTCAATTTGGGAAAAAGTTTCGAACTTTATAGAAAAGAAACACCCTAAAAAAGTTGCAACTGATAGTGCAGCAGCGCTATTTAATGACACTTGCCTAACGCTTGACTTTATTAAAAAGAAACATCCTGAAAAAGTTACAACTGATCACGCAGCGGCTCTATTTAATGACACTTGCCTAATGTATTTTAGAAACATTCTGAAAGAGAGGATGAAACAGACCTCATTGGACAGGTTTTTATCGAAAACCCCTGCAGATGAAATTGAGGAAGGTGCGACGAAAAGGGCAAAAATCAGTGAATGACATTCAGTTATTCAGTTCAGCTTTTCTCCACCACCTCCGTCAGCATCTTCAACTCATCTGATCTCCAAGGTAAATGCTGTACATTATACTGTACTTAATAAAACCAGTTTATTGCAGTACATTCTATTGTATTGTGTTTTTATATAATATTCGTTATTTATAAGTACATTTTTCTTATTTAACAACATGTAACAAAAAAATTGCAGTGTTTTTTGGGGGTCCGGAATGGATTAATGGCATTTCAATTCATTCAATAGGGAGAACTGATTTGAGATAAGAGCATTTTGACTTAAGAGATTGGTCACAGAACAAATTAAACTCATATCTCAAGGTATCACTGTATTATACAGATAAAACTTTAACTACACGGTGCCACAGCGCTAGCCAGGAGCTGGAACTTCGTTCACGGATTGTTCCTGCCTTGCACTGTATTCTTGCTGTGGCTGGCGTGACACTGGAGGGATAGATAGATAGAATGATTAAACATTATGAAGATATTTCAATGTTCCTTAAGTTAGTTAGTACGTTTGAAAGAGACAGTACTGCTACAATAAAGTATTTCATTGAAGGTCGCGCATGGCGCAGCAAACATCTTGCGTGAGACATAAACAATCACTGCGCCACCGTGTTCCCATGTTTAATAACATGTTTTAACTCCTATCATCATGAAAATGATATCACATATTCTTCTCAGTATTTTAATTATTCAGAGAGCTGTAATATCACGAATGTAATGGATTCTGTGTCCAGTGGGAGGAAGAGAAAGCCCGTTTAAGAAGCACGTAGTGATTCACACACACAGAGCACACAGAAGATCACATACAAAACAAAGCATTTAACGTGCTACTTTAGTTACGATGGGATTTGAGAAACTAGTAAATTAAACGATTTTAAGATGAAGTTTATGATGTTCTACTTTAATGACAAAATCAACTACGTGATTAAAGTGGAAATTTCGAGATTAAAGTTGACATTTCATGCTTTTTTCCCCACTGTGTGCCAATTTTTTTTAATAAGCTTTCATATGACACTCAGATGGTGGGCTACGACTCGCCTTTTCACAGCGACTTTGATATCTGACAACTTCTTTTTTTATTTCGGACACTGTGCGACTTTGTCAATGTGAGCTTTCGAGTTTCTCCGATACTCTGTCACTTAATCAACTTCCTTTTGTTGTGTATACCACTGTTTAAACCAACAAATAGTTTTTCTTTGCCTCCACTTGGTTTTCACTGAAATTCTTCTATTTTCTCTCATACTTTTGCCATTGTCCTTTCACAGAAGGCTGAGCTTAAGGGCTATTTATATTGATTTGCATATTCAAAGAGGCGTAATTCTGGGAAGAGTTGGGGTGAGACAGCAGGCGCGTGCACGTAAGTTACTTTTCACGCTGAACGGGATTTATGTGCCAGAAAAAATTTGGCGAACGCACAGATTTATGCATCTGGATTTTTTTGTGCATAAGTACAGTTCCGCTTTTCTGCTTACGTCATGTCATGTTAGAGTGTGAATTCTACGCACGGCGTTATGCATGAGGCCCCTGGAGACCTCCACCAACTAACCATCTCCCTTGTATTCACCATTTTATAGCTGAGTCAGTGTTGGGTCAGCCAATCTGATGAAAGGACTCTTCTAGTTCATGATTCCGTGCTAATTTATCTGAGATGACTTTTCCATATGCAGGAAAACAACTTGTCATAGAGCAGTGGCACCAAGTACCACATGAGAATACTAAAAGAGCCAGAATAGGTGAGGGTTAGTAATAGTTTATAAATATATTACTTATTTTAGTAGAAATTATTTACAACAGAGGTGCAGTATGCAGCTTTGGGGCCTTGTAACTAAAAGAATGACCTCCCACAGTTATTTTATTAATCTTTAGAATCCTAAGCAAACTGGCATCTTGTAAGTAATGTTGGGCTCAGATAAGTAAGCTGGGCCTTGGCCATTTAAGGCTTTATATGTTAAAAAGAGAATTTTGAAATCTGACTTTAACTTAACCAGTAAGGTTGAAATGTAAGGACTTGAGAACTGGAGTTATGTGTTATTTTCTTGTTCTTGTAATAATTCTTGCAGCAGCAATTTGAACTAATTGATAGCTGTATAAAGAAGATTTCAGCAACCAGTGAACACCACATTTTGGAACATTAAAACAATCTAGATGAGAACATGACATACAACTCAACAAAGATTGCCAGTCTTGTTCACTTAATTCTTCCAAAATAACATCAAGCCTTGTTTTAAAAGCCCCTGAAGTCCTACTGTCTACCACACTACTTGGTAGTGTACTCCAAGTGTCTATGGTTCTCTGTGTAAAGAAGCACTTTCCTATCTTTGTGCGAAATTTATCCTTAACAAGTTTCCAACTGTGTCCACGTGTTCTTGATGAACTCATTTTAAAATAACAGTCTCGATCCTCTGTACTAATTCCCTTCATAATTTTAAATGCTTCAATCATGTCACCTCGTAATCTTCTTTTCCTTAAACTGTATTAGGCTCAGCTCTTTTAATCTTTCCTCATAATTCAACCCCTGTAGCCCTGGAATCAGCCTAGTTGCTCTTCTCTGGACCTTTTCCAGCTCTGCTATGTCCTTATTGTAGCCTGGAGACCAAAACTGCACACAGTACTCAAGATGAGGTTTCACCAATGCTTTATAAAGGCTGAGCATAACCTCCTTGGACTTGTACTCCACACATCGTGCTATATAACCTAACATACTGCTAGCCTTCTTAATGGCTTCTGAACACTGAATAGAAGTTGATAGTGTGTAGTCCCCTACAACTCCTAAATCCTTTGTATTTTTGATTTTTTAAACCTAACATTTTTACTTCTAATGTGTGATTCTTTACATTTACTTACATTAGATTTCATATGCAACAAATCTGACAAAGCCTTTAAGCTGCCCAAGACCCTCTGTAATGATTCAGTGGATTCTATATTATCTGCAAACTTAACCAGATTACTACTTACATTCCTATCAAAATCACTTCCCTCTTCTGAACCCATGCTGACTGTTGAGTAAAACTCCTGTTCTTGCCAGGTGTTAATCAATCTTATCGTAAATAATTCCTTCCATTAATTTACCTGCAATGTGAGTTAAGCTTACTGGCCTATAGTTGCTTGGATCTGCCCTGTCACCCGTTTTATATAATGGGATAATATTTGCCATTTTCCACACATTTGGAATTTCCTACAAATATAGATCACATTTATATATGTACTCGTTAACCTCCTTAAGAACTTGAGAATAAATATTATCTGGTCCTGGTGATTTGTTTGATTTCAGCCTATTTAATCTGAGCAGCACTTCTCCCTCTAAAACTTCCAAATCCCTCAGTACCTCCTAAGTAGTCCCTCTTGCCGTTGGAAGGTTATCCACTTCTTCACATGTGAAGACCACAGAAAAATGTGAGTTTAGAGCATCTGATATTTCTCAGTATTTTTTTTAATTCCTCTTTACTATTCCTGATGCGCTTCACCTCCTCCTTGACTGTTCTTTTACAAATATAATACTAAATGAATCTCTGGGCCTTCTTTTACCTTATCTGCTATATTCCTCTCTAACTGCCTTTTAGTCTTCCTAATTTGCTTCTTAATGGCTGCCCTCATGTTCTCATACTGTATGCTCTATGATTCACACTGGAGTTATTAATCTTATAAACACGCATTGACTAGTGCACTTGTCACTGTGAATTGCCTGAAACATCCATTAAATTGTGAGGACACCTTATCACAATATCTTTGAAAAGGATGGATATTTAATGATTACATCCATCAATCAAGAGATGCATTCCAGTAAGCATTGGGCATGAGGCTGGAACAATCCCTGGATGGGGCATCAGCTCATCAAAAGACGAAAACAAGCACTAACCTACACTAGCATCCTTTTAGCATCAACAAATTCCCAAACCTGAAGGTTCTTGGAAGGAAACTGAAGCCCACTGTGGAAATCCACCAGAAAAACATGCAAACTCCAGGCAGGAAACACCAGGGACGTGACTCCCTATGAGACAGCAGTGCTACTGCTCTGCCACTGTGCCGCCCCCACATGTGTAATTATTAACAGTATTCATTATTTAAATGAAGTTAACGATGTATCTGTAAAATGTAACATAGTCTTTAATGCATTTCATCATGAAAGTGATATCAAGTACAAATCTAAGGATTCTAATCGTGTAGAGAGCTGGAATATCATACATTTAATGTGTTCTGTATTGCAATTGCTGCTTGCTGCTGCTGTCAGTTCAGGAGGAAGCCCTGGAAGCACGTAGTGATTAACAATTGGGTCGGTTTTAAGATGACATTTACGACTGTCTACTTTAGTGATAAAATAAACTACGAGTTTAAAGTGGACATTTCGAGATTAAAGCACACAAGAGACCTTTTCACTTTCACTTCCTAACTTTCTTTTCTCTGTGGCTCAAATACGCCACCGTACATTCTGATGCTGTTGTGAAAGTACAAAAAAAAAAAAAAACTGACAGCACAGAATGTATGTGGGACAATTAAAATGTATCTTGTTATTACTTTGCAGAATATGCAACACTTGAATATCAAAGCCCCACAAATGCAGTTGTATGTCAGCATTTTGCTTCAGCACATCGAACCATTCATTAAATATCGAAGTGCACACATCGATCCTGTAGGATCTGCAAAGCAGCTCATGTGAAATGTTGATAGTAAACGGAGACTCTGGCATCACGTGCCGACTTGATCACACTGAGCTAACCCCCCGATATTATATTATTGGGAACGCATGGCAGCGGTGAGGCGTACACGCTCTGAGCGCGAAGTATAAACGAGCCCTTAGGGAGTGTTTTATCTTGGTAGAGTAATATATATATTGCTCTACTGTCCCCTATTTTATTATTAATATGTAGCCTTAGAATGTCTAATCTCACAGACTTACCACTATATATAACTTCTCCCCACCTTCCCTTCTATATCTATAACCTCAGGCAATTAGATGTAGTAAAAAGACAAGCAGAAGTTAAGTTACACATAAAATAATGTATTACTGATAATATTCATAAATAATAACAAAATGCAAAGTACATTTGAATATTGGCAACCATACAACCTGATTAAATGGTGATATGTAGCTCTGGTGGCACACAGACTTGTAGTTACTTAAAATGTCTCTAGTTAAGGCATAATTGGTGCTCAGCTTTCTTCAGAACAGGCCTCAAGCCTGGTCAATATGGCTGAAGCTGTGCTCTTCATTGTGTTGTCTTCAGTTCATGGTGTGATGGTCTTCTTCAGTTGTTAATAAGAGAAAGGTGGTACTTCATCATCACAGGTTAGCAAGAGAGAGGGAGTGAGATAAAGCAAACAAATTTATGGGTTTTCTGTCCAACCTCTACAGCCAATAGGACATCATGGTACTTAAAGAGCTCTGAGACAAGCCAATTCCAAACAGCCATAACTCAGACCAATGGGGGAAATAGAACATCTTAACACCTGCCACCCCCCAACCCATATGTTAAACATCCTGGATTCCTTGTGGGGGGTTTTGAAAGACTTTAGCAAAAAACGGGGCCTGTTAAAGTCCATTGCGGCACTCCTTCTGTGATTTTGGGCTATACAAGAAACACAGTACATTGTTGTTGTTGTATTGCTGTTTGTATTTATTTCTTTGCTTTGTGAGAGTGGGAAGAAGTCAAAGTAACACAGGAATCAGCATTAAATCTAACGCCACCACAAGTATGTCACCACTCTCTCTCATACTGGGCTAATTTCCATCCATCCATTATCCAACCCGCTATATCCTAACTACAGGGTCATGGGGGTCTGGACTCATTAAATATGTTTTTGAGAGGAATCTGATATATCAGGTGCCCCACCAGAATCCACCTTAATAAAAGGAGAAGTGTCCATGTGACTGTCTCTCTCTTTTTTTTAGTAATAAAATGCACTACATTTGTCATTCCAACAGATGGAGCATCGTGTCCTGGAAGTCTTGTAAGAAGAACGCACCACGTGAGGAGTTCTGTTGGAGACTTTCAGTTAGGATTCATCTGTTAGCTAAAAGTGTAACTTAGGAGTTTGTATTAATGCATGGTGCCTTTTTTCAGAAATCCTTTGCTAATTTGTTTGTCTGTCTAAATATCATCATTTGAACTGGGGTAGAGAAGATTAAATTTGATGAGAAATCTTGTGGCATGATGTAAACCAAACTGGTATAGTGGGGCCTACTGTCTGATATCACAATCTGTGCTCTGACTGTTCTGGCTGATGTCTTGGAAAGGAGCAATCGGGGAAAAATGAATCAATGAGAAGCATGCAGTCTTCATTATTAAAATGTCTTTTTCCAGCTTTCTCCCAAATTCCTGCAGTTTCCTCATCCATCATCATGGGATTATTTAGCGTTTTATAGTAATATGCCAGGCAACTACTAGATTTGCTTCTCAACTGGTCAGTGTGAGCATTTTAGTTGGGCTTAGCAGCAAGCCGTTGTTGTTTGACTTTTTGATTTTTCAGAACACCGGTGCCCCTTATGTATTCCTCTCAGCATTTCGGCTGCTATTTTAACTCTTTCATGATGCAGAAGCAAACCTTGCACAACTGACAACTGTGCCTGTATAGAATAACTAGCTGTGTTACCCAGCAAGCCCTGGGAAATTTCATAAGACAACGGGGGTCATTTGTAGCGCCGTCAGTTAATCAGGTGTATCAGAAGTACAGTACTCTGTAGCGAACTAAAGTGCTTTTTTTCCTGCCAAGGACTAATATTATCATTAGGTATCGTGTTGTAGTGTGTCTTGGACTTTAAACCAAATCCTGCTGCTGACACTGTGTGATCCTGAGAGAGTCACTATGCCTGCCTCTGCTCCAATTGGAAAAACAAAAGAAATGCAACCATCAAATGTTGTAAGTTAAGTCACCTTGGGTAAAGGAATCTTATCATTAATATTATTAGTTCAATGGAGCTGCTTACTCTTAAACGTGCCACACTGTGAGGAACACGTATCTGCATAGGTAAAGTCCTGCTTCTTTCTGCTTTTCCTAGTGAATGACTTCGGCTGTTATTGATGTTCATTGCAAAACCTTATTTTGCAGGAAAGTATATTTTTTACACGGGGTAATGTGAAATTTGAGTGTACAGTATATGTTATCATGATTACTAGATGTTTGCACCATTTGCTCAAGTACAGCATTGTCTTGTGTGTTTTTCATTATTTGGATGTGGACTCCTTTGAAAGTCCATAGATGTGAATGTATGTTGTCACGTTTGGGCTTCTGAGCGGCGCAAAAAGACAGCCAGGACAGATCTGGGCAAAGAAACTTTTATTGTGGCTCTTGAAGAAACCATACTGGAGCTTTGTTCAAGGATATGGCCAACCTGACAACTTCTTACTTGTTTTGTTAATCTGTTATAATCTAGGATTCTAAGACTTCAATTTAAACAACTCGAGATGTCTTCCTTGGAAGCATTCAGTTGAAGAGAGGCAGGGGCGAAGCTGCAGGTGGTCTGCACCTGAAATGAACAAAATACTGCATACGTGAGCTGGCTGTCATGATATATGAGTTACTCGCTATTGTCTGCAGTTGATCCTGCTCAGGTAAACTTTTAAGTTGTTTAAAAGTGTGCTTTTTTTATATCTGTCTGGATTTCCGTAATATTTCATGAGGCAAGATTGAAGAGCCGTGATGGGAGTGGGGTCCGTTTTAAGCAACTGAGGGCTGAAACCGATAACCAAGATGAGAGTCAATACGCATCTATGATTTCTAGTGGTCAACAGCAAAAAACAGCCCTGGCTGACCATTGAGTTTTGCTTCTTCCTTGAGCTTCGCATTGTCTTTCTGTTTCACTGCATGATTATGTCTCTTTTTTCCTGTCCAGGATGATATCTTTAGTCATTTGTCCACCCTATTGGTTGCTTATGCTATCCGTGTCCCATCGATCACTTCTGTTGTGTCCTTCATTTATGTAAAGCACACTCTCAGCACAGAGTATGTACTGCAAGTTAGTATAGTATTAATAAATATTGACAAAAAAATTTCACACATAAAAAATACTCTTTTCTATAACATCACTAAATTTCAGGCATTTTTTTATTTTAGGGTATTTAGTTTTTCTATTGTATTCTAGTGTTGATATATCTGCCTCGCAGTTAGGAGGCCTGGGTTCACTTCCCGGGTCCTTCTTGCGTGGAGTTTGCATGTTCCCCCCATGTCTGTGTGGGTTTCCTCTCACAGTCCAAAGACATGCAGGTTAGGTGCATTGGCGATCCTAAATTGTCCCTAGTGAGTGTGTGTGCGCCCTGCCCGGGGTTTGTTTCCTGCCTTGCGCCCTGTGTTGGCTGGGATTGGCTCCAGCAGACCCCCGTGACCCTGTAGTTAGGATATAGTGGGTTGGATAATGGATGGATGGATGGGTGTTGATATATCAAAATGGCATTTCTTAGCGGCTTCCAGCTGACCCAGATGTACCAAATTTCTGCCTTTAAACAAAATGTGAAATGGTGTCTTTGTTGATGAGTGAGTTAGTGAGTCAGTCAACTTTGCATTATTAGTTGTTTTTGGGAAGCTGGCAGATCATCATAGGCCATATGCACATTGACTTGAGTATCTTCTACCCAAACGTTAGCCATAACATAATATAGCACAAAGAATTTACCACTGGGTGTGAAATCCCATGTTATTGTCAGAGGAAGAGCAAACCAAGCCATTGTGTGAAACCTTTGTATCAAGTGTTAATGTTTTGGGAGGGCAAGAAAGTGCTCAAGTGCTTAACTGCCTTTCCCATTCTTTTCTTTTTTTGTGATTGAAAAAAAAAATGAGTTTGAGTTCAATAAGCAATAGAACAATCAGGAGTTACCGAAAAACACATTTTAACAAGACAAAGCAACAGCAACCCCCCCACCATCCATGTAGGATTCAAACTTACTGATGCCTGTGCAGACAAGTAAAAGGGGAATAAGAACAAGGGAGAGTTCAGACCGCCTGTCAACCCGCTCATCAGAGTTACACGTCTTTAAATTGGAGCCATTGAGCCAATGATCCATGCCTCAAACGTTAAAGATTTCCACAAGTTTAGAGAGAGTCAGTCTGGAAATTTCTAGGTTAAGATTAATTTAGTTAAGAAGAGACGGCACCCAGACAGAGTTGTTAATGTAGTAGTAATGGGTGGGGGGTAATGATTAGAAGAAAGACACAGCAGGAGAGAAAATCTATTAAAAACTTGGTTCAGAGTGCTAGCTTTCTGGCACTTGAGTCCCAGATTGTTCGAGTCCATTCCTGACATATTCCATGTTATTCTAAATGAGTTTGTTTTCTATTTTGGCTTTGTGAGCTTCTTTTCCTTCACTCAGCTTTCCCTGAAGTACTCCATGTGTGTCCTTCAGAGCCTACTTGAATGCTTTCTTTTTCTCATCCAGGATACCATTTTGCTCCTTAGTCATCCAGGGTTTCTTGTTTGGAAAGCACCCTGCTGCCATCAATGGTACTACGGTGTTGATGCAAAATCGAATAGAGTTTGTGATGAAATACCTGAGTCTATCAATTTGGTCCCCATGTGACTCGCACATCATGTCCCAGTCTGTCATTTGGAAGCAGTCATTCAGAGCCATTTGAGCCCCCAGGCGCCTCTTCTTCACTATTCTGATGGTAACAGTGCTGTCGAATTACTGGCTTGTAGCTGGGAACAGGATGAATCAGGTTGGGATCAGATTTTCTTAAAGGAGCCAGTAGATTACCCTTAAAGGCATTTTTAACAATTGACTAAAGCAGGTCCAGCTTATTATTTGCCCAAGAGGAACTGGTCAGAAATTAATAGAAATGTGTCATTGTTCTCTGTGAAGTCACATGGTCGATGGCCCCACATATTATAACTGCAGAGTTGGAGTGTGTCATCATTATAAGTGTTGGTGATGGAATGAATCACTTCCGCTTGCTAAGTCCACATTTGCAGAGGAAGAAATGTAAACATTAATAAGAATGATGGCTCTCACAGATTGCGTTGCTCATCTGCTTCATCTGTAAAGACAGACGTTACAGCTCGCCAGGCAGAGGCCGAGCATGAGATCCTCATTGCATGACATAAAGCTGCTAAAAAAAAGTAGAAATTTGAGATGAGAAAAACAGCAGCTAAGGGCTCAAAGGGAAATGGAGGAGTTGGAGCAGAAAGTATGGCATGTTGACATAATATCACAATGTATTACAAGAATATACAGTATATATATGATGCTATAACCGAATCAATTATTAAACACAAGGAAAAGGATTGAGTGTAACTCATAAGTTAACTAAATGCAATTTAAAGCTCAAGAGGTCTTTGCCCCATCGTAGAGAAACGACCAACGTCATTTCCAAGGTTAGAATGAGGTAAATGAGTTATGATCACCCCTCCAGGAATAAACTGATGAGAAAGCCCATACAACCCCTGTGACGATGCGGGTTTTACTCCAGGCTCCTGTCTCCATTTTTGAAGCTCTTGTACCCGACACCATCGGTAATGTCACCGGACGAGCTGATCAGTGAGGACATCACGAAACAAGGGGAGGGTGCAAAAAAGAGCAAAGTGCTATTATTAAAAAACAACAAAATCAAAACAGTTTGTGCCCAAACAGAAAGTGCAGTGCTCCACGGCTCCATAAATAAATAATCCATAAAAACAGTGAAATCCCAAAAGGTTAAATGAGGCTAAAACACAAGAATTAAAATAGCAGCAAACACTTGGGCTACACCAGCCAGACACAGCTCCTTCCCAGTCTCTTCAGCTCTCCGATGGTTTGCTCAGCCAACGAGACTTCAGCTGCTGTGGTCCTCTCTCTACCGACCCCCATCTTAGCTGCCTCCGTCGGTACCCTCCCGTCTTCCTTCTCGCACACATGGCAGACTCTTCCTTGATTGTACCCACTCTCCCTTTCAGTGGGCATGATCTGTCCCCTTGAATGCCGATCACTCACTCTATCCAAGACCCCCGGCCACACTGACCTTCCTTGTCCTCAGCTGGCTGGCTCGTCCAATCTCTTGCACTACTCCTAATTCTGCTCTCTCGCTCCCCAGTCTTTTACCGCTCTCTTCTTTCCTTTCCTTGCGCTTCTCCTATTTATTACGGGGATGTGGCTCAGGTGTGGCGATTAGCAGTTCCCAGCTTCAATTACAGATGCGCCCGGGAAGCTCTCCAGTCACACTACCACACCCCCTCTTTAAGCCGCTAGTGCAGCGATTATCTATTTAAAAAGTGGCCATTTGATCCGAGTTGTGGACCCGCTACACCACAACCCCTCCTATAAAGTGGTGTTCAGAATAATCAACATGGGACAGAAATGACTGGTGCTGTTAGCTGATTGAAGGAGTAATAAAGTTTGGCATATTAAGAGTTAGCTGACGTAATTAAACAAAAGTATAAAAGCAGATGAATTGTTTATTTGCTTGCTCACTTCAATGACTGAGACATTTGTGCCTAACTCTGCGCAATTCAAAAAATATTCTGCCATCTTGGAGATGGAGGAGAATTTTTTTTCGTGACAAAAGCTAAAAGAGAACTTAAAACAGCAAATACTGTAGCTATGAAGGAGGACATCTCAGAATCCAGAGATTAAAAGTGTGTGTGAAGAAACTCCCAATACCTGCACCGACACTGCATGTGAAGAAAACTGATGATGATGATGACGACTATGACTATGCAGAGTCACGCGTGAGGCATCAAAATGAATTCAAAGAACGGAGTAAGTTTAATCTTTTTAATCTGCCACATGTAGACGTGTTAATATCCTCCCCTAATATTCCCCCATTGCCAAATTTGATACATTTGTAGACATCAATCTTGTTACTGATGCAGAAAGGCTGCAATATTTGGCACAATTTACTGGAGAGGTGCCACAAGAATTTTTCAAAGCCTATCAGCACATAACACAGGATGTATTTTATAAAGAGGCAAAGGAAAAACTTAATAAAGACATAATATCTGTGGTGACAAAGATCAGACAAGCCATGCATTTATTAAAAAACAAAAGCATTGCAATGGCCTCAAATCAAGTGAGGGATTACACACTTTTCCTCATTTATTGAATGAATGCTCTTCAACCTGGCCACCATCTTTTTAATAAGGGAAGACTGGATTGCTTTCCAAATTGAAGCAAATAAAAAAGAAAGGGCAAATTTTTCTGAGTTAATTGCCATCTTTGAACAACAATTTAAGGTGACTTTGCGTAGCTGGTAGTGACAAGCACATTCTTGAAGACTGGAGTCAAATCATGCAATCATCAACCAAAGGCAGAATTGACATTTTGCAATCTAAGCGTTTGTGCTTTCGATGTCTTAAACAGGGGCACCTTAGTAAAAACTGTACTGCAAAAGTGACTTGTCAGAAGTGCTCTTTGCAGCACCCAGACATTCTACATGTCAGCAAGAAGGATGGAGCTGAATTGACTAATGACACTGAGAAGGGGATTTGTATGCTAACTGGTGCTGTTGAAGAATGTGTGCTGTGTGTGGTGCCTGGCAAGGTAAAATCCCAGAAGAAAGAGAGGTATGCAGAAACAAAGCATGATAGACCGCCGATACATCCAGGACGCTAGATGGAGTCTTCCCTGCAGCATAGAGGTGCCCCGGATTCCCGCAGGGCATCATGGGAAATGGAGTTTGGCTTCACAGCCCTGCTGGGTACCGTGGGTGCCACCGTGTGATGCTGCAGGGAAACGCAGGGATTTTTATTTCCTGTATAGCCCGGAAGCACTCCCTAGTCACAGGAACAGAAGAACAGAAGTACTTCCAGTCTTCATCTGACCCGGAAGTGCTACTGAATCACATGGACAGAAGGACAGGAGCACTTCTGGGTCGAGGACTATTTAAAGCAGGGGTGTCAAACTTCAGGCCTGGAGGGTCGCAGTGGCTGCAGGTTTTCATTCTGACCCTTTTCCTAATCAGTGACCAGTTTTCACTGCTAATTAGCTTCCTTTCCCTTCATTTTTATAGCCCTGTTTTTAAGGATTCAGTCCTCTGAATTGATTTGTTTCTTCATGAAATGGCAGCCAAACAGAAATGAGACGTGAAACGAGCCAACAGATGAGCAGCTAAACTGGGATTTCAAACTCCAACCAATTTCAAGAAGCTGATTCTTGCTGTTAATTAAACCCGTTATTTAATTTTGTGTTCTGTTGCTGGTCTCATTCTGCCACAACAGACATTTCCAAAACTGTTGATTTTCTGTTCGTCAAAATGTTTTGGTGACCTGAGAGATCAACCTTACTGAGACCTTCACTTTTCTTTATTTTCAGATATTGTGTGACAGGCACAGGGGAGCTGGTCATGTGGCGGCTCGTTTTGTATCTCACTATTGTTTGGTTACTAATTTAAAAAAGACAACTAAGGGGCTTGAGTCAAGTTAATTAAAACTAACGCAAGATAAGTTAAGCAAAAACTTGTCACTAATGAAGAAAATGGTTAGAATGAAAACCTGCAGCCACTGCGACCCTCCAGGCCTGGAGTTCGACACCCGTGATTTAAAGGACTGCTAGAGACCCAGCAGGGAGCTGGAGTTGGGAGGGAATGTGACAGAGCTGCTGGGAGGAATATTATTATTATTGTGTTATTGATTACAGATTTGTTTATTGTGGTGGTGGAGGTGATTTGTGGCACAATATTGAGGAAAAAAGAAATTAAAAAATTTCCTGGTGCTTTTACCTGGTGTCTTGGACGTTTGTCTGTGGGGTTTGAGGAGCGCCAGTGCCCTCTAGTGTTACAAAAGGCTTTTTATAGATCCTGGCAGAACAGTAACAATTTGCACTGAACACCTTCAGAGTCGGTTAGACCTTCATGGAAGAACTCAGGTGTTCATCAAAACAATGAGTAATTTTGATGAGGAATCAATTATTCTAAGCAAATGTTTAATTTGGTCAGATTTGCAAGTTTGTGGTCTCAAACGATAATACATATATTCATTTGAGAAAAGTATTCATACAAATTTCTATTCCAGTGACCAGAACAAATATTTCATGACAGGAGGAAATTATGAAGTGGACGTATCATCTATCATGTATTGATCCAGAAGCTGATTTATTAATCGGTATTAACAATCCAAAAATCTTCGAGCTATGGCAAGTCATACCTAGTCATATAGGGGGACCTGATGCGGTAAAGACGGCACGTGTATGGATGGCTGGTGGCCATACAAGGAAACAGACAAGCTGCCAACAAGCTACAAAAATGTATTAATAACAGAATTAGAAGAAATGTTGTATCAACAGTACACATCAGATTTTCCAGAGTGCAGCTGTGAAGAAAACAAAGAAATTTTGCAGGAAGACCTCAATCACATGCATAGTTTCAGAGTCTGCAAGACTGGTAGGTGGCCACTAAAATATATCTGTAAAAGATGAAGCACTTAAAATGCCAGGCAAGCACTGTATTGCAGAACAATGTGCTATTGGACTCAAATAGAAACTCAATAAATTTACAGATTTCCACAAGAACTGTAAAGCTTTCATGAGAGACATACTAGGGAAGGTTTATGCTGACAAAGTACCCAAAAAAAGATGTCAAATGTGTAGTAAGTTCCTCATCATGGCATGTAGGCTGTCATCTAATGAAGAATACAATTTGAGTGGTTTTTGATTATACAGCCACTTACTTACTAAGGTAACTTAATGAACAACTAAAACTATTGAAAGGTCCCAGTCTAACTAACATGCTTCTTGGTGATCATTGGTGATACAGGTAACCGAGATAAAGACTTGGAATAATTTAAAATGACATTACATGTTTTGGGTGCTACGACTCCACTCCAGACTAGTTCAGTTCGTCCTTCCCCATTGACTTCAATACATTTCAGCAAACTTCCCAAACATTTCCATGATCCTACCAAAGTCACAGTGAAGAGAACTACACAGTTTTTGTTCCTCAGTAATCCTGACTAAGCTTTTGCACACCACTCAAGGAACACGTTGCCTTACTTGTGCAATCACTCTTCTATAGCTGACTTGACATCTTCATTATTGCCATCGTTCATTCATTGTAGTCTACATTATGTTTGCTCCATGGTGGCAACATTTTCTTGTTTTTGAAACCTAAATCTGATCATTTTTGAGAAACATCCTGCCTTAACAGAATTCTACAGATCATCTCTTGACTACAGTATACAGTATAAGAGGACCAGTGGTATGTGTTGAGTCTTTAAAGACATATTTCTCTCTACCATTGTACATTAAATGATAATATAATCATTTATTGTGCAGTTTTTAGCATGCAATTTGGCTTAGTTCTGTAGGAAGAAATATACAGTATAAACTGCAGGAGCTTATTTTTGACAACCTATAAAATCAGTACCAGGATCAGACTCGGCACTTTTTGATTACTCTTCACATGATTAGCATTTGCCATATACAGTAAGGGGAAGGTTTTACACATAAGATGGCATTTTCTCCATTTAAGAAAGGTATTTTTCATATAAGTTTGATATTTGTGAAAAATTACCATTTCAAAGAACAAAGCACAAGTGGTTAATTTACTTTAAATGGTGTTTCTAATAATCTAGCAGTGGGATTGGTTTAGCAGGTATTGGAGTGACGTGTGATATTTTATGATTGGTTTTAGTCATTTGCCAGGCTAAGCACTTGTCTAACAAACAATAACATCTAAAGTAGAAGTGTCCTACGGAAGCATATTAGGGTAAGGAGATAAGTAATGAAACAGAGACACAGTGGAAAAAAAAACTCCATAATAAATGTCAAACCAGCTGTAAGCTTAGAATGCTAATTCTTCACAGTTTTTAAGGAAAACTGAAACATTTTCATAATACATGTTTAATTATTCCATACATCTATCTATCCAGGGTTGCGCCAGTCCCAGTAAGCATACAGTGCAAGGCAGGAACAATCCCCGGATGAGGTGCCAGCTCACTGCTACCCTGTACCACTGTGCCCCCACATATTTCATTATTTAAATGAAGTTAACAATTTATCTGTATAATGTAATATGTATATTTGAATGCATTTCATCTTAAAAATGGTATAAAGTATACAGTACATCCTAGTATTCTAACAGCTCACAACTTCAAGAAGATAGCACTTGGAAATCTAAATCAACTTGGAAGCCAGTCATCATCATCTGTAAATATGTGCTGTCTTCTATTGAACTGAATTGAATTCCTTTATTGTCATTATATGGTACAATGAGATTCAATATGCATATCCTCCATAAACTTATTTTCCTATAAAATGATAAAATAATAAAAAATATGATTAAAAAAATGAAAAATATTCAATATGAAAGGATAAGTACAATAAACATGTACATATAGTGGAGATAGTGCAAATGTTTTATCAAGTAGGCTCAGGTTGTGTGATATTACAGTTGTAATGCAAATTTACAGTGAGGTAGTTGTAATTATAAACACAAACAGGAGCACTTGATGGACTGATTGAGTGCGTTTATCGGATGAATCCGTTTCTGAGCCTTGAGGTCCGTGCAGTAAAGGCTCTGAGGTGTTTGCCGGATGGGAGAAGTTCAGATAGACTTCAGCATGGCTAACTGGAGTGCATGCAGATGCTGGTGTCGTACCTGAATCAGTGTGTACTTTAAATGTACTCCGAAAATCCTTTGCACTAATGACACAACCTGCTATAGAGCTTTCTAATCAGCTGTTGTGCAGCTATGATACCACATACACACACATACAAGGAGTTAAAATACTCTGAGTGGTGCAGTGAGAGTAACAATACTAAAGCAGCTGTGATATTTGGAATAGCTTAGCCATTCTGTGCACCATTATATTGTTACAGGTTGATTAAAATCAGATGCATTAAACTAATAAACAATATGCAGTTAATTTCAGTGTATTTGATAAAGCCCACGTCATGGATTTGAATCTAAAAAAGAAAGGGAAACCGCACAGAAACAGTAGCACTGCTTTCACACTGGGTGACGCCAGTCTGCAAAACCGAGTAGAAATGTGTGTATGCAGGAGGGGAGCTGCCATGACAATGCGCATGGCTTTGCGCCAAGTTTAATTTTTAAACATTGCGATGTGAGTGTGGAAACAGGCGTACACAACATTTTTGTGCATACGCATTGCTTATACTGTACATGAAGCCCCTGGAAATTTACAATATGTGGTGAATACATGCAAATCTGGCTTGCAATGGAAATAAAATGTTGCAGTATTTTGTTTATTTGCCTGGCTTTGTGCCCCAGTAAATAGTAAGTGGGACATCTGTGACTGATGGTTAGTTATGGCCAATGGAATCCACACAATGAGTTACTGCCAAATGATGTGGTTTTGTATTTGCTCTAAGTTCTAGAAGGAAAAACTGGCTGACAGTTAAAAATGACCAATGAAATCATTAGAATATGGCAGCTGCTGTCGAGATTCCACCATCTGCAGCAAGGGCTACTTGCACAAATCAATGTTCTTCTCTAAGCTAATTTCATGAGCATGTGATTTTAAAAACCTTGTCAACTGTATGCTCACGTGTGCATTAAGCACAAAGACTAGTGTGATGAAAATCAAAGTTAACATTACAAAACTTTCATTTTTATTTCCTTGTTTTTGTTTAGTTCCAGTTTTAAAACATTTTTCCATTTTTATTTTAGTTTTAACAAAATGATTATTTTTTTCATTAACAATGTACTTCATTTTAGTTTTCATTAAGGAGAAGAACCCTGGATACAACAGATTCTGTCTCATGGAGTGAAACTCAAATCAATTAAGGGTACCGGTAAATTATTAAAGACAAAGGTTATCTGGGATTAATGGTGTCAGTGAAGGGAAATTAGATGGATCCAGCAGACATGCTGACAGTAACTGCGCTGAAAGTGAAAAGACCAAGCCCAGTGGGAGATCTAAGAAAGATTCTGGGTCTATTGATCTACTACTGCCAGTATTTTAAAATTGCAATCCCTTCCCTGCCCCTTAAGCCATTAAAAGACAAACTGACAGTAAGACTAGCTGACCCAGTAGTGTTATGATTTAGTTTGGTTTTTTCATTTTTTCATGTTTCTCATGGCCCTAAGATTCTTTATATTCAGTCAAAGAATTGTTGTGCATTGTGAGTGATTGTATAAAAGTCAGTGCCATGTACCTTCTGGTTATCTGAGATTTCAGAACAAAACAAAAGACTTTTTAGTGTGTTCAGTGTTGTATTATATGAAAGTAGAAATATTTCTTAAATGCTTAAAACATTAATTAAATACTTCTTAAAGTGAGGGACGCCTGTATGCCACTCGTTAGCATTCTCCTCACTGAATTAGGACCCAGTTATTAACATGTCTGCTCACTGCTCATGCTGAACGTCATTGTTCTGTTTCAGCCAGGGGTCATTTCCTGGAGTTTGCTTTATTTTCTGGGTTATTGTTAGTTTTGTTGTTTCTGTGTAATTTCTATTATATTTGTTTATGATTGAACATTTTTGCACTGTGTCTTTAAATGTTCTGAAGTTCTTAGTGAATATACTTAGTGATAGATGCCCTAGGAGACATTGCCACTGTGATCTCACTTCCCTGTAAGGCACTTTTGTTTATTTTGGGACTATTACGGCCTTTTGAAATTTTCAAAGCCAGCTTACCAATTTGGGGCCTGCCCAGTCTGTAGCCAACAGGGCAGCTGACTGAATTACAATGAGCCACTGGTCAGTAAAGGTCCAAGCCTGCTTTATGGTCATTTGTGAGGCCTCACACATCATTTTAATCTGTTCTTGACTCCTAATCACAACAGTTACTATTTTAGGTTGCAGTTATTTGGGACAAAGTTGCTGAAATCCTCATTTGTTCTTCAGAATTATGGTACAGATTTGCTCAGTGTTGTTGGGAGTAATCACAATCTCCTGATGCCTTGTGAACTTCTGCCTTTGGGCAATGAAATGCAAATGGACAATTACAACAAAGCAAAGGCCTCATTCAAGATAAAACCACAAGTGAAAGTAAACCAGGATGTGACAGCAAAGGTGACTATTCCACCTAGTCGAATATCTTCAGCCTTAAAGTAAAGATGACGGCAGTGACTCTGGAACAGTTGAGCCACAAGCAAGGGTTGATTATTTACCAAACTCCTGGCAACAAATGCCTGAGAAAGTATAATTGTTGAAATTATCCACATATAATCCAATTATAGTGTCTGTATTTTCATCTGCACCAAGTTACCCACAAGTAAATCCATCCCAGTTCCTGCGTTTCCTCTGTGAGAAATAAATTTACACAACCAATCCAAGTAAAGCCAAATCCTTCCAGTTCCTCAGAGAGAATGACGATCACCAAGACTCTTACCTGTGACAGAGCTGGAGCTTCCACATTCTACATTGAGCAGAGCATGGATTTTTGAGCACACCAGTATCATCCTTTGCTAGTAGCTGAGCCCCTGCAATGACTTCATAGGGTCTATGCCTCAGTGCTTACAGCTCATTCAGTCATAAAATAATGCTTAGTGCAGTTTATATGGACTGTTAATTGAAAATGCTTTTGTTGATGGAAAAGTTTAGAGAAGGCCAGAAGGAGTTGCATTGCGTCTTTGTGGACCTGGAGAAAGCATACAGGGTGCCTCAAGAGGAGTTGTGGTGTTGTATGAGGAAGTAGGGAATGGCAGAGAAGTACGTAAGAGTTGTACAGGATATGTACGAGGGAAGTGTGACAGTGGTGAGGTCTGCGGTAGGAGTGAAAGATGCATTCAAGTTGGAGGTGGGATTACATCAGGGATCGGCTCTGAGCCCTTTCTTATTTGCATTGGTGATGGACAGGTTGACAGATGAGATTAAACAGGAGTACCCGTGGACTATGATGTTTGCTGATGACATTGTGATCTGCAGCAATAGTAGGGAGCAGGTTGAGGAGACCCTGGAGAAGTGGAGATATGCTGTAGAGAGGAGAGGAATGAAGGACAGTAGGAACAAGACAGAATAAGAGGGAGGTCAGTGGAATGGTAAGGATGCAAAGAGTGAGTTGGTGAAGGTGGAGGAGTTTAAATACTTGGGATCAACAGTACAGAGTAATGGGGATTGTGTAAGAGAGGTGAAGAAGAGAGTGCAGGCAGGATGGAATGGGTGAAGAAGAGTGTCAGGAGTAATCTGTGACAGGCGGGTATCAGCAAGAGTGAAAGGGAAGGTCTACAGGACGGTAGTGAGACCAGATATGTTATATGGTTTGGAGACAGTGGCACTGACCAGAAAGCAGGAGACAGAACTGGAGGTGGCAGAGTTAAAGATGCTAAGATTTGCACTGGGTGTGACGAGGATGGATAGGATTAGAAATAAGGACATTAGAGGGTCAGCTCAAGTTGGACGGTTGGAAGACAAAGTCAGACGGGCGAGATTGTGTTGGTTTGGACATGTGCAGAGGAGAGATGTGGGATATATTGGGAGCAGGATGCTAAGGATAGAGCTGCCAGGGAAGAGGAAAAGAGGAAGGCCTAAGAGGAGGTTTATGGATGTGGTGAGAGAGGACATGCAGGTGATGGGTGGAACAGAACAAGATGCAGAGGACAGAAAGATATGGAAGAAGATGATCTGCTGTGGCAACCCCTAACGGGGGCAACTGAAAGAAGAAGAAGTTAATTGAAAGTGCTGTTAATGTTTTAAACAGGTTTGAATAGCATGTATTGGTAATTTATCAACGCGAGTTGGCACATGAAAATGATTTTGGACTGTTATCGTGTTTGAGTGCTCCCTACAGACTGCTTAACAGCAGGTGTGCTCCTGAAAGTTGAGCTTTTCTGGGAGCCTTCCAATAGTTTTTGGAGCACAATGTCCTGGTAATCAAATTCTTGTTAGTTACTGGCACATGACAGCCATTGTTTATCTGCATAATTTTGTTGTTAAGAACTGCTCTTGGCATTAAACTCTTCTCAGTACTGAGGCAGTGCAATTCACAGCCGAGTACTAAACATGAACTCTGGCTCATTGCAAGGAGCCACTGCATGGAAACAGTTAAATGTTTTTTAAAGTTAAATCGAGCTTGCATGTTATGTTCTCATTAATATTGTTACTAGGTATTTTCTATTCTGAAATTTTGGGTAATTCGTTGTGTTATATTTCTGTAAAGAAATCAATTTTAAATTTGATTATTCTGACCCACACATTTAGCTCATTTAAAAACTCTGCAAAGTCAGAGTCCATAAGCATGCAGTACTGCTGTTTGCTCTTGTAGAAAGATTGTTAAAGAAAAAGATTTTATAGTTAATTTATGAGGGATTTTATTGAGTATTTTGTATGTTAATACTGATGATATAAAATGAATACGTGACTTGTTCATGTGAATAATAGATGGAGTAAAAGTTGAACTTAAGATAGGATTAAATGGATACTTCTCTGCACATTGTCACACAAGGTTATATCAAAAAGTAAAGGCAATTTGAAAGTTAGGCAGTAACCACAGCGTATAGAAGCTGGCACATTTGCGATGGCCTATGAGTGGTTCAAACACGCACACCACAACTCTCTGCTGTCAGTCTAGTTGAAGCCAAGGTCAATGACCATGAAGGCTTGCTGTGGGAGTGCAGCATTGTTATCAATGCGCTGTTATGAGATTTCTTTGGGCAGAGGGAGTAAAACCTGTTGAAATTCACCAAAGGGTGTTTCTTAATATGAAACTATTGATGAAGACCCAGAGCAACACATTTCAAAACAGTGATATGGAAACATACAAGAAATGCAGATAAGAAATGAAAAATGTAAAGTGGCTAAATATCAGTATTAGAAATAAATAAATAAGAGGGGAATAAATATACTTGCTGAAATGGCTCATGTCTACAGATCCAATCTCATTAATATATTTTCTCTCCCTCTTGGACCTAATGCCTTATATTGCTTTTTTGATTTCTATAAAAAACACCATGCCACGATCCATCCTTCTTTGTTTCGCTATATGATATGCAGCTGAATTTTAAACACTTTTCTGTCTTTAAGGTATCTGGTCTGGATGAAAGTTTAGGGCATATTTGAAACCATCAATAGTTATAGACCGAGATGAACAAACAAGGACACACACACATTTCGCAAGGAGTTAGTGCAAAAAGTGCCAGTGCTTTTATTAAAATCAATCCAAAAACACTGTTCAAATAAATAAATAATCCATAAAACCAGTGATAAATATGTGGAGGTTAAAAGGTCATTGAATGAATCCAATAAACGAGGTTAAAATCCAGAGTCAGTTCTTTTAAAAATATGAGCCCCAATGCTTCCTTCTAAAACCTGGCATCACCTCCGCTTATCCAATCTGGACCATGCAGCCAGAGCAGACCCCGTCAGCAGGAGCAGCCAACCACAAATACCAGTCCTTTGGTTCCATGAGGAGCCACACTGTGCTGCTCTACTAAATATAATTTGTGAAGTTTATTACAAAGTTGAAGCCACACAAACCAGCTAACAGGGTGAAACTGGCCAGGAAGATAGAAAGAAACATGGCAAGGACACACAAGCAGGCTATTTTAAAATGCTGACGTTTGCTGAATCAATATACTGTATGGCCAGAGTGACCAAGGGCTACTGTTTGTAGAAGCCATGAGTCAGTTTTGCATCAAAAAAGAACACAATCCCAGGGAACGAGCACCCCCTGCTAGGACCAGCCGCACACGTCTCATGCTGCCAGTCCCTTGATGTCTGAGGGAAACGCCACATAACGGGGTCGCTCCTACCCCCCGGCATCCTCAACCCCAGGCTCCTCTCCCTGAGACTCCCGCCTTACCACCTGCCTCGATTCCTCTTTAGCACAGGCTCTTCCGATCCTGCCCCTCTCTCTCTCTCTCTCTCTCTCTCTCTCTCTCTCTCTCTTTCTTTCTTTCACATTAACCTCCGTTCTTTCCTTTTCAATCTTTCTGTCTCTTGTCTTATTCTCCTCCTTCTCTGCTCTTTATTATGGCCAGATTGGGCAGAGATGTGACCGTCTGCCCACTTAAAGGTGTGAGTGTGGCACCTGACTGAACTGCTTGTGTTTGCACGTGAGTGTGCGATCAGCCAAGCACCGCAATGAGCTCCGGAGTGGCGCCATTTTGTGCACACCCGCTCCCATTCTGAGTCTAGGACACGATTATTTATTTATTTAAAAACCTTACAAACAAGTTCAATTCCTGAGGGGGATTGTAACCCGATTTTAAGTGCAAGTCAGAGCTTGCACTGAAAAAGTCCATTAATGGAAAATTCAGCAAAAATGCATAATGCTTTTAAATGTTTTTTACAGAAGATTGTTTAAAAACTACAAATAAACTTACAGTAAAGCAATAAAAATCATACTGTATCTACTTAGAAAGCTGGAAATTTGAAACAAGTGGTTTCTATTGCTCAGCTAAATGGCCAGCTGCTGATTGAGCCACTTAAAAGAAATTATTGCGTGTATCTGAGTGCTGTCACTCAGTGACTTCCATACTAATTCATGTCTTAAAAATGAGAAGGATCAGATCATTGTTCATGACTCCATTACTAGGTTGTATCTCCAAATGTCAAAAGAATGTCAAAGCCAAAACGCCCTCAACAGGAAATTGGCATCCTAGCATCTGATTCCTATGTAACCTCGGGCCATTGGGATTACTACCCCTTCATTAAGGCTGGACATAAAACAGGACCTAAGATACTGAATTAAGACTTACACCTCTAAAACAGCATTTAAATAAGTTTATATATAGTATGTGTTTAACATATGTTAAAGCTAGTGAACTAACACCATACTTATAAAGCAATCTCAAAAAATGAAAAAACTTCCTTGAGTAAAAACAACCGTCAACTTTTTATACGTACCTAAAAAATCTTCATTCAGAATCAATCAAGATTAGGTCTTGACGCCTGATAGCATCAATATATCAGTTAAAATTAGTAAAGAGCTCTTTAGATGACATTGTCTCAAGAAGGTTATTATACAGGAAAACCTCCAATTGAAGAGGTGGAAAAATATTTACAAAGCCTGGGAATGGGCCTGCTTATGATGACTGGTTTGGCTGTATGGGTGGACGAGTTCTGTACAGATTAACTATTAAGCAAAATAAGCATGTGCTTAGGGCATTAGGAAAAATTGGGCCTCACGGAAATTTGCCATTGCCGGATTTACCATGAACCATATGGTGCAAAACTTAATGGAGCAGCTGAACCAGGTTCCACAAAAAGGGGCTTATACATTAAATGAAAAAACTACAGACATATATATACTGCTCAAAAGAATTAAAGGAACACTTTTTAATCAGAGTATAGCATAAAGTCAATGAAACTTATGGGATATTAATCTGGTCAGTTAAGTAGCAGAGGGGGTTGTTAATCAGTTTCAGCTGCTGTGGTGTTAATGAAATTAACAACAGATGCACTAGAGGGGCAACAATGAGATGACCCCCAAAACAGGAATGGTTTAACAGATGGAGGCCACTGACATTTTTCCCTCCTCATCTTTTCTGACTGTTTCTTCACTAGTTTTGCATTTGGCTACAGTCAGTGTCACTACTGGTAGCATGAGGCGATACCTGGACCCTACAGAGGTTGCACAGGTAGTCCAACTTCTCCAGGATGGCACATCAATACGTGTCATTGCCAGAAGGTTTGCTGTGTCTCCCTGCACAGTCTCAAGGGCATGGAGGAGATTCTAGGAGACAAGCAGTTACTCTAGGAGAGCTGGAGAGGGCCATAGAAGGTCCATAACCCATCAGCAGGACCAGTATCTGCTCCTTTGGGCAAGGAGGAACAGGATGAGCACTGCCAGAGCCCTACAAAATGACCTCCAGCAGGCCACTGGTGTGAATGTCTCTGACCAAACAATCAGAAACGGACTTCATGAGGGTTGCCTGAGGGCCCAAATGTCTACTGCGCCCTGTGCTCACTGCACAGCACCGGGGAGCTCAATTGGCATTTGCCATAGAATACCAGAATTGGCAGGTCCACCACTGGCGTCCTGTGCTTTTCACAGATGAGAGCAGGTTCACCCTGAGTATATGTGAAAGACGTGAAAGGGTCAGGAGAAGCCGTGGAGAATATTATGCTGCCTGTAACATCGTTTATCATGACTGGTTTGGTGGTGGGTCAGTGATGATCTTGGAGGTATATCCATGGAGCGCCTCACAGACCTCTACAGGCTAGACAATGGCATCTTGACTGCCATTAGGTATCAGGATGAAATACTTGGACCCATTGTCAGACCCTACGCTGGTGCAGTAGGTCCTGGTTTCCTCCTAATGCACGACAATGCCCGGCCTCATGAGGCAAGAGTATGCAGGCAGTACCTGGAGGATGAAGGAATTGAAACAATTGAATGGCCTTCACGATCCCCTGACTTAAACCCAATAGAACATCTTTGGGACATTATGTTTCGGTCCATTAGGCGCCGCCAGGTTGCTCTTCAGACTGTACAACAGCTCAGGGATGCCCATCACCATCTGTCGTCTCATTAGGAGCATGCCCCGACGTTGTCAAGCATGCATACAAGCTCGTGGGGGCCACACAAGATACTGAAAAGCATTTTGAGTAGCAGATATTAAGTTTTTGAAAAAATGGCCTGCCACATCTTCATTTCACTCTGATTTTAGGGTGTCTACACAATTGAGCCCTCTGTAGGCAGAAAACTTTTATTTCCATTAAAAGACTTGGCATCCTTTTGTTCCTAAGACATTGCCCTGTCGTTATTTGTATAGATATCCAACTTCATATTGAGATCTGATGTATCTAATGTGTTTCTTTAAAGTGTTCCTTTAATTTTTGTGAGCAGTGTATATACAATACTAGCAATACTAGCTGTCCCCTGCGGCTTCACCCATGTAGAAGTGAAACAGGCCAGTGAGGAGGGCCCTGCCCAACTCCCCACTCCTAAAATCACACACCCTGCCTCAACCCGCAGCCTCTGTCTCAGATTAGCGTGAATATATCACTCCCGCAAGCAAACTATGATTCTTAGCACGGTGAGAGAAGTTGCAAAATCAACCAGAATGTTCAAACAATCTATAGAAAAGAACCCAATCTATATCCTTTAAGTAGTTCTCTCGTTCTAACTAATCGGAGTTAAGGTTACGTCCCAAGGCCCCACCCTCCTCCCCATGGCCTGTTGCGTCTCTCTTGGGTTTACGCAAATAAGTTGGTGCAGCAAGCGAACTATGATACTGCGATGATGCGCAATGAGAGAAGTCGAAAAATCACCCGGAATATTCAAGCAAATTATAAAAAAAAAAACCCGATCTAAACTCATTAAGTAGTTTTCTCATGAAAAGCGGACATACAGACAAACGTTGGATTTTATATATATAGAGATTAAAAAAAATAAAACAGTAATATTAGAAGTTAATGATATATATTAATCTTGGGGAAACAACAAAATTAGAATCTGGTAACTGCCACCCGTTCCACCAAGGTTGGCATGATCGTTCTTGTCTTGGTCATATCGGCTATCCATCCCAGTCATCTGCTGAATGTGAGTACAGCTCATATATATGGGGGGGAAAACACATTTTTTGAAGTGCTTAGGACGTTTAAAAGTCTTAATCCAGCCCTAGCAATGTGGAACACTGAACAAAGTTGTCACAGATGTATATGAAAGGAACCAAGTAGCCATAGTTCCTAAAAATACGAAAGGTCTGCTGGTTAACTGGCCAATGTTTTGGTCTTCCGTCTGGGAAATACCAACCTGGACAGAGAAGATTAATGTGGATATAAAAAGAGGGAATACAGAGTTAAAAGGGCTCTGGTATTAATGCAGCTTTCCAAGTAACTCATATTCCTACAGGGGAAGTGACACCATCTAATATACAAAGGGTCGTATTTTTACATTCTATAAAGGTAGTACAGGGCACCACTTTAACTCGTAGAAGATCCCAGAGCATTGAACTTTAAGAAACAGATGGGGAGCCAGTCAAAAATGAAAGGCTCACCCAACAATTGGAAAGTAAAAGATTCAAAAGACCTGCAGAGGTCATGTGACTAGAAGTCTCCACCAGTCTCAGGTTTGTTAAACCAGGGTCAGGTGTAGTGCTGAAAGACTACAGAAAAGAGACAACAAATAATTAATTGTGAAATTTCCACACTGCTTCAAGAAACACTATAGAAAAATCCTAGATGCAGGGGAAAATGCTTCAAGTGTTGGGACACCACTGGACGGACTGTCCCCCACAAAGGCTGTCAAGAACTAGGGATCAAAGTGTCATCCCCAACATGCACAGATAAGAAAGTCTGAGCAAATGTCAGTAGCCTTATTTATTCATTACTTGTCATCTTTCTCATCCCTATAGATATGGGATGAGTGGACAAGACAAACCCCCACCTTCTGTGATCCAGAATTACCCCTTCACAGGACTGGTCACTGTCCCTACTAGGACACAGATGAAGAAATCACACCATAAAGGTCGGTGCGCATGAGCAGGTGTCCCTGTCATACCCCAAAGTCCCTATCTTAGGCTCTAGCAGGAACTCGGGGATTTGAAGTGTCACGAAAAGAATATAGACACTCACGAGGCATGCTGGGAACTGTAGTGCCATGGAGCAGTCTTGTTGGGTTCTGGGCGTGCCTCCAGAGGGTGCTGCAGGGATTTGCGAACTGGAAGTGAGTCAGGACAGTCAGGTGGAATTTCCCAAAGTGGGTCTACAGAAGAGGAAAGACAGAAGACATTAGTGGACAACACCACCCCTGGTCCAGCGTACCATTATACTTATTTAAGCCTGTCTACTGCCTCCCATGCACATGTGTATTACTATATATCTATACTAATAAAAGGCAAAGCCCTCACTGACTTACAGCTTACTTACAAATGTTAAGCAGGTTTCATTTCGAAATTCAACACGTAACGGTCATAACGGTCTACAACGTCCGCCATGTTGAACTTTCTTATTTATGGCCCCATCTTCACGAAATTTGGTAGGCAGCTTCCCTGTGCTAATCGAAACCGATGTACGTACTTATTTCGGTGGTATGACGCCACTATCGGCCGACATATTGAACTTTCCAACGTCACTAATTCTCCAACTTCCCGTGTAGGTAGAAGGCTGAAATTTGGCAGGCTCATTCCTTACAGCTTACTTACAAAAGTTAAGCAGGTTTCATTTCGAAATTCTACGTGTAACGGTCATAACGGTCGACAACGTCCGCCATGTTGAACTTTCTTATTTATGGCCCCACCTTCACGAAATTTGGTAGGCGGCTTCCCTGCGCTAATCGAAACCGATGTACGTACTTATTTCGGTGGTATGACACCACTGTCAGCCGCCATATTGAACTTTCCAACGGTCTTTGTTACTTATTCTCTACACAAACTTATTTTGAAGATTGGAGCACCGGTTATGCTTTTGAGAAACTTAAATCCTCCTAAACTGTGCAATGGCACAAGACTGCAAATAAAAACTATACACAAAAATTGTAATTGAAGCATGTGCCCAAAACAAGTGCTTATTTTCTTCTGTTGCTAAACATATACTCTGTTGATTGCTATTCTTCCTTTTTAGGCACAATATCAATAATACCCTGCAAAAATATTGAGCAACCGAAACTTAATTTGTATATTATCCTTTATAGAGAAGATTACCAAGACACTTTACAAACTAAATAACACTTTTATTATGTTACACAATTAAAGAGTAACACTTTAAATAGATAACGAAATCAAAAGAAAGAAACTTAAATGTACAAAAAGAACAATGATTTTTAGCTCATGCTCAAAAGAATATCATGAGAATGAAGAGAAGATGGATGACCTGAAGACACAGAAAAAGATTAATATCATATACAATCAGCACTTGCCTCAAGAAATAGCAAACTCTGATAGAGCAAATATTTCACCCTTGACTGTGTTACAGTTAATGGACATATGAATTTAGTTGTCTTCCTTATATCAACTCTTATGTTTTCTGTTATGGATTCGCTCAATTTACAGTATTTTAACTCTCTCCATTTCTGGGATTCTTGTAAACAGACTGCAAAGTTTTTCTTCTAGAATAATTTTGTTGTTTGGTGCAAATTACACCATGTAACACCAGACAAGTTAATCCCCAGTATAGGAATGGCATTCTGTCCTAAATGCACCACTTCAATGCAAATAAGCAAGAAAGTAGGAAAAAAAATCTCTGGGCTTGGATTGTTCACTCAAATTAGTAGTAATCTGCAAACTTTAAGTAACTCTGTTTGACCCGAGGAGAAAAGGGGCATCTAGCTGTGTTTTTGAAGTAAAGGGCTCAGATGACAGCAGGATATTAGCTATAAGGAGATATATCCAATAAAATCAAATTTAAAAAAACTCGAATGCACACTATGATAACACACCAGGTGTCCAAATGACATTTTCCCATACGGCGGTAACCTTCTGTCCTGAGCAGACCTGCTTTGATCTCTTCTTTGCTTCTCCTTTGGCCACTTTGAGTTCCTGAACAATCGGTTTTTCTTTCTTTTCAGTTCAGGTTTTCATTTCTTAAGTCTAATATGGTAACAGCTGCATTTCACAACTGTCATGCCAAAGGCTAAGTGTCTTATCTAGGTTAGTTTCTTTTAGCTTGCATTTTACTGAGCAGAGAAGGTACTCTTTTTGTAGCTTGTCTGTACATGAATGTTAAAAGGAATTTGTCTAGTCAGACTTAATAAAAAAAGTTTAGGAAAGGCAGGCAGAATTCCTTTCCATGATCCTATTACTCATGAACAAGACTGCACGGACAAGATATTCTGTGATTTTTGTCTGTTTAATATCTATGCACAACTTGAGCATTTTAATACTTGTTACTTATGATTAGTAATAACAATACTGACAGGCAAAACCATCTATTAGGCCCGGTGGTTAAAAATGTGGATAGGGTTGCCACACCCTAACTCATATTGTGGCCAGTCCATCACTGAACTTGCCTGTAAAAAGTTTACTTTAATTCTCTATTTTAAGCTTCTCTGGAATAGTGTTCTGAAAGGTTATATAAAAAGTCTATTTGTTGTGCATGTTTATATGGCCATCATGCCTATATATGATTTTTCAAGGAAGAAGCAGTATGTACTTAGGATAGCCACATCTGTCCATCCATTTAGTAAAAACACTTATTCCAAGTCCACTATCTCTAATAATAATAATAAGACAGCTTATTTTATAATAATAATATAAGAGCAGCCAATGGGCCACCTTAAAATCAGACCCCAGAAAGGGAGAGATTGTGCTAGAGAGGAACTTAATCATTAGGGGGATTGAAATGCTTGTTTGCTCCAGAATCTCACACCATTGGTTGCCTTTTGGGTTCAAGGGTGGATGGGCTCTTGGTCAGAGAGGGAGTGAATCAAGTTCTCATTGTTCATATATAGATGCCAAGCTGAGAAGCAGAACTGACAAGGTAGTCTTCTCTGAAGTTCTGCCTGTGCCACGCGCCAGTCCAAGTAAGATTGAAGAGATTAGAAGGCTTAACATGTGGCTCAAATGTTGGTGCAGGGTATAAGAATATAGGTTTATGGGGCATTGGGACTCCTTTTGAACAGATGGGACCTGTTTCGCCGTGATGGGCTACATTTGAACTAGAGGGGCAGGTGTAGGAGGAGCTTAGTTGAGGATTGTTTAAATTAGGGAATGTGGGACCACGGAGTTTAGGACAGGCCAGTTTCAGAAATGTACATGAAAAATAAATACTATTGTAAAAGCAAAAATGTGGAGTGAATTACATCCATCCATCCATTTTCCAACCCACTGAATCCGAACACCGGGGTCTGCTGGAGCCAATCCCAGCCAACACAGGGCACAAGGCAGGAACCAATCCAGGGCAGGGTGCCAACCCACCACAGGACACACACAAACCAAGCACACACTAGGGACAATTTAGAATCGCCAATCCACCTAACCTGCATGTCTTTGGACTGTGGGAGGAAACCCACGCAGACGCGGGGAGAACATGCAAACTCCACTCAGGGAGGAGCCGGGAAGCGAACCTGGGTCTCCAAACTGCGAGGCAGCAGCAATACCACTGCGCCACTGTGCCACCCTGAGTGAATTACATTCTAACCCAAAATTTAAGTGAAGAAGTAAAATAAGTAACATATGAAAAATAGCTTTCCATAATGCTAGAAGTATCACAAATAAATCAACTGAGTTGGAGTTGTATGATATTATGATATTACAGCAATAACTGAAATTTGGCTAAGTAACAAAAATGGGGATGAGCATAATATAGATGGGTACACATTGTAATAAGGCGCTATATAAGCGCCCGACCCGGCACAGACTGACGCAGAGGCACGTACAAAATGGACACAAGGACTTTATTAATTCTTCAACTGTGGGACACGTCTTCCCCGTGCCACACAGTCCAACACAGTCCTAAAAGCACAATTACATCACAAAACACTCTCTTCTCCTTTACCACCACTCCTCCTCAAGCTTAGTCCTCCTCCTCCCGACTCTGGCCCTTGAGTGGTGGTGGCCGGCCCTTTTTATAACCCACCCGGAAGTGTTCCAGGTGCTTGACCACCTGGTCCTGATTGCACCTACGGGTGGGGATGAAGATTCGTCCAGCCAGGCTGCTGCCTCCATGCAGCTCCCCCTAGTGGTCATCTGAGCCCCCAACCAGGCTGCGGAGGACTCCATCTCCCGTGGAGCCATGCGACAGGCTGGGGGATCACCGTCCACCAGGGAGGCTGTCACCAAGCGTCCCGGGGGAGGTATTGAACTGCCCATGGTTGCTTCCCCGGAACAGATGCAGCAGGGGTGTCCCTGGCAAGCATGGGACCCGGATGTCCACCAAGACATGTTTTAAGGAAGGACATCACTTAACACAACGGCACTCTACAAGAAAGGACAGAGTCGGTTGTACTTTCTTCGAAGGCTCAGGTCTTTTAACGTCTGTAATACCATTCTACGGATGTTCTACGAGACCGTTGTGGCGAGTGTAATTTTTTACGCTGTGGTCTGTTGGGGTGGGAATATTAAGGTGTCTGATAAGAACAAATTGGGCAAGTCAATTAAAAAGGCTGGATCTGTGCTAGGCATGGAGCTTGATTCTGTGGATGTAGTAGCGAAGAGGAGGATTCTATCCAAAGTAAAATCCATTGTGAACAATCCTTCTCACCCGCTATACAGTGTTTTCGCTGAACAGAGGAGCAGTTTCAGCCAGAGACTGATTACTATCAAGTGCTCCACAGAGCGCCACAGGAGATCCTTTCTCCCAACGGCCATAAAAGTTTACAACTCTTCTCTGTAACCCATACAAACATGTATGTGGCTTTTTGCACTGACTGGTATACAATAGGACATTAATACTTACCCATACTAATAATATGACAACTGCAATACTACCTCCCTATAATATATGTAATATAAGAGTGCACACAATAATACTGTACTACTGTACACTTTTTTTTTTTCCTTTCCTTAGTCAACAATTGTGAGCACCTGTAACCGAGCACAAGTAATTTCCCTCTGGGATTAATAAAGTTCTTTGAATTGAAAGAAAAAGGAGAGGGTTTGCTGTTGATATATAACATAATGTAAATGAAAGTCTTCTACTGTAAGATGATGAGCCCCATCTTACCAAGGATGTCTGGATTCAGCTGCACAGCAAAAATTGCATTTGCAAAAACCAGACAAAAAATTGTTTTATGGAAATTGTTTTGCTTTTATTTAGCAAAAAACATCTGACAATGGCGTAAGCAAAATTTACTTTACAAGTTTTCTTAAAGTAAGCAAAATAATCATAAATACAAATTTTTTGGTAAGTCAAAACTTCTTACAATAAGGAAAACAAGATTAAATGTCATATAAATACTTTTCACTTGCTTAATTTTATTTTTTTGCAGTGTAGAACGCAATAAGGATAAAGGCATTATTTTAGGAGTGTGCTATAGACCCCCAATGCATGCAGTAATTTCAATACACATCTTTTTAGTAATATAGTCATGAGGGACCAACATATTAACTGGGCTAACCTTGCAAGAGGAGGGGTTTTTAGAAATAATTAATGACAATTTTTAAAACAGAATGTTAAAGCATCAACGTGGGGGGAATATTTCATATTTTGCAATAACTAAATAGAATTTGAGGGTGTGGAGGTGATTGAACCAGTAGGGTCAAGTTACCATATAATGATTCTCTGCTCTTTACATGGCTCTCTGAGGCGGCTTGCTATCGTTAAGAGGACTGCTTGCCTTATGTCGCACATACTGTATGTGACTGTGCAGAGCTGCCGTTTTTATAGGTGCTCCTTCTATTAATGACATAATGCCAGCTCATTCTTTTGGTGATTCGTCCCTGGTGGAGGAGTAACTTGTTCTGTACCCATTGCAAAATAATACAGTTCTCAGTGTTTTGAAAGAGCACAGATGGCAAAACTAAAACTGTTAAGTTTAACTTTGGTAGGGCAAATTTTGACCAGTCTAACTAAGTGTATAAGCAGCTCAGCACAAGTGCAGCAGGTTTAAAAATGTTTTACATGTAATGCAGAACAGATACATCAGAAAATTTGGAATTAATTGGAAGGACAGCTGGATAGGAATGTTGCAGATAAGGAGAAAGAAGATCTAAAAAGATTTCTTCAGTATTTTAGTAGTATATCAGGGATAGTACATGGAAAATTTAAGTATACAGACAATGAAATAACAGATGCTCTGAACTTGAATTTTTCATATTGTTTGCATATGTGATGAAGTGCATAACCTCACAGTGGTAACAGAGACTTCTAGGGAGGTATTTGGAAATTCTAGGAGTGATTTGGAAATTTTAGAGAGGAAAAGTGCTGCTCAGATGTAATAGGCTGGAATCAAAAAATCACAGGACCAGATTATATACTGCTCAAAAGAATTAAAGGAACACTTTTTAATCAGAGTATAGCATAAAGTCAATGAAACTTATGGGATATTAATCTGGTCAGTTAAGTAGCAGAGGGGGTTGTTAATCAGTTTCAGCTGCTGCGGTGTTAATGAAATTAACAACAGATGCACTAGAGGGGCAACAATGAGATGACCCCCAAAACAGGAATGCTTTAACAGATGGAGGCCACTGACATTTTTCCCTCCTCATCTTTTCTGACTGTTTCTTCACTAGTTTTGCATTTGGCTACAGTCAGTGTCACTACTGGTAGCATGAGACGATACCTGGACCCTACAGAGGTTGCACAGGTAGTCCAACTTCTCCAGGATGGCACATCAATACGTGTCATTGCCAGAAGGTTTGCTGTGTCTCCCTGCACAGTCTCAAGAGCATGGAGGAGATTCTAGGAGACAAGCAGTTACTCTAGGAGAGCTGGAGAGGGCCATAGAAGGTCCATAACCCATCAGCAGGACCAGTATCTGCTCCTTTGGGCAAGGAGGAACAGGATGAGCACTGCCAGAGCCCTACAAAATGACCTCCAGCAGGCCACTGGTGTGAATGTCTCTGACCAAACAACCAGAAAGACTTCATGAGGGTGACCCAAGGGCCCCATGTCCTCTAATGGGCCCTGAGCTCACTGCCCAGCAGCATGCAGCTCGATTGGCATTCACCATAGAATACCAGAATTGGCAGATGCACCACTGGTGCCCTGTGCTTTTCACAGATGAGAGCAGGTTCACCCTGAGCACGTGACAGAAGTGAAAGGGTCTGGAGAAGCCATGGAGAACATTATGCTGCCTGTAACATCATTCAGCATGAGCAGTTTGGTGGTGGGTTAATGATTGTCTGGGGAGGCATATCCATGGAGGGTCACACAGACCGCTACAGGCTTGACAAAGGCACCTTGGCTGCCATTAGGTATCAGGATGAAATCCTTGGACCCATTGTCAGACCCTATGCTGGTACAGTGGCTCCTGGTGCACGACAATTCCTGGCCTCATGTGGTGAGAGTATGCAGGCAGTTCCTGGGACATTATGTTTTGGTCCATCCAATGCCACCAGGTTGCACCTCAGACTGTCCAGGAGCTCAGTGATGCCCTGGTCCAGATCTAGGAGGAGATCCCCCACAACACCATCTGTCATGTCATTAGAAGCATGCACCGATGTTGTCAGGCATGTATACAAGAACACAGGGGCCATACAAAGTGCTGCGTACAATTTTGAGTTGCTGTAATTAAATTTTGGCAAAATGGACTAGCCTGCCACATAATTTTTTCACTCTGATTTTTGGGGCGTCTTTGAATTCAGGGCTCTGTAGGTTGATCATTTTCATTTCCATCAAACGATGTGGCATCCTTTCGTTCCTAACACATTACCCAGTCTATATCAGTATAGATATCCAAGCGGATTTCTTTTTCCCATTGAGATCTGATGTGTTTTCAAAGTGTTCCTTTAATTTTTTTGAGCAGTTTATATCATTGAGTGCTTAAGGAGGTTAGTACATACAGTATATAAACCCTTGATGCATATTTTTAGAAAGTCACTGAACAATAGGGAAATTTCAAAAGACTGAAAAATGTCAAATGTCCTATTACTTTATATAGAAAAGGAAGTATAGCACAGTAAGTTTAAAGTGCACCACAGATAAATTAATGGAAGGAATTATTAAGAATAACAATGAGCAACACATGGCAAGAACAGTCAGTATGGGTTCAGACAAGGGAGGTTGTGTTATACTAACATGCCAGAATGCTATAAGGAAGCAACAAAAGGATATGATTGAAGTGGTGCATATCATATTATTTATCTTAATTTTCAGAACGCATTTGATAAGGTCCCACATGAGAGGCTGGGCATCATGTAGTATGTAGATCGGTGCAGAATTGGCTAAAACACAGGAAGCAGAGTATTATGGTGTGAGGAACATTATTATAATTGAGTAAAATTAAGAGTGGTGTTCCACAGCAGTCAGTAGAAGGGTAACTGCTATTTTTAATTTATATAAATGATTTGGAAGGGAATATAAACAAGATGGTTAAGTTTTTAGATGATACCAAGCTAGGAGGATATGCAGGAACTATTGAAGCAACTAAATCATTACAGAAGGACCTAGACAGCATATAGGCATGGGCTTTTTTGTGGCAGATAAAATTTATTGTAAGTAAATATAAAGTATTACACAATGGAAGTAAAATGCTACATTTGAATACAGAAAGGGATGTCTGACAATCAAAAGTACACCTTACGAGAAAGATTTAGAAGTCATAGTTGACTCTTCACTATCAATTTCCAGGCGGTGTTCAGAAGCCATTAAGAAGAAAAACCAGAATGTTAGGTTATATAGCATGATGTGTACAGTAGAGTTTATTTTACTGAACACAAGAGAGAAAAATTACTCAAATAATTTCTTAGAAACATTTTAGAACACCTGGAAGAAAAGCTTTTACAATGTTAAGTCCATTAATTACATAAGAAAGATGTCTGTAACCAGTCTGCATTAAGAGCCAATGGGGTACAGCACCCTAGGATGTTGTACAAAAGAAGTACTAAGGTTTACTTTTTTACTTTTTATTTTTAAGTTGTTTATAACCACTCACAGCTGCTTCCCCATTGTTTTCCAAATTTTCTGTCATATAGATAATTTAATTATGTATCTAAAAAAATATTGCTTCTTGTGGTATGTGAAAATGTCATCATGCTGGGTGTTGCAATTTGATTTCTGGCTGAGGGGCTGGACCAATTGGTCCTTCAGGGTTTCTGTGCCCTTGGGTGTGCATGCGTCCAACGTGAACTTTCCAATTAAGAGTTGGGGCTTTAACGCCTGCATTAAAATAAGGACTATCTGTTGTTGTTGTCAATTATTTATTTATTTTTTTATTGCACATTTAAACTTCCAGTTTGTGCTTTTCCTTATTGTGCCTATGCAGCACACATGCATGAAGAGGTATAAAAATGGGATTTGAGCCGTTAAAGGTGGCCACAGTGATTTAATAAAAAGGAAGCAGACTGATATTAGGAATGCATTATTCATAAATGTTATTTCCATGCAGAAAATGGATGAAGATTAAAGACACAACTGTGACAGTGTAGGTCAGCCCCATGCTATTGGGTCCTTCTGGGAGCCTCTTGAACATTCTACCACTGATAATGTACCCAATGGATGAGCCCAGCAAACAAGGACACTCACACAAAGCAAGGGATATTTGCATAAATTAAAATCCAATAGAGTTTCCAAATAACTAGTGTAGTGCAAATAGTTCCATAAATAAATAATCCTTTAAAACGGAGTGCTACTGGAGGTTAAAAACAAATAATCCATTAAAATGAAGGTAAAACATGATGCAGGAAGCTGTCCTAAAAACACAGTCCCTGATGTAACCCTATATAATGGAAGTCTCTTTAGCCTCCTTAACCTCAAGTGGGTCCATCCAGCCAATGAGATGCCTAATTGGAAGTTCAGCCAATCTTCTATGCTGCTCCTAGGCTTGGGCTCCTGCTGCCATCTGTGGCCCTGGCAAGGTACCACATCGAGTCTCTGACTCCCACTGCCAGGCTTGCGCCCCTGTGGTCCATGACTCCATCCGCAGGATGCCTAACTGAGCCTTCCAATACCCCTGCAACTCCCACTGCCTTTCTCCCAGTCTTATATGGAGTCATGCCTCAGTTACTCGAGCTCCCTAATCACTCAGCTGGAGTGGCCTCCTTCAGCCCCTGAGTGTCCACTGCACCCTCCTTTGAGAGACTTTCTTCCAGCTGCCTGCCTTCTCTCTCTCTCTCTTTCGTTCACCTACACCATCTCCTTCTTCTGCCTCCTGGCTTCTTCTCTCCTTCCTTTAATGTCCTTTTTTCTGGTCCGTCTTTCTTTCTTTTTCCTCCTAATTGGTCATTCTTTTTTCTCTTTTTGTCTGTGCCGGCAGAAAGTTGATGAAGCAATTCAGACAGACCGCACCTCACGTGCAGGTGTGTCTCACTTGAATTATCTCACCAGCCTCCCACAGCTGCGTGAGCAAAAACACCCACAGAGATTGAGCTGGCTATTCAATTATTTATTTATTTAAAAATGGACCATGCTTACAAAACCGCAGACCTGCTATATACCAATATATTAACTATACAGCCTTCAGCAGGTATGGAAAGAAAAGAGCAGGTAACATACACTTCCAGTCAAAAGTTTTAGAACACCTCAGTTTTTGTTCAATGTAAAATGTAAGCAGTAAACTGTCAGAGGTTTATTAAAGTTTAGATTAGCAAAAACTTAAAAAAAGGAAATATCAGAATATTACAAATGGGCCTTTTACAGGGACAACCTACAGATGTTCTGCAGCAATTAAAGTAAATTAAGCTTTGCAAGCTGAAGCAAACAATTTGCACAGGTGTCCCAACTCCTGTTGATTATTTAAAAATCCTCTGTCTGTCTTAAAGGAGACTTGGAACAGACTGTTTTGCTACACCCTCTGAAGTACTACTTGGACAATATTACACTGTACAATGGCAAGAAAACAGCAATGAACAAATTAAATGAGACAGATCATTATTTCCCTTAGAAGAGTAAACCTTTCAGTTAGAGAAACTGCAAAAAAAATGAAAGTGTCAATGAGTACTTTGTCCTAAACAATCTAAAGGCAATTGGAAACTGTAAGAAACTCTGATAGGAAGAGATCTGGCAGACCCAAAGTCACAACCCAATCAGAAGACAAGTTTGTGAGGGTCACCAGTTTGTGTGATAGGCGCCTCACAGCACAACAGCTTCAAGCACAGCTTAAGAGTGATCAAAAAAAGTGAGCCTCACCTAATCTACTTATGTACAGATGATATTCTTCTTTATTAAGGTGATGCCACTACTGATATTCCACATGTTTTAAATTTCCTTAAATCTTTTAAATCCTTATCAGACGATATAATAAACTGGTTAAAATCCTCCTCCTTCACTAGACTTTACTCCACCCCTTGGAAATGTTTTTTAATATGGCTCTCCTCTGTTCACTCAGTTTACCTAAGCATCTTTTTACATATGTTCTAGCACTGCCCCCTCTCTTTTCTCTTTGGACACAAGTCTGACACTTTATATCTTCTTTTATTCCTGTTACTGTTACCCTGGTGCCCTAGACCCTTCTTTTACAGGACCTCACTGTTCTAACTTTCACTCTTCACTAGCATGAATTGTTCTGTCTTGACAATTTAGTCGCCTAATTACTAATAGACTCTTAATAGGAAAACCCCAGAGCTTCTTATTTCCTAGTTTCCTATTTGTTCCCTACTTTTTTCCACACTCTTTATCCATACATCAGTTTTTTCTGTTTTGTTTATTTTTTTTTTTGATTGGTGGGGATTCAGTGACATGTTGGTGGGGGTGTGGTTGGGTTACACTATTTCCTTCTTAACTGGCTTGTCTTCAGGTTTCTTGGGTACACATAATGTTTCAATAAAAAAATGACTAAAAAAAAAGAAATAACTAGCATGTAAAATTAATATTGTTGTATTTTGGCTGTTTTAGTATCTTTGAATGATTACTCCCTTTGTGCTCTCTTCACCTGGTAAGGAGAAGGGCCATTTCATTTAAATAAAAATGAAACACAAACTGTAAAAATCAGTTTTGGTTTCATTCATGACATATAAGGTTCAGTATACACAGGAAGGAAAATAATGCAGATAACAGTATAATGGCAGGCTTCAGAATTACAAAACAAATGGGAGTTAAGAGTCTTAGTCAAGTGAAGTAGTAATCAATGTATCACCACACCATTGTACTGTGTGTTTTTCTGGTAAAAAGCTAAATAAAACTAAATACTTGCACTTGTACATGTTGTGATGAACGACCAGGGATCTTGCCTGGTTGGGACTAGGGAATCCATTCCCGGGCTCCCGATTACCGGGAGCCCAGGATTCCCGGACATTTTTCATTCCTGCTTTCCCAAGAATGAAACTGCTGTAATTCCTGGGAAATGGGGAACGGCCAAGCTCGCATATACAGGTGCCGGTCATAAAATTAGAATATCATGACAAAGTTGATTTATTTCAGTAATTCCATTCAAAAAGTGAAACTTGTATATTAGATTCATTCATTGCACACAGACTGATGTATTTCAAACGTTTATTTCTTTTAATTTTGATGATTATAACTGACAACTAATGAAAGTCCCAAATTCAGTATCTCGGAAAATTAGAATATTGTGAAAAGGTTCAATATTGAAGACACCTGGTGCCACACTCTAATCAGCTAATTAACAAAACACCTGCAAAAGCCTTTAAATGGTCTCTCAGTCTAGTTCTGTAGGCTGCACAATCATGGGGAAGACTGCTGACTTGACAGTTGTCCAAAAGACGACCATTGATATCTTGCACAAGGAGGGCAAGACACAAAAGGTCATTGCTAAAGAGGCTGACTGTTCACAGAACTCTGTGTCCAAGCACATTAATAGAGAGGCGAAGGGAAGGACAAGATGTGGTAGAAAAAAGTGTACAAACAATAGGGATAACCGCACCCTGGAGAGGATTGTGAAACAAAACCCATTCAAAACTGTGGGGGAGATTCACAAAGAGTGGACTGCAGCTGGAGTCTGTGCTTCAAGAACCACCACACACAGACGTATGCAAGACATGGGTTTCAGATGTCGCATTCCTTGTGTCAAGCCACTCTTGAAGAACAGACTGGGCTAAAGACAAAACTGCTGCTGAGTGGTCCAAAGTTATGTTCTCTGATGAAATTTTGCATTTCCTTTGGAAATCAAGGTCCCAGAGTCTGGAGGAAGAGAGGAGAGGCACAGAATCCACGTTGCTTGAGGTCCAGGGTAAAGTTTCCACAGTCAGTAAAGGTCTGGGGTGCCATGTCATCTGCTGGTGTTGGTCCATTGTGTTTTCTGAGGTCCAAGGTCAACGCAGCCATCTACCAGGAAGTTTTAGAGCACTTCATGCTTCCTGCTGCTGACGAACTTTATGGGGATGCAGATTTCATTTTCCAACAGGACCTGGCACCTGCACAAAGTGCCAAAGCTACCAGTTAAGGACCATGGTATCCCTGTTCTTGATTGGCCAGCAAACTCGCCTGACCTTAACCCCAATAGAAAATCTATGGGGTATTGTGAAGAGGAAGATGCAATATGCCAGACCTAACAATTCAGAAGAGCTGAAGGCCACTATCAGAGCAACATGGGCTCTCATAACACCTGAGCAGTACCACAGACTGATCGACTCCATGCCACGCCGCATTAATGCAGTAATCCAGGCCAAAGGAGCCCCAACTAAATATTGAGTGCTGTACATACTCATACTTTTCATGTTCATACCTTTCAGTTGGCCAACATTTCTAAAAATCCTTTTTTTGCATTGGTCTTAATTGATATTCTAATTTTCCGAGATACTGAATTTGGGACTTTCATTAGTTGTCAGTTATAATCATCAAAATTAAAAGAAATAAACATTCGAAATACATCAGTCTGTGTGTAATGAATGAATCTAATATACAAGTTTCACTTTTTTAATGGAATTACTGAAATACAGTAAATCAACTTTGTCATGATATTCTAATTTTATGACCGGCACCTGTATAGCATGCAAAAGTGTAAAAATGAATCAAGAAATAACAGAGTTATAGTTGAAAATAATTACGTGGTATGGTTTTTTGGCCCATGGTGTAGCGTTTTCAGATTGATTCAGTCAACCAGCAGCAGTCGTCAGTCTCCCGGCTCCGACTAAGACTGAGTATAGTGGACTGGGAGGAGTTTGCACTCGGCAGATCACGAATGCCGGGACAGGGCAGACTTCATTGACGTCTGTCAGACAACAGCTTTGAACAGCAACTTGAAATTGCAATGCATCAGTCTGTTGCATCCGCATTATCTGTGCCAAGACTCTTGCCATTACAGAATAATGACAAGAAACTGGATACATCAGTAAAAGCTGAAATGGCGGTGTTTCAGAGAGAGTTGTTTAAAACAAGTGTATCAGTATCTGATCAGGTAGATCGTGTTGCATTCAAAAAAAATTTTTTTTTAAATGTTAGTCTATCATATATCCTCCCTATGGCATTTGCCACTTGATTGACATACAGGGCAGCCAGTCTAAGATCTCTTTCCTTCTAACACACTGGTCATCCCACATGCACCCATACAATCAGATTGTGATTCAGACTACGAATGCCATGAATGTAATTACCCTGATCTACATGCTGTCAAATAAACAAACCACACGCCGTGGCTTCGCCTCTGACGCTGACGTCTGAGGTTCGATTCCCAAGAGGGGGTGCAGTGAGTGTGTACGCCTGATGAGCCCAGAATTGGGGCGAAACACGTGTCACGTACTCTTTGCATTATTTGACAGTAAAACTTTGCAACATTCTATGATCTGCTTCTCGCAACTGAAGAGGGCAGCAAGGCGGATGTTTGCTGACACAAACCACCCATACAATCAGATTGTGATTCAGACTACGAATGCCATGAATGTAATTACCCTGATCTACATGCTGTCAAATAAACAAACCACACGCCGTGGCTTCGCCTCTGACGCTGACGTCTGAGGTTCGATTCCCAAGAGGGGGTGCAGTGAGTGTGTACGCCTGATGAGCCCAGAATTGGGGCGAAACACGTGTCACGTACTCTTTGCATTATTTGACAGTAAAACTTTGCAACATTCTATGATCTGCTTCTCGCAACTGAAGAGGGCAGCAAGGCGGATGTTTGCTGACACAAACCACCCATACAATCAGATTGTGATTCAGACTACGAATGCCATGAATGTAATTGCCCCGATCTACATGCTGTCAAATAAACAAACCACACACCGTTGCGCAACGTAAAGGGCGAAACCTTTGCATTATTTAACAGTAAAAGTATGCAATATATATATATATATATAATTTTTAATGTAGGTAGATCATTTCAACCTGGTCATTTTAAAAGTAGCCCTTAAATCGAAAAAGTGTTGGCAGCCCTGAACTAGATACATGTACTTATATGACAGCATGAACTGCTTGTAGATAAGGTTAGTCTTTTATTGGTGTCAACATATTGCAGTAGTTTTATTACAAATAAGTGTCGGTCGTTCTAAAACCATTCACATGTGAGATGTCCGTGCACTGTGTCATCCCCGGGAGCCTGGGATTCCTGGAAATGACATGCGGGATTCCCAAATTCCTGGGAATGGATAAACCCATCCGGGAATGGATTACCTGGTTGGGACACCCTTTCTAGGAGTGGACATATCAACAAAAGTACCTCCCCTGGGACACGAGAGGGCAGCCCCTACGTTTACATCAGGGCCACGGAACTGGAGCTTAGAAGCCCAACCCTGTGGGGATCCATGGCCTCTGACAAGGGGCGCCTGGAAAGCATGGCATGCAGCACTTCTGCCACACCTGGTGTTAATCGAAGCACCTGGAGCACTTCCGGATGCAGCATAAAGAAGTCCGTATCTGTCTGTGTCCGGGTTCAAGTTCACAATGTATATGTATGTATCCAGTAGTAGGTATACATTACTTAGGATTACACACGTTATATCACTGGGTGTATTATATAATGTGTAAGATTTGTAATTTATATCTCACATACAGACTTGTTATAGGTTTCAGAGTATGCACTCAGTGACAAATGCTATACAAAAATAAGTAACCAGTTTACCAGCATCTGCAGTGGAGATATCAATGTAACAAAATAGGACAGAAACAGAAACTATGCACTTTCTTTAACTTTCTTTCTAATGTTAGCTAACTCTCAAATATAACAGCTGAAGGAATCCTGTGAAAATGACCTGACTGCAGTTAATGCTCTTGTTCACTTTAAGGAAATGTTGAATTTCTCTTAGGTATGGCCAGCAGAGCACGTTTCACTTTTCTGAGGTTAAGAAATTAATCTTGGTGTCAATATCTAAGGATTTTTATTCTTTAGTCAGAATGTTCTTAGAGTTTCTTTCTTTTGCAATGCTATTTTAGATTGACAATTGGCATTGTCAATTTCTGCCATTTTGCATCATCCATTTTCATGGATCCAAATCCATTTCTCCATGACCAAATCTAGCAACTCATTTTACTTGATATTCTTATTACTGGTGTGGAAAAAAGAAATTAGATGTAGTTTAAAAGACAGTATAATTTCTGTCTCTTATTCTGTTCCCTAAATTCTTGGGTGTAACATTCCTTCAATGCCAGTTGCATCCTTGAACGTGCAAATAAGCCAGTACTCAGAAAAGAAGAACAGCATGTCTCCAAAGGTAAAGGGAAGCAGGCCTAACCACAAAGATGACAAATAACTGTATTTTGGGCAAACTTTATATGTGAAGATGTAATCTTTTAAAATGCACGCTTTAAGGAAGAGTCTTATGACTCATTAATAATCAAAAATGCTTGCTTAAATTTTAAGCTAGAAGTGATGCTTTATCTAAGCTATATGTCTGCTACTCAGGATGTTGGCATGATGTGTACATGATAGCTGACTTATAAAAGTCTGTAAGAAAAAGAGAAACACGAGATTCTGCTGGCGCTGAGTCCTGAGCTACATTCCGCATCTGACTACTCACCAAGAATCATAAAGAATAAAGATGTGTATTGATTCAACAAACTGTGTCTATCCTCTGCTGCCTTCTCTCTTTGAACCCGCGTCCACACTGGTGACTGAAACAAAGCTCTACCTTCTGATGTTGATTTTTGCTTTATATTTTGGCTCTGATGTTCTCTCTTTTCGACATCAGTTTTGACCCTTGCTTTGCCTCAACATTCTTTCTCTTGTGCCTCAATCCTATTTTTGGACTGACCGCAGTTTTCATGTAGTCAGTATAAAATATTGGATCACAATGCGTGACCCTAGGAAAGGACTGGATTTTTTTTAATTAAAAGAAATAAAGGGGAAGGTGAATGTTTTGTGGGAAGAAATGTTTCAAATCACCTGTGAACCTCACTGAAAATATGTGCAAGGTAATAGTTTCATTATGTAAGGAAGCAGATGCACTTAGAGTAAAAGGAGAGGGATAATGTTTAATGAAGCAAATTTGTGTTACTTAAATAAAAAGAAAAGAACATAGGAAGGAAAAAAATTCATGGGGAAAAGTTAATGAAAAAACATATTTTTCAGTTAGTGTTGGAAGAGTACATTTGGGCAATAAAGTCTTTGTAAAAACATGTTTATGGTACCAGCACTAGTTAATGTTCAGGTATCTGATCTAGCTGATTGTGGGGCAGCGGAAAATTTTATTAGTACTTCCTGATTAAAGAGCGTGCAAATTAGTTCCATAGCTTTCAAAGTGGAACCACGAGTTGTTTCAGTGGATGGAAAGTGATTGTTGCTGGGTCTCTAGAATACAGTAGCTGTGCATTTACAAGTGGGGTTATTTCATAAAGAGATATTGACCTACTTTTTCATCTTGTGATTTATCTCTCAGCTTATTTTGGGTCCTCCAAGTTTCTGTAAACACTAATCCTATAGGAGACTGGAAAAAAAAAGAAATTAAGCATTGAAGCATGAAATATAAGGAGCAATGTCTTGATATCCAAATACAGTCCCCTATTCCTTGTGCACACATTAACATATAGTACCTTCAAATTAATATTCAGATGTTCACAACATATTTAAAAAGAGTCTTTTACAAGAACTCCACCTGTATCGCAAATATGATCTTCTGCTTAATGCATCCTAATCCATAGTAAATATGCATTAACCCATTTGGAAACTCAAACTATGGAGAAAAACATACAATAAATCCAACAACATGTATTTACTATTCCTTCCTATAGTTTAGTGGAGGCACATTTTTCTTCTTTGACAATAAGGATTTAGGGTTAAGACAAGTAAGTTCAAGTTAGAAGTGCTTATAATTAGGATAAAGGAAGGAGATGAATGGAAGACTGCACTTACTTCTAGCAATGGACATTACAAATGCTGTACAAGGCAATGGCCTATGGGCTTGCCAAAGGACCAGCTGTATTTCAATCATTTGTTAATGACATATTCAGAAATGTTTTTGGTCTCTATATATTGGTTTTTATTAGATTATATTTTCGAAAGACTTAGACACCAATATTTAACATGTTCGTGAGATACAGAAACATTTAGGAGCTAATCACATGTTTATGAAATTAGAGAAATAATAATTTCAGATCAAGTTCAATTTTTAGGTTATGAAATTACACAAAAGGTGTTAACAATGGATCAACCAAAGGTTTCATTTATTTTGAAATGGACAACACCAGAGTGTGTAAAACAAGTTCAGCACTTTGCAAACTGTTACAAGAGGTTTATAAAGAATTTTAGTTTTGTTATTTCTCCTATTATTTCCTTAAAACAGAAATTAAATAAAAAGTTTATGTTGACCCACAAAGCACATTATGACTTGCTGCCTTGCAGTTAGGAGATCTGGATTTGCTTCCCGGGTCCTCCCTGCGTGGAGTTTGCATGTTCTCCCTGTGTCTGTGCTCCGGTTTCCCTCACAGTCCAAAGACATGCAGATTAGGTGCATTGGCGATCCCAAATTGTTCCTAGAGTGTGTTTGGTGTGTGGGTGTGTGTGTCCTGCGGTGGGCTGGCACCCTGCTCAGGATTTCTTCCTGCCTTGCGCCCTGTGTTGGCTGGGATTGGCTCCAGCAGACCCACGTGACCCTGTGTTTGGATATAGCTGGCTGGACAATGACTGACTGACTGACAACTAAAGACTTTATTTACTACAACCCCTGTTTTGAGACACCCAAAACCGGGGGTCCTCGATCACGGTCCTGGAGGGTTGCAGTGGCTGCAGATTTTTTTCTCCAACCCAATTGCTTAATAAGAAGCACTTATTACTCAAGTAACACTTCTGCTTCACTCTAGTAGTCTCTCTCTCATTAAGATTTTGAATTCATATTGCTTATTTAGTCTTTTGCTTATTTTAGTCTTAAACAACTGTATTCTTGGTTTTTAATTGCTTCTAATTAGCAATAAGATGAAAGTGACAAAAGAAATTAGCTTTTCTTCATTTAGCTTGTTACCATTTACACCTCTGTATATTTATCATGCACTCTTGGGTTTAATTAAATACTTGGAAGGAAAGCGAAGAGAAAAAAGTGAAGGACTGAGAATTACTCCTCCATTTTAGCCTTCAAATCATTTGGATGATATCCTTAGAAAGGGGAAGAAAATATAGGATATGAGAACTACCTGACATAGCAGAGTTAATGCAATAACAAGCCATGAAATTAAATTATTGGTAAGAATTGCTTTTTAATTAAGCAACCAGGTTAGAACAAAAACCTGCAGCCACTGCGGCCCTCCAGGACTGAACAATCATACCAATTCAACATTGAAGTTGATGCATCACATATTGGAGTAACTGCTGTTCTATCACAAAAGCAATTTGAGAAAGGTACGGTAATAATAATAATAATAATAATAATACATTTTATTTATATAGCACCTTTCCCATGCTCAAGGCACTTACAGAATATAAGAAAGAACGGCTGAGTATACAGTATATAGCATTGTACAAACCAAATAAAAAAATAAAGAAGATTAAGACAGTAAATTCAGAGAAAGCCTAACAGACAACACAATTGATGGTCTAGCACACACACATACAGGTTACATGAGCATCTTGACAGAGAGGTAAACTGAGAGAAGGGTAATAAAGTCAAGTAGAGCTAAAAGCCTTCCTGAACAGATGAGTTTTGAGTTGTTTTTTAAAAGAATTCATGGAGTCAGCTGACCTGATTAATTTCGGTAGGTCATTCCAGAGTCTGGGCGCTATACAGCTGAAGGCCCCGTCACCCATGGAGTGTAGATTAGTGTGGGGCACAACAAGATTGCCAGAATCAGAGGACCTTAGGGCGGGCAGGCACATAGTGATGGAGAAGGTCACTGATGTAGTTTGGTGAGGTTATTTAAGGCTTTGTAGGTTATTAGTAGGATTTTATATTCGATTCTGTAAGACACAGGGAGCCAGTGAAGACGGAGCAGGATGGGTGTGATGTGCTCACTGCTGCTGGTTCATGTAAGGACTCTTGCAGCTGAATTTTGAATAAGGGGCACATGCCAGCAGCGAGTTACAATAATCTGATGTGGAATGTGATAAAAGCATGGACAAGTTTCTCAGCATTAGAAAAGGAGAGGAAGGAGCAACACGGATATGTTACGGAGGTGAAAGTAAGAAAGTTTCTTAATGTGATTTATGTGGGCGGAATAAGAGAGGGAGGAATCAAAAATGACACCAAGATTCTTTGCAGTAGAGGCAGGTCTGATGAGATCACCCAAGATGGACTGGGAAGGAGCTCATTTTATTAAGTTGCATTTTAGTCCCAATTTGCAGGAGTTCAGTTTTGTTGCAATTTAATTTTAAAGAGTTCTGCTCCATCCAGGTTTTAATTTCACTAAGGCAGGTTGTGAGCTGAGAAAGCTCTGATGAAGTTCCACTTTTAACATTGAAGTAGAGTTGAGTATCATCTGCATAAAATGATAGCCCAGTCCATAGCTACGAATAATATGGCCAAGGGAAGCATATAAATACAGAAGAGAAGAGGGCCGAGGACAGAGCCCTGAGGAACTCCTTGTGTGACTGGCGCTGAGCTGGATCTGCTGTTGCCAAGACTAACAAACTCTTGCCTATCAGTCAGATAGGACTTGAACCACTGGAGGGCAGTGCCAGAGATACCCAGCATGTTCTCCATTCTGGACAGTAGAATGTCATGTCTGACAGTGTCAAATGCTGCACTGAGGTCTAACAGAATTAATATGCTGGTTTGTCCAGAGTCTGCTGCCATAAGCAAATCATTGGTTACCCGTAGCAGAGCAGTTTCACAGCTGTGCTGCACCCTGAAACCAGACTGAAAGGGTTCCATCAAATTATTAGACGTTAAGTAATTGGTGAGCTGGGAAGCTACAACACGCTCAAGAGCTTTTGACAGGAAAGGTAAGTGGGAAATAGGCGAAATTGTTAAGATTGTCAGCATCAAGACCAGACTTTTTAACATTGGGGTTACAGAAGCGATTTTAAAAGTGAGCGCACAGAGCCAGTGTCAAGGGATGAGTTTATTATTGTTGTAACAGTCGGGATTATGGCATGAAGGCAGGATTTAAGTAGTGTGCTGGGGATGGGGTCCAGTACACAAGTAGTTGGCCTCATCTTACAAAGCAGGTCATTAACAAAAGCAGATGTGACTGGTGAGAACTTAGAGAAGGAGCTGGATGGAGTGGGAAAACAGGGAGAGATATAAACAGATGATGTATTTATGTTAGTTGAATTATTTAGATCTTTAATTTTGTTACGGAAAAAGTGGAGGAATTCCTCACAGACTTCAGTAGAAGAGGTAGTTGGGCCAGATGCAGGTTGAGTAGTTTATTAACTACAGAAAACAAAACCCTTGGGTTATCGTGGCCACTTTCTATTATTCTGCCATAGTGGGTGTTCTTAGCAGCAGTTAGTGCTTCTCTGTAAGCTCTTTGGTGGTCAGAGAAAGCCTGGATGTGCACGGTGAGGCCAGTCTTACGTGACATTCTCTCAAGGTGTCGCCCAGCTGCTTTCATAGATCGCAATTCTGAATTATACCAAGGAGCTGAACGTTTAAAGGAAACCTCCTTATGTTTTAAAGGAGCTGTTTTATCTAATGCTGAATGAAGGGCTGAGTTATAGTGGTCAACAAGACTATCTAGTGTTGACGGAATAGGTGCAGACAGTAAAAGATCAGAAAGAACAGAGGGACAGATATTTTTAAGGTTTCTGTAAGAAATTTGTGTTTACAGGTAAGAGGAGGAAAGGCAGTGAGACAGTGAAAATACTGCTTTATGGTCAGAGAGTCCCAAATCAGTGCTGTAAATGTTGGCAACAGATAGTCCAGAAGTGCAGATCAGATCCAATATATGACCACCAGAGTGGGTGGGAAAATCAACATGTTGTGTCAAGTCAAAACAGTCCAGTAAGGATAGGAATTCATTTCTCAGTTTAGATGTAGTAGTGTCAATATGGATGTTGAAATCACCAAGAAGGATAATTCTCTGAGAATAAGAGCTTAGGTGGGTTAAAAGTTCAATCAGATCAGATAAGAAGGATGCATTGTATTTTGGGGGACGATAAAGAACAATGAGTGAGACAGGACCTGTTTCCGTTATTAGTTTAAGAGCCAGGCACTCAAAAGACAGTGGACAGTCAATTGGGATTCGTTTGATATTTAAGTCTGCTCTGATAATTACCGCTAGCCCACCTCCTTGTCTAGAGCTGTGAGGTTCTGTATGGAAAGTGAAACCAGGTGGAGTCGCCTCCGTGAGAGACGTCAATTCGTTTGGTTTTTGCCAAGTCTCCGTTAAACACAGTATATCAAGTTTGGTGTCAGTGATGAGTTCTGACAGCACCAATGCTTTGCCATTAAGAGATCTCGAGTTAAACAGTGCAATATTAGTTAATGAGGCTTCTTTTTGCACAGAGCCGTGATCAGGGTTTATTTCCACATAATGTAAATTTGGCATACTGACACTTCTATTTCCAGGGCCACGAGAAGGACGGCTTATTCCTGGACAAATGCTGCTGGTTGTCTTTTCATTCGCAGCCCGGCGGTGGCGGCGACCTGACCTGCGATGTATATATTTCGGGCGCTGCGTCTTTTAGGATGTTCCAGTCAGACCATTTGCTCTGGACAAACTGTTTAATAAGAAGGAGAGTATTTTAGCATGATACTGGGCAATACGTATCTGAAAAGCAGTGGAGAAGCAGCAGAAAGCATAGCAGGAGGAGACAGTAGGATTTGGAGGTTCCAATACACAGCCACAAACAGTAACGCTTGGTAATTTCAGGCGTGATCGCCCTGGAGCCATAAGCCTATGAACATACTATGAACATCAGATCAGTTCCCAGTCGTAGAGTATTGTAAGATGAAATGGGAGCATATCAGCATAGCGAATATAATCACGGAGACAGATCATCCCGAGGTCCTAGATCACCAGGTACAAAGAAATGTTCGTAGGTCTCGTCGTGCAATCCACAGACTCGGCTGTTCCCAGTCAAAGTAGAGTCCATAAAATCTGTAAATATTAAGCCAAATCCATGCAATTCAAGTCGGCTATATCCACAAACTATACGTACAATAAAAGAAATAAAACAAGCATGAGAAAGTGTAGAATTAAGGCGGATTTTGCGAAAAGTGTTGTTAACAGGGTGAAGTGGCAGCAACTTGTGTGTGCCAGCGTCCTCTCGCCAGCAACAATCTTCACATCCCTGTTCCTTCTTTTCTTTTCTGCGGAGCAGAATTACTAGGTAGTTAACCCAGAGGTTTTGGCTATTAAGTTAGCTTTTGAAAGTAGAAGCAATGGCTATAGGGAGCTAAATATCCATTTGACATTTACATAGATTACAAGAATGTAGTTAAGATCAGTGCAGCAAACACGCTGCATTTGATACCATTGACCATTCTATTTTACTGCACAGGCTAGAAAATAATGTTGGGCTTACAGGCACTGTGCTCATTTGGTTTAGTTCTTATTTATCAAATCAATTCCAATATGTACAGAAATGTGCTGACAGAACTCCATCATTATACACAGAAGTTCAATATGGTGTCCCGCAGGGCTCAGTACTGGGACCTTTACTGTTTTCACTTTACATACTTCCACTGGGATCTCTCATTAGAAAACATAATGTTAATTTTCATTCGTATGCAGATGACACTCAGTTATATCTTTCATTTAGTTCAAATGAAGTTTCTCCGATGTCTTTAATTAGTTGTGTTAATGAATTAAAGGAGTGGATGGATGAGAACTACTTGTCTTAAACACAGATAAAACGGAGATGTTAATTGTTGGAGGGAATGACGTTGATAGCAACAATATTTTGCCATCATTTAACTCAGTTGGAATCACCATTAATTTTACCAATCTAGGAGTTATCTTTGATTCTAGCACATCATTTAAAGTGCACATTACAATGTTGTCCAAATCACATTTCTCCCATCTTAAAAATGTTGGGAAATTAAGGCACTTTCTAAATAAACAGGATTCTGAGAAATTAATTCATGCATTGATTTCTAGTAGGATTGACTACTGCAATGCGGTGTTCACTGCATATTCAAATTGTTCTTTATACAGCCTCCCGTTAATCTAAAATGATGCTGTAAGAATTATTACAAGAACAAGAAAATACGAACACATACCTCAAGTTCTTAAATCCTTACACTGACTCACAGTTAAGTTTAGGGCTGATTTCAAAATCTTCCTTTTATCATATAAAGCCTTAAATGGCCGGGGTCCAGCTTACTTGTCTGAATTTATCATGACTTACAAACCAGAACGTACATTAAGATCTCAAGATGCCGGTCTGCTTAGGATTCCAAGGATTAATAAAATAACAATGTGAGGTCGAGCTTTTAGTTAAAGGGCCCCTAAACTGTGGAATGGTCTTGCTGCTTTTATAAGAGATGCCCCTTTGGTCTCAGCTTTCAAATCCCTGCTGAAGACTCACTACTTCAGTTTAGCATATCCTGACTGGAGCTGCTGATTAACTGTACAGACTGCATCTCTGTTGTTAGTTATGAGCACTAAAACATAAGTAATATGACAGTTATAATTTATTACTAACCCTCACCTGTTCTGTTTCTATTTTCGGTACTCAAATGTGGAACTTGGTGACACTGCCCATCTGCCATGTGGTTTTGCTTGCCTATGGTAAACGCATTCCTGATGGAGGATCACAGGAATCGCTGGGTAGAGGGGGCCTTTCATCGGACTGGCTGGCCCAGTGCTATCCCAGCTGTGGAACTGAATTGGGGGAGGCAGCTTCATGGCTGAGGTCTCCAGGACTCTAAACAAATCCAAATCATATTATGTGATACCATCTACTGTAAATTCTGCTCTGCATTTGTAATATTTTTATTTTATTGTTATACTGTATTGAGGATTACTTTTGCGTTTTGCTCTGTGTATGGTACTGTATTGTATTGACCCCCTTCTCTTTGATACCCACTGCATGCCCAACCTGCTTGGAAAGGGGTCTCTCTTTGAACTGCCTTTCCCAAGGTTTTGTCCATTTTTTTCCCCCTTACTAGAGTTTTTTTGGGAGTTTTTCCTTGTATTCTTAGAGTCAAGGGCTGGGGGCTATCAAGAGGCAGGGCCTGTTAAAGCCCTTTGCAGCACTTCTTGTGTGATTTTGGGCTATACAAAAATATATTGTATTGTATTGTATTGTATCAGCTAAATGTTTGAATGCATGATAAGCCTGCTATTGTTCAGTCACCTTTATTTAGTAATCTCTTTTCAATTGGGTTAAAGGAATTATAAAACTGATAATTTATTACAAATTTATGAACATGATGAAGCTCCAGCAGAACCAGAAAGCATTATCCCCACTGGAAAGTTCTGAGAGCGGCTGCCACAGCTACCCCACACAATTTAGAAAATCATACTTTGGAAGGCCAATTTGTGAAACCTTCTACTCTTATATTACCTCAATATATTTATTGCAGTATATCCCTCCTCACCTTCACAGTATAATGTAAGATATGTTTGGTGTGAAAAAAAAACACAAACGTTGAATGTTATAACATTTTAGAAGTCACTTGGAATTAAATGACATGCTCCAGGCTGCATGAAGGAGGCCAGCTGTGTAGGCTGTGCTGCAAAAGATAAGGGAGAATAAATGCTGCATGTACTTAGGGGGATAAATATTGTTGGGGGATGAGGTTTTAACTAATTAGAGTAAGGAATGTGAAGCATCCAGCTCATGGACAGTGCATGAGTTTAGTGGTTTAAAAAATCAATGAAGCATTACACTGTGTGATCAAAATGCCTTATTTTTGTAGTCAATAAGATGTATTCTTTTGTATTATAACTAAGACAAGCAAATCTGTTATGTGAGCTGAGTGGGCATAAATAAGACTCTGTACTACTGCTCAAGAACCATTCCTCCTGCTTTTCCATTAGCTGCAGCGATGGCCAATTGAACAAAACTAAATAAAAAACAAAACTAAATAACGACTAATGACAAGCAATGCAAATAAAATGATCTTCATCTTAGTACCAGCAAAACCACACCAAAGAGGCTCTATGTCCAGTCAATATTCAAGGAGTGGATGCAGAGGTGGCGTACTTGGTACTTGGGGGTCCACACTAATGACATGTTAAACGGAACATAGAAGAACTATATAAGAAAGGGCAGAGCAGGCTCTTTTTCCTTAGGAGACTGCATTCCTTTAATGTGGGAAGTGATATCTTCTATAACTCTGTGATGAGCAGTGTTAGTAAAATCACTTCAAAAGAAGCCCATCAAATCAACGAGCTATTTATAAGGCCGCGCTCAGATTTAGGACACACTCTGGACCCCCTGGAGGTAGCAGGAAAGAATAGAATTAAACAAAGCTGAGTGTCACTATGAGCCAGGCTGCACATCCACTCTCTGACACACTAACACTGAATACTTTCAGCAAATGAAAAATTCAGCAGAAGTGTGGCAAGAAATGCTATGAGAGCTCCTTTATACAAACAGCAACACATCTGCATAATGAGGCTGTGACAGCCAAGTCAGAACTTTTCTTTCTTTTGAATTTTCTTGCTTTATAGTCATTCTGGTGTGTTCAGACCAAAGTCTGTGTATATTTATTTATTTACTTACGTATCAATCTATTTATGTATTGATTTTTTAAATAGTTTTTATGAAAAGCCAAATGTCCCTCTGGAGACAAATAAAGTTGTATCTATAAAGATTCCACCAAATCAGCCACTTGTATCCAAGATTGGACCAAACCTACCAACTGACTTTACTTGGTATTTTGTTTATCGGTTATCGAAAAAAAGCTCTGCCTTTTGAGACTCAGTTTTGGTTTACAGTTTGGCTCTGGTGTTCTGTTTTTCTGACTGTGCTTTTCACCTTCACTTTGTCTTGACTTAGTTTTTTCTGTTTGCCTCTCTCCTATTTTGCAGATAGGCTACATTTTCTGGAGAGATTACAATTAGTTATTTTATACTGTTATGATAATCCCTTTCTTGCAAAGTTAACCAATTCAATAAGCACAAAATTCTACTATACATTATATCATATTCCATTAATCTTCATTAACTTTAAGAGAACATTTTCGTCTTTTGCTATGGTTAAATTAACCTCAATAACTTTAATTAACCTTAATGTTCAGGTTGATTTAATTGTCTGTTTTTTAGCTTCTCAGAAAGACCCACATAATTCTGGTTTCAGTTAATAACCTTTATTTAGCAAGCCGTACTTTATTCAGTCAGATATTTAAAAGACAGGCTTCTTAAGCTTTAAGACCAACCGTTTTAGGAAAATGTGCATAATTTTCAAATATGCGTTGCTGGGACCAAATCCCAGTCATGTACACAGTCAATCCAAGTACATATCATGGCAGGACTGAGTTTTTGGTAAGGGCTAGACACTGGGGACACGAAAACCCAGTCTCAGTCTTTCTCAGAGTTGTTGCTGATTTCAAACACCGTCCTCACATTATCTCTAAATGGAGTCGGGCTGGATGTTGTTGAAATGTAATCCCATCTCAGTTAATTCTATACTGTATAGCTGATGTTGTGAAAGAGGTGGGGTCAATACCACAGACTGCAGCAAAATGTACTTGTGTGTTCACATGCAGTGGCTCAGTCACCTTATCATGTCTGATGCTTACATGACTTTTCACATTATTGTGAAAACAAAACAAATTGGAAAATTATAGAAAAGCTGAAAGGCTACTGCTTTCATTGTAAAACTAGAAGCGATAAAGTCTAAGAAAGCACCTTATTAAATATTATTTAATGAAAGTTAGTGCCTTATTAAGGTTTGTTTTCATGACTAATGTTATTATTAAACTAATTCTGCCAATTTTCATGTAGTTTGGTATTAATTGGACGAAAATGGCGATCATTTTTGCAACTAAGTAATGCTTAGTATTATAATTAAGTGTTCACTCTACAAAAAATCACTTTATTAAGACGATTTCAACAATGGATTAGCTCCTTCTTAAATTTAGAAGAAGCGTGCATGCCTCTCCTGTCAGCAGCTGCTTCACTGAATTAGGATACTGTTATGTATTAACATGTGTTTTTGTGTTTTATTGTTGTTTTTGAATTATTGAATTGAATTATTATTTTTCATATATTGTGTATTTTCAGTGATGTTTGTAATTATGCACTGTTCCCTTAAATGTCTTGATATTCCATGTACCTTGAGTGTACCGTTTCATGTGGCAGGGCTGCCCTAACATCATTTGGCGGTCCGGGTTAGCTCCACGCTCCATGGTTGCTTCCAGAAGCCACTTGTACCCGGAACTGTTGATAATCATAAACTGAGATGAACCAGACAAATGAGGACACACATAGTCAGCAAGAGGCTGGTACAAATGTGCAAAGTGTTCAAAAGTGCAGTGCATTAAAAATGATCTTCATTAAATAAATAATCCATAAAATCAGTGAACAGTCCGTAAGTTAAAAATTCAATAATCCAAAGATTAAACCAGGATAAAACAACACAGTCATAGGGTCTTTGATTGTTCTCCCTTCACCTGAGCCCAGCACAAGTTCCTCCCTCCTGTCTCCCCAGCTTTCTCAGCCAGCAGATACTCCAGCAACTGCAGTCCTCCCTTTCTGCCCCCCATCTTGACTGCCTTCATCCACATCTGCCAGACTGCTCATAGGCTGCTGACCTCCACCACTGTCATATCTGCTCCTCCATTAAATCAACAGGAATGATCTACACCTAGGGCGCCGATTGTTCATTCTTCCACAGGACTAACAACTGTTCTGCCTCCTCTCTCTCTCTCACTTGCTTGCTGGCTGGCTCTCTTCTCTCTTTTTGTTCTGATCTGATTCTTATCTTTATCATGCAGGCTCCTTTTGTAGCCCCAGTTGGGTGCAGGTGCTGTACTTCATCTACTCCAAGGTGTGAATGTGGCATTTGACAAACCTGCTTGCATTTACATGTGACTGCGTGATCAGCCAAGCACTCCAATCAGCCCTGGAGTTGTGCCATTCCGGGACTCAATTAATTAATGAAAATCAGGCTTTGCCACGGACTTCTTACTACATATCACAACTCCAGAGCCCTTCCACTGGCTATTTAGCCAGAGCAGTGCAGAAAAAAGTATTTATGTGAGGGGTTTGTAGGTATATATATTATATTTTTTTAATTATTCTTTTTGCCTATTTTTTTGTTTTAAGCCTTTTGCTTGTATTATTCTATTTTATTCAATTAAATTCTTTAATTATAAGTGCTATTTGGTTGCTCTTTTGTGCACAAGCTGAGGATTTATAGTTATCCTTCCACTTGTGGGGCTTTTTTGCTGTATTTGGGACATTTCTTGTTATTTTGCAAGCTTGCCTTGTTTGATATCTGCTGGCCAGGAGCCTGCAGTTAGCAATTTTGAGGCTAGCTAGATATGGAGTTAGTCTCCTTGGGTTTGCTAGCTCGGGTGAGGCCCTGTCTTTATACTCATTTTAGGAAGTCTCACACACATTTTGTTATGTTTGAGACTCCTCATCATAACAGACAGAATCACTAAGATGTGCAGCTTTTCTGAATGTCATTGTTTCAAGTTACAAATAATCCAATAATAAAAAAAAAGAAGCAATTAATCCAGAAACCAGAAAAAAACAACACTTACGATAGGAAGAATAAACCAGAGCCAAGGCTATAACCCTGGCTAAAGCAAAGAGGCAGGGAGGAAAAGCATCCAGACAAAACATAAGATTGATAAAAAAAACACTACTGCAATTGTTATTTTAGGAAAGCCCATTCCAAATGATCAAAACAGGTATTACTTATGTGACAGGAAAATGGTGTAGAAAATGGTGGTCAAAATTCAGACAGGGTTTGTTTCAAAAACACAATTCCAGACAGATAAACCCAAAATGTAATTCTAAATTCATTGAAACAATTCCTATCCAAATTCAAAACCATAGTAAATCTTACAACAATTTGCTTTCACTTCAAACACTAAACTTTTGCAGATCTTCTTTTTTGTTATTATAACGTTTAGACATCAGTGAATGTGCACGACCATCATTAATAGGGGAGGTGTAATGACATCACAGGTTGACACCACATGACTAGCTATGGGTTGTTGCCATAAACAATATGAAGTTGCCCCAATAACAACAGCACAGAATGGTGACATACATACAAAAACAGTAAAGAAAATGTCAACATGATAATATCACAAAGATAATGATAAAAATATTAACAGCAAACATAACAACAATAATCCAAAAAATTATGAATAACAAATCAGGACAAAAGCTAACTTGTGTTTAAGTGTTTGGTATTTATATTTTTTTATGTTGTCCTTTGAATATTTTGTTTTGATGGTTATTAATTATGTGTTTGGTTCTTTAGTTAACATTATTTTGTTTATTGATTACATTATTCTGTTCTTTGATTATATGTGTCCTTCTCTTTAGTTGTTAAGTCTAGAGTGATGGGGCTTCCTGATGCTGCAGCTGGGAAACCACACCAGGCACTATTTAAGGGTCACCACCCCAAAGGACTGTTTTAGAGTTATCGTTTTTTACCACTTCTGTCAATTTTTTGGTGATTTTTTTTTTTAGCTTATGGCCTTTCTTACTCTGGTAAAGGTACTGATTTTTGTATTCTGAACATAGTTGTGTTAGCCTTTGGTTTGCCTCTTTTTTGATATCAAGTGCTTCAGTTTTGTTTCTTCTCCCTTTTTTGGTAATAAATCTTTACTTATTTAAAGAATGGTTGTATTTGTTTTTATGAGCAAATTACTTTTTTTTTCTCCCTTTCTGGGTACTTGCCTTTAATTCTTTAACTCTACTGTTGGTTATAAGCCTGCATTGTGAGTTGTTAGCAAGGTTTATTTGGTAAGGTAAGACCTATTTTGTTCAGAACCACATGAAAGTATAGATGTGAGTTCTGATAGCCCACTCCCTTATTCGGATAAAAACATGGCATATAATTCCTTCTTTGGTTTGTGCATGGATGCCTTGTATTTTCGAGTATGTAAATAAAAGAATGTCTGAGATCCATACATCTGTCTCTGTCTGTCACTTCATGTTAGTTTCACAGGGCTGGCCTAGGCATTCCCTTCCTTTGTGTGAATTATCGCCTTTTGCAATGTTCTTCTTCATAAAATCATTATACATCAGTTGCATAAGTCTTATCGTATAGTGCTCCTTTTCAGAAAATTCCATATAGCAGTTACTTAAGTTCAGTATTATGCTCCTGTTTAAAACAAGAAGAGAACTAAACTGTTACTTTACACATTTTCAGTTTCCCTTGTTTCGAATACAGGTCCAGTGCCGTTCTTCAACAGTCTGCACCTTTCTAATTCAGAGCATATGGGGCATATGTCATTTAGAATTCTGAGAATTTTATAGCTCTTTATGAAAGTCTTTGTGTACTACAAACACAACACTTTTTTGGAAACAACATCCTGGTGCTTTTAGAGCATAAAATTCAGATGGCAATCCTCTTATAAATCTGGTGCAAAAATGCTTTGGGCCTTCTGTTTATTCCCACAGCAATTGTGATGTTATAGAATATTTTGAAACCCAAAGAAGATTGTTGATCAGGCATTATTTCATTTTGTTATTTAAAGCATTCATGCCACTGCTGCATGAAATGCCTTAATTTATAAGATTTAAATTGTAAACAAAACTATATTAATTTGTAGTGTCATTAAGTTATTAAGAAATGTAAATATTTAAGTTTTGCATAAGCTATGACCAGCTGCACCACTAGTTATGCTGTGGTAGGGGAATGTCAGGGTGTGCTGACTTTCACCTCAAGGCCTTAAGTGAATTGGAATGAAGATCTGATAGCTTTATCAGTCAAATGGCCTCAGGTTTGTAATAATTTTACTGCTCCTGTTGCTTTGTAAATTCAGTGTAGTTATTGAGTGAGAAAATATCAGCAGAAAGACTGGATGGTAGATATGTTTTGTAAAACCTTTATTAGTAGTTACATGTCTTTTATATCTAGAAAGTCTTAATACCTGACTCGGTGCATACATTCTCTTTCCCCGTTGTCAGCTACATAAGAGTAATGCATCCAGTACGTTACACACCTATTTCCATTTCACAAACCACAAATCTCTATTGCATTCCAGAAAGCAGTTTACCTAGAAAGGATGTAACCCTGTCACTGTAAAGAAAATCCCTCCTGGGCATAGCTGACATCTCATTTCCAAGGAGCTCACGGGCTGCTGGAGGTGAAGGCCACCATTCTGTGTAACTATTGGGAATGTGGAGCACCAGACCAACAGCACTCTGCTGCAACTGTTCAACAAGCCAGGCAGATGCCAATGTCCTGAATACAGAAACAGCCTAGTTACACCCATTATTCTCCTTCTGATACATGTTACCTTCAAAGTCGATCAAGGACTTTAGCGATTTGACAATTCATCAACACTTTATTGGAGGTCTTTATTATTGTTAAATTAGGCATCATGGGTTGCTAGAGTAGGAGTATGTCTATTAATTGATTTTGATTTTAGTGGTAAATGTTAAAGAGACCAAAGAAATAATGCAGTTCTAATTTTCCTCAAAGATATGATGATTTCTGTCAGTATGTGCCCTCATTGGCTGTATGAACAACGACAAATTCAGCTTGAGGAGGCTTAACAATTGACAGCAGCGCAATTGAATGACACTTAGTCTGGAATGAGTTTTATTAAACTAATATTTACTGTTGGGCTGTTTATCCCCAGAACCTCCTCTTGCAGAGTGAAATTATGCTGTGGTATGTAGGGGCACTCATCCTAAATCACTATGGAGGTATAGCTTTAAGGGTTAGAAGGGTATCAGAAGTATGATGAGAACCCTAAAAGAAAAAGGTAGACTGTGAAAATACAGAGCAGAACTGAAAGAATCTTATATTTCTAGAAGTAAATTAGCATTAATTTCATGTTCTTCTAATGGAAGAAAATAATTTTACTTCATCACAAAGCTTAAACATGATTTTTAAAATCTTGCCTATTTATTAAAAGTAAAAAACTGAAATATTACACTGACACAGGTACTCAGATCCTTTGCTATGTCGCTTTAAATATAGGTCAGGTGCATCCCATTCTGTTGGTCATTGTTGAAATGTTTCTAAACTTTGGAGTCCACCTGTGGTCAATGCAATTGATTGAGCATGCCTAGAAAGAGCACGCTTCTACCTATAGTTGGTCCCGTAGCTGAAAATATGTGTAAGAGGAAAAAAGCAAGCCATGATTTTTGCATAGCTTAGAGACAGGATTCTGTTGAGGCACAAATCTGGGGAAAGCTACAAAAAATCCCTGCAGCACTGAAGGTCCACTAGAGTACAGTTGCCTTCATAACTCTTAAATGGAAGAAGTTTATAAATACCATGATTCTTCATAGACCTCGCTACCTAACCAAACTGAGAAACCTTGAAAGAAGAGGTATGATATGAGAGATGACCTAGAATACATTTACTTTAACAGAGCTCCTTGATTCCTCTTATACAGGGTGGGCCATGGAACAGTAGCCTGCCTCCGGTGATAGTATGACAAGATGAACGAGCAAGTGGGTTGTTTTTATTCACTTACCCACAAGTTACCACAGATGCTGAAAGTGGTCTATGTACCTTTGGGCACGTCGGAGCATGTTGGCTTGATACTGCTTGCAGCTCTTCAACAGTGATGCTGCGAATAGTGTTCATGATGTTTTCCTTGAGTTCATCTAGGGTATTTGGATTGTTAGCGTACACTTTCTGCTTTAAATTTTCCCACAGATAAAAATTGCATGTGGACAAGTCCGGGGAACGTGGTGGCCATAACCATTCGCTCACAGTTCGCTCCTCTGTAAACAGTTCATTAACCCATGCCAGTGAGTCGCGTGAGGTGTGGTATGTTGCCCCATCTTGTTGGAAAAGGCAGTACATTTTTTTTCTTCTGGAGTTAGTTGGTTGAAAAATTATTCAGAGATGTCCAGGTAAACCGCAATATTTACAGTTGATTCGAAATTCTAAATTAGGCCCACTATTTGTGTTCCTGACACCTCGCACCAAACACCAATTTTCTGGTAGTGAAGTGGTTACAGCCTCCTGCAAAGAGCGTGACACCAGTATTGGAGACAGGCTACTTTTCCATGGCCCAGCCTGTATAAAAGAATCGAATGACTTTATTAACAAAGTATAGTCCTTATTGCTCAACAATTCTTCTAATTTGGTTATAATGTCCCTCAAGAAACTGTGGTTTGCACAGTCTGGTCTGCGCTTAACAATTAATTTGCATTTAAAACCTTGTTCTGTGATTATCTCATTGATATTAGGCTAATTGTTTTATAGTGGAATTTTTTACTTAAATAAAAATTTTTTAGCCAAAATAAGGTGCAAAGAGCAGCAATTGGTACGTCGTTTAGCCCAAGTATCGCCCATCTCTATGTGGTGGAATTTGAGGAGACTTATGTATTTGCAACAGTTAAATCATTCCATCCCTAGGTTTAGTATTGGGCTAGATACACTGATGATATCTTCATGATGTGATCCCAATCTGTGCTTTATGATCTGTTCAGTTCTGGAGAAAATTTCTTTATAGAATGTGTTGATCAGAGGGCAAGATGACATGCTTATGTATAGTCTATCGTAAGCCTACTTACAGAGATATTTTTCTACATGTGTCGATCTAACATCCTCATACTGGTTTCACATTTCTTTAGATATTTAGAATTTGGATTTGTTCCACTACTACTTTTAAAGCCTCTTGTGCTGAATATTTAAAGCAGAGATTTAAAGTCAGAGGCTATAAATTGAAAACAGTGAGAACTGCCTAAAACAGTTTCTACATACTCACAGTGATCTTTTATTGACATCATCATCTTCTTCTTTCAGCTGCTCCCATCAGTGGTCACCACAGCAGATCATCTTTTTCCATAGCTTCCTGTCCTGTGCATCTTTCTCCGTTAAATCCACCACCTTCATGTTCTCTCTCATTATATCCATAAACATTTTCTTAGGTTCTTCCTCTTTTCCTCTTACTTAACAGCTCCATCCTTAACATCCTTCTCCCAATATACCCAGCATCTCTCCTCGCCTATCTAACTTTAGCATATCTCCACCTCTGCAGGGTGTTCTCGACCTGCTCCCAACTCTTGCTACAGATCACAATGTCATCTGCAAACATCATAGTCCATGAGGACTCCTGTCTAATCTCCTCTGTCAACGTTTCCATCACCACTGTAAATATGAAAGGGCAATCCCACCTCTTCTTTGAATGCATCCGTCAATGCTACTGTAGACCTCAACACTGTCGTACCCCCCTCGTACATATCCTGTACCACTCTTACATACTTCTATGCCACTCTCGACTTCCTAGTACAATACCACAACTTCTCTCTAGGCACCATGTTCTCTATACTTCTCCATCAACACCCTCAGAGTAAACATCATATTTGTAGTGCTCTTTTCTGGTATGAAGCCATGCTGCTGCTTGCTAATCATCACATCCCTTCTTAACACTAGCTTCCACTACTCTTTCCCATAGTGACATGCTCTGGCACATCAATTTTATCCCTTTATTCTTAAAAATTGGTGCCAGTACACTTCCTCTCCATTCCTGAGGCATCCTCTCAGTTTTCAATATTGCATTAAATAATCTGGTTAAAAACTCCACTGCCACCTCTCCTAAACACCTCCATGTTTTGACAGGTATGTCATCTGGACCAAAGGCCTTTCCATTCTTCATCGTCGTCATAGCTCTCCTTACTTCCTCCTTGAAAATCTATTACACTTTCTGATTCACTATCTCTCTATCATCCAACCTTCTCTCTATCTCTCATTCTCTTCATTCATCAGCCTCTCAAAGTGCTCTTTCAATCTGCTCCACACACTCCTCAATTGTGGGTATGTTTCCATCTTTATCCTTACTCACCCTAACCTGCTACACATCTTTCCCAGCTCAGTCCCTCTGTCTAGCCAATCAGTACAGGTCTTTTTCTCCCTCCTTAGTGTCCAACCTCTCACACAACTCATCATATGCCTTTTCTTTACCCTTTGCCACCTCTCTTTTCACCTTATGCCTTATCTTCTTGTACTCCTGTCTACTTTCTGCATCTCTCTCACTATCCCACATTTTCCACTGTATATTCTGCTGTTCATTCCCATTCCACCACCAGGTTTCCTTATCCTCCTTCCTCTGTCCAAATGTCACACCAAGCACCCTTCTACAGTGGTGCTTGAAAGTTTGTGAGCCCTTTAGAATTTTCTATATTTCTGCATAAATATGACCTAAAAATCATCAGATTTTCACTCAAGTCCTAAAAGTAGATAAAGAGAAACCAGTTAAACAAATGAGAAAAAAATTATTATACTTGGTCATTTATTTATTGAGGAAAATGATGGAATATTACATATTTGTGAGTGGCAAAAGTATGTGAACCTCTAGGATTAGCAGTTAGTTTGAAGGTGAAATTAGAGTCAGGTGTTTTTAATCAATGGGATGACAATCAGGTGTGAGTCTATCAAAGTCTGCTCTTCACAACACATGTTTGTGGAAGTGTATCATGACAAGAACAAAGGAGATTTCTGAGGACCTCACAAAAAGAGTTGTTGATGCTCATCAGGCTGGAAAAGGTTACAAAACCATCTCTAAAGAGTTTGGACTCCACCAATCCACAGTCAGACAGATTGTGTACAAATGGAGGAAATTCAAGACCATTGTTACTCTCCCCAGGAGTGGTTGACCAACAAAGATCACTCCGAGAGCAAGGTGTGTAATAGCTAGGTCACAAAGAACCCCAGGGTAACTTCTAAGCAACTAAAGGCCTCTCTCACATTGGCTAATGTTCATGTTCATGAGTCCACCATCAGGAGAACACTGAACAACAATGGTGTGCATGGCAGGGTTGCAAGGAGAAAGCCACTGCTCTCCAAAAAAAACATTGCTCCTCATCTGCAGTTTGCTAAAGATCACTCCATGTTCATAATAATGATGTCTGGATTTGTAGATTAGTTGTTCAGTTTCTTTAGTTGTCAAGAGGTTTAATTCTGAATGTAGAGCCTGCCTCCTCCTATGTAGAGTCTTGCTTGGTAGTCTGGTGTGTTCTTCATCTATTTTAGTAATTTCGCTTTTTATCTCTGCTACTTTCTTGGCTTCGGATTTATTTCTGTGGGAAAGATATGAGATAATCTGACCTCTTAAGAAGGCCTTAAGAGTTTCCCAGAGTATTCCTGCAGAGATCTCAGGTGATGTATTTGTCTCTAAGAAGAATTTGATTTGTTTGGATATAAATTCTGTACAATTCTTGTCAGCTAATAGAAGCGGGTTGAGGCGCCATCTGCGGGGTGAGTGTATGGGGCTTAGTAATTTTAGCTCCAAGATCATAGGTGCATGGTCAGAAATAACAATAGCATCGTATTCACAAGATTTAATCATAGGCAAGAAGTTATTGTCTATAAAGAAGTAATCAATCCTTGAGTAACAATGATGCACTGGTGAGTAGAAAGAATATGTTCTTGAATTTGGGTTTAAAAACCTCCAGGGGTCTGATAAGTTGTGATCAGTTATAAACTTTGTAATTATCTTATTATATGCAGATGACATGGTACTGTATATATCAGACCCAGAAAATTCTGTGCCTGCAGTCTTAGCAGCACTCACAGAATTTCAAAAGATCTCTGGTCTCAGAATTAATCTGAATAAAAGTGTACTCTTTCCAGTGAATTCTCAAGCATATAATATTAGATTAGACACCCTACCTTTTATCATTGCAGAACAGTTTAAATACCTCGGGGTAAACATCACAAGTAAACATAAAGCTCTTTATCAACAAAATTTCGCCGTCTGCATGGAAAAAATTAAACAAGACTTGCATAGATGGTCAACCCTTCATCTCACACTAGCTGGAAGAATTAACACTGTTAAGATGAATATTCTTCCTAAACTCCTTTTTTTATTTCAAAACATCCCAATAAACATTAATAAATCATTCTTTAAGCAATTAGATTCAACAATAACCTCATTTATTTGGAATTCAAAACATCCATGCATCAAAAGAGCGACCCTACAAAGACAAAAGGCAGAAGGCGGCATGGCTCTACCTAACTTCCAGTTTTATTACTGGGCAGCAAATATACAGGCGATAAGAACCTGGACACAAATAGAAGAACATACACAGGCTTGGACCACAATAGAAGTAAAATCCTGCAGTACTTCTTTGTATTCCTTGCTCTGCGCTCCGATAAACACACGTTATCGGCAATACACTAATAACCCAATTGTGCTCCACTCACTTAGAATCTGGAACCAATGTAGAAAGCATTTTAAGACGGAGAAGCTTCTTTCTGTGGCACCTCTGCAAGAGAACCACCTCTTTCAACCTTCACAGACATATGCAGTTTTTAATATCTGGAAAAAATTTGGAATTAACTTGCTTAGAGATCTTTATATAGACAACGTCTTTGCTTCCTATGAACAATTACATTCCAAATTTAACATTCCAGCTACACATTTCTTTCACTTTCTTCAAATCAGGAACTTTGTTAAACAGAACCTTCCAGATTTTCCTCATCTTGCACCCTCATCCATGCTGGAAAAAATATTGCTCAATCTCAAGGACTTAGACTCCATCTCTGCAATATATAAAATCATTTTACAATCCCTCCCTTTCAAAGATCCAAGAGGACACTGGGAAAAAGATCTCTCAATTAATATATCAGAAAAGGAGTGGAAAGTAGCAATGCAGAGAATTCACTCGAGCTCCATATGCGCAAAGCATACAATTATACAACTCAAAATTATATATCGAGCACATCTGTCTCGACTAAAACTCTCCAAAATGTATCCAGGGCAAGATCCAACCTGCGAACGCTGCAAACTAGTTCCAGCCTCACTAGGTGACATGTTCTGGGCCTGCACCAAATTAACATTATTCTGGACAAAAATTTTTAATTACCTTTCAGACAGTCTTGGATTCACAATCCCTCCTAACCCATTAACAGCTGTGTTTGGGGTTCTTCCAGAGGGTCTTAAAGTGGAGAAGGACAAACAAACTGTGATTGCATTCACTACACTTTTGGCACGCAGACTTATTCTGATAAACTGGAAGAATCCAAACTCTCCTCTTTTAAGTCAGTGGGAAACCGATGTGTTATATTATTTGAAATTGGAAAAATCAAATACTCAGTTAGATGATCCGTACAGACGTTTTTCAAAACATGGCAGGATCTAATCAGTAATATTTTAAAATAAGTTCATGAAGCATAGAGAATTTATTAATTTAGGTATGTTTAAAAGCTGTAAAATTTTTATGCCGTTTGGCTTGCTCTCTCTCTCAAGGGTGGGGATCGATCTGTTCTTAACTCTATTTTTCTTTTTGTAAAAACTTGATTGCTTTGTATGGAGTGCAATAAAATTAATAAAAATATTAAAAAAAAAAAAGATCACATGGACAAACCAGAAGGCTATTGGAAGAATGTTTTGTGGACGGATGACACCAAAATAGAACTTTTTGGTTTAAATGAAAGGGTTATGTTTGGAGAAAGGAAAACACTGCATTCCAGCATAAGAACCTTATCCCATCTGTGAAACATGGTGGTGGTAGTATCATGTTTTGAGCCTGTTTTGCTGCATCTGGGCCAGGACGGCTTGCCTTCATTGATGGAACAATGAATTCTGAATTATATCAACAAATACTAAAGGAAAATGTCAGCACATCTGTCCATGAACTGAATCTCAAGAGAAGGTGGGTCATACAGCAAGACAACGACCTTAAGCACCCAAGTCGTTCTAGCAAAGAATGGTTAAAGAAGAATAAAGTTAATGTTTTGGAATGGCCAAGTCAAAGTCCTGACCTGAATCTAATCGAAATGTTGTGGAAGGACCTGAAGCGAGCAGTTCATGTGTGGAAACCCAGCAACATCCCAGAGTTGAAGCTGTTCTGTACGGAGGAATGGGCTAAAATTCCTCCAAGCCGGTGTGCAGGAATTTTCAAAAGTTGCCGGAAACGTTTAATTGCAGTTATTGCTGCAAAAGGTGGTCACACCAGATACTGAAAGCAAAGGTTCACATACTTTTGCCACTCACAAATATGTAATATTCGATCGTTTTCCTTAATAAATAAATGACCAAGTACAATATTTTTCTCTCATTTGTTTAACTGGTTTCTCTTTATCTACTTTTAGGACTTGAGTGAAAATCTGATGATGTTTTAGGTCATATTTATTCAGAAATATAGAAAATTCTAAAGGGTTCACAAACTTTCAAGCACCACTGTAACTGTCAGCTTTACTACTTCTGCTCTAGTTGCTCAGGTATCTGGTAACTCTCCACTGCTATCCAGCGCCTGTCTTACCTCCTCCCTGAACTCAACCTTACAGTCTTCCTTTTTTGACTTCCACCATTTGATCCTTGGAAGAGACAGGAGAAGGAATGAATCAGCCACGACCTCACACTGCAGCATCAGCTCCAGCCAACAACAAATGAGGGAGCAAAAGTGCAAGTGAAACGGGTAATGAGAATTCATCAATATCAGGCAGGTTATTGGAACAGATCATGTACTCTTTATCTCTGCTATCATCTACTACCAACACTACCTGTGAGTCAACAGCATCAGGATACATAGCTCCACCTTCACAGCAAGGATAATACAGAACTGAGTTATGTGAGCTGAGGGCTCGGGGTTAAAATAAATGATGCAAAGGAGGACATAAAGGAAGATATAACGTAGGATATACACCAGAGGATTGACAAAATAGACATCAGAATAGACAACAGAATAAACAAGCTGCTTCAGGATATAAAGGACCAGGAGGTATGTTTAAGCAAAAGCTTTGATGTAAACCTTAAAAATAATCTCCCTAGAATCAATGAAAAAATACAGGAAAATTAAATAATAATTGAGAATAAAATAAGAGTGTTTGATGCTTACTTGGAAGAAGTTGAGCAAACATTTACAACTTGTATTGAAGAAGACAAATTAAAAACTGATGCAGAATCCGAATGTAACTGATGAATTAGCTGTGATAAATTAATGATAAATTAGCTGTGTTGGAAGATAGATATAGAAGGAGCAACATCAGATTATCCCAAACTACTTCAAACTAGAAGGTACTCAACAAGGATGCCCCCTATCACCACTGCTTTTTGCAATTGTCATTGAGCCACGGGTCATTCACTTTCAAAATGCATCGATCATAAAGTGGATTATTAGAGAAGGATTTGAACAAAAAAATACCACTATATGCAGATGATATCCTACTGTACACGTCAGACTCACATACTTCCCTAACTGGACTCAAAATTAATTTGAATAAAAATGTGCTTTTTCCAGTGAACTAACTAGTAATTAGTAACTAATACTAGACTGGACATCTATCATTTATTTTATCAGATCAGTTTAAATACTGTGGTCGAAATATAACATCTTATTAAAGAAAGAAACGTCCTCTAACAGGACAATTCAGTAATCAGGCAGGAGAAAAGCTATATCTTTTAATTACTCCTCAGCAAAATGCCTTGGAGTGATCATTCTTCAAAAGCAGTCTGTTACAGCATGGTCAGAATGGCTAGAGAAACAAAGGATAGAGGTTTGTTTTATAAACTGTTGAATTTGCATACAGTGTCAATCAATGCATACATTTTACTCTGGTTGGTTTGTTGGTTTACACGCAAATGATTTATGTAAAATAAAAGTCTATTATATTATATTCTGGTTCTTCGTATACCTTTTGAGATGACCCACCACCCTTGTAATTTCTGTACATATAACAACTGTCCATTGTAGTTTATAAAACATCTGCTGATTTCTTGGTCATCTCTTAATCATCCTTCATTACATTTTGTATATTACATCAACCTTTCTTCTGGTATATTCTTTATTTACTTGACTATTTACTATTTTTCCTAAACCAATTCTCATATTTCCATGTACATTTTGTTGTTCAATTGACCTTTATCTTGTTTCCGATATTTATTAACCCTTTATGCTATTTCTTAAAGATGAATGCTATGTCACCCTAAAATTATTCCTCCATAATACCCAGTGTTAAACATCACAAGCAAATATAAAGATCCTATTCAAAAAATTTTTGCTATCAACATAGAAATAATTAAACAAGATGTAAACAGATGGTTTATCATCCATCTCACATTAGTAGGGAGAAACAACAGTGTCAAGATGAATATACAGTATCCTTTTCAAGTTTTTTTTTCTATTTCAGAACATCTTCATATACATTAACAAATCTTTCTTTAAGAAATTAGACTCAATTATAACCTCTTTTATCTGGAGTTCAAGACGTCCATACATTAAAAGGGCGACTTCACAAAGACCTAAGGCAGAAGGTGGCATGGCACTTCCTAACTTTTAATTTAAGCTATAAAAACCTGGGACCTTGTGCATAGAATTCACACTAAAACATGGCATACAGACAAAAATGGAAATGTGCACAAAAAAAAATCAGATGCACAAAACCATGCATAAGGCAACTTACACTTCAGCTCCTTAAATACCAGTCAGCATGAAAAGTAACACACATGCTGTCCCACCCTGACTCCTCCCAGAATTTTGCATATTTTAATATGCAAATCAATGTAAATATCAATAAGAATTTCAGTGAATGTGAAGTGGAGGCATGGAAAAACGCACTATTTGTTGGCTTAAGCAGTGGTATAAACAACAAAAGGAAGTTGATTGAGTGATACAGTGGCAGAGACACTCAAAGGTTCAAGTTCAGAAAGTTGCATAGTGCCCAGAATAAAAAAGAAGTGGTCAGATATCAAAGTCAGTGTGAAAAAGTGAGTCGCAGCCCACCGTCTAAGTGTCTTATGGAACCGTAATAGGGTACAAAGAAAAGAAAAAAATAAGAACACAGTAAAAAAAAATGGTTGAAATGTCCACTTTAAAGTAGAACAGCATAAATTTAATTTTAAAATCAATGTTAAATTTACTAGAGTTTCTGATTTCCCATTGTAAACTAAAGCAGCACATTAAATGCTGCATATTGTATGTGTGCTTCTATGAGCTCTACTTGTGTGAATCACTATGTATTTCTTAAACGGGTTTGCTCTTACGTCGACAGGACATGGTATACATTACATTCACAATATTACAGGTCTCTGAACAATTTAAATACTAAGATGTACACTGGAGCACTCTGGACATTAGACTGTGCCATAGGTCAGTGGTTCTCAAACTTTTGTATTTTGAATAAATTATTTATTCTTATTTAATTATTTGTTATGTAAGAAACAATATTTTAAATTTTTAAAAATCTCGTAAACGAGGACACCAATGAAGTCAATCTGTGCAAGACAAACATATTTTCGTCCAACAAATATTATACCGCTGTTAGTGGTATCATGAAAATAACCCAATACGCAATAAATTATTTAACTCAATTTGGCAATATTGGCTACGCTGCAAATGTGGTGCAGTCACGCCACATTATCACCTGATGTACTGTTACCCGAATGTTCGCGACAGATACCGATATGTCTCAAACTTTCTGGATTGAAAATACGTGACAATAAAAGCAGCAGCAGCGGCGGCGCCGCTCATCATAGAAACAAACTTCAAATAGAAAAGGAGCTCAGAGTGTCTATCTCGAATATCAAACCAAACCTGGACAGGTTGTGTACTTTAAAACAGGCACATTAGAACATTAGAACACTCTAGACGAGAACAGGCCATTCAGCCCAACAAAGCTTGCCAGTCCTATCCACTTGTTTCCTCCAACAAAACATCAAGTCGAGTTTTGAAAGTCCCTAACGTCTTACTGTCTACCACACTACTTGGTAGCTTATTCCAAGTGTCTATCGTTCTTTGTGTAAAGAAAAACTTCCTAATGTTTGTGCGAAATTTACCCTTAACAAGTTTCCAACTGTGTCCCCGTGTTCTAGATGAACTCATTTTAAAATACAAGTCTCGATCCACTGTACTAATTCCCTTCATAATTTTAAACACTTCAATCATGTCACCTCTTAATCATCTTTTGCTTAAACTGTAAAGGCTCAGCTCTTTTAATCTTTCCTCATAATTCAACCCCTGTAGACCTGGAATCAGCCTAGTCGCTCTTCTCTGGACCTTTTCTAGTGCTGCTATGTCCTTTTTGTAGCCTGGAGACCAAAACTGCACACAGTACTCAAGATGAGGCCTCACCAGTGCATTATAAAGGTTGAGCATAACCTCCTTGGACTTGTACTCCACAGATCGTGCTATATAACCTAACATTCTGTTAGCCTTCTTAATGGCTTCTGAACACTGTTTGGGAAGTTGATAGCTTGGAGTCCACTATGACTCCTAAATCCTACTCTCGATTTTCTGACCGCCCATTGTGTATTCAAACCTAACATTTTTACTTCCTATGTGTAATACTTTACATTTACTGACATTAAATTTCATCTGCCACAAATCTGCCCAAGCCTGTATGCTATCCAAGTCCTTCTGTAATGATATAACGGATTCCAAATTATCTGCTAATCCACCTATCTTGGTATCATCTGCAAACTTAACCAGCTTGTTACTTATATTCCTATCTAAATCATTTATATATATTAAAAATAGCAGCGGCCCTAGCACTGACCCCTGTGGAACACCACTCTTAACATCGCCAGTTCTGATGAGGTTCCTCGCACCAACACCCTCTGCTTCCTGTGTCTGAGCCAATTCTGCACCCATCTAAAAACATCACCCTGAACTCCCACTTCTTTTAACTTGATGCCCAACCTCTCATGTGGCACCTTATCAAATGCTTTCTGAAAGTCCAGATAAATAATATCATAAGCTCCACTTTGATCGTATCCTTTTGTTGCCTCCTCATAGAATTCCAACATGTTAGTAAAACACGACCTCCCTCTTCTGAACCCATGCTGACTGTTCAGAATAACTCCTGTCCTTGTCATGTGTTGCTCAATCTTATCCTTAATAATTCCTTCCATTAATTTTCCTGTGATGCTTGTTAAGCTTACTGGCCTATAGTTGCTTGGATCTGCCCTGTCACCCTTTTTATATAATGGGATGATATTTGCCATTTTCCAGTCCTTTGGAATCTCTCCAGTGCACAGTGACTTCCTAAAATATGTGTCAAGGGTTTATATATGTACTCACTAGCCTCCTTAAGAACACGAGGATAAATATTATCTGGGCCTGGTGATTTGTTTGATTTCATCTTATTTAATCTGAGCAGCACTTCTCCCTCTACAATTTCCAAATCCCTCAGTACCTCCTTAGTAGTTGCGTTTACCTCTGGCAGGTTATCCACTTGCTCACTTGTAAACACCTCAGAAAAATGTAAGTTTAGGGCATCTGCTATTTCATTGTCTGTATCTTTTAATCCCCTTTACTATTCCTGATGAACTTGACCTCCTCCTTAACTGTTCTTTTACTACTAAAATACTGAAAGAATCTCTTGGGGTCTTCTTTCACCTTATCTGCTATATTCCTCTCCAACTGTCTTTTAGCCTCTCTGATATCCTTCTTAATGGTTGCCCTCATTTTCTCATACGCTACGGTTCTCTTTGCAGTCATTAGTCTTATATGCCTTATACAGCAGTTTTTTCCTTTGCAACTTCTTTTTAAATCTTTATTAATCCATCGTGGAGTTTTTTTTAGTTTCCTATTACTTCCAAATTTAGGTATGTATCTGTCCTGCATTACATGTAAAACATTTTAAACCTGTTCCACTGCTCCTCGACTGTCTCCACATTTAAAAGCTTATCCCAGTCTATCCTACTTAGACTTTGTGCATCTGCTCAAAATTAGCCCTACTAAAGTTCAACTTAACAATTTTAGTCTTTGCATCTGTACTCTTACAAAATACTGAGAATTGTATTACATTATGGTCACTTGACCCTAGTGGTTCAATCACCTCTACACCCTCAATTCTATCCTGATTATTACAGAATACTAAATCCAGACAGGCTTCACCCCTTGTTGGTGCTTTAACATGCTGTGTTAAAAAACAGTCGCTGATTACTTCTAAAACTCCTGCTCTTGTGCTCCTCCATCTGTAAGGTTATCCCAGTTAATATTTGGATAATTAAAGTCCCCATGACTATAATATCCCCTGTAAACTTGCCTTTTGATATTACTAAAAGATGTGTGTTGAAATTACTGTCTGAATTGGGTGGTCTATAACACACTCCTAAAATGAGACCTTTTCCCTAATATTTTCCAGGCGAAGCCACATGTCCTCACTAAGATGGGGCTCATCATCCAACTGAAGATGACTTACATTTAATTCCTGTTTGGCATAAACAGCAACCCCACCTCCTTTTCTGTTCTGTCTATCCTTCCTAAAAATGTGTATCCCTCTATGTTACACTCATCCCCATCTTTGTTATTTAGCCAGGTTTCCGTTATTGCTATAATATCATAATTGTGCTCTGCTACATACAACTCCAACTCACTTACCTTATTTTTGATACTTCTAGCATTAAGGCAAGCTATTTTTAATGTGTTAATCCTTCTATCTTTACGTGTTTGCTTAAAATTTACATTACTATGCATTTTTATTTCTACACCATTGTTTGTTCTTCCATGTATAGATCTAAATCTGGCCTGTCCTAAACTCCCTGCCCCCATTCCCTAGTTTAAACAATCCTCGACTAGCCTACACATACGCCTCCCCAATACATTGGTGCCCCTCCGTTCAGATGTAACCCGTCACGGGAACAGGTCCCATCTGTTCCAAAAGGAGTCCCAATGCCCCATAAACCTATACCCTTCTACCCTGCACCAAGATTTGAGCCACGCGTTAAGCCTTCTAATCTCCTCAATCTTACCTGGACTGGCGTGGCACAGGCAGAACTGGAGAAGACTACCTTGTCAGTTCTGCTCCTCAGCTTGGTACCTAACTCTTTGAATTTGGATCGCAGAACTGACAGACTACCCTTATGTATGTCATTTGTTCCAACGTGGACAATGACAACTGGATCCACCACCGCTCGGCCAAGAGCCTATCCACCCTTCCAGGGAGGTCTCCCACCTGTGCTCCCGGAAGGCAACACACCGTTCGAGACTCTCTCTCTGGAGCACACCTGCGCTTCAATCCCCCTAATGATTGAGTCCCCAACTATCACTACCTCTCTCTTTTTGGGAACTGGTTTTGAGGTGGCCCGTTGGGGCTCCTCAACCCTGCCTACCACCTCAGAATTATCAGAGTCACCGTCCAGCTCCGCCAGGACATGATAACGGTTAGACACTTCTAATTCTGGGGTTGATGCCTCCGGACAGTGTGCACCCTTTACCTTATGCCTTGTGACCGTGACCCACCTATTCCTACCTGTCTGGTCTGGAATCTCCTCCGCGCCACCTTAGGGGTGCACACTATCTCTCTAAAGGACACCTGGGCCAAGTCCGCCAATTCTCTATTACAACGCAGGTCAGCGACCCTGAGCTCGAGGTGCTGGATCAGCTGGCATCTCTTGCAGATGTAGCCCTCATAGACAACTGGCTCTTCCAAACCATCATCTAAAAAGTCCAACATCCAACAGGACTTGCATTGCACTGGCCTCATTATTAAAATTTGACTTGGGATTACTAAGCTGCCTTAACTATATTTTTTTTTTCTTAAAATTAAATTTCTTCTTCTTTCAGCTGCTCCTTAACTTAAATGGTAACACTAAGATCTGCTGCAGATATTTTACACCTTTTCCCCTTAAGCTCCTGTACTGTTCTCCCTCTCAGCTGCCTGCTATTTGCCTTTCTATGAGGTTAACTTTACTTTTCTCTGTCTCTTCTCCTAACTTTGCGCTCTTCTTACTTATAAGCTCTTCACTCGCACTGTTTGTATTCCCCCGTATTAATGAACCAATACGCTGTCCTCCACTTAACTGTTCCACCTCTGGACCGCTAAGGGCCGTTTAATCTAAAATGTATTTCCTGAACCTCCTCTCCTGGCATATAGACAACCACCAAACCTTCAGCAACTAATTGTCCGAAGCTCCCTAAATGAACCAACAGAAAATGGCACATCTCCCTGCCTACAGAAAAGATGTAAAACGTGTGCCCACATCTACAATACAGACCATCTAATTATACCAAACTCCCGACTTGAACATCACATAAAGGGATCATTTTCCTGCAGATCATCGAATGTTGTCTACCTAATTTTTTGCATGAAATGTCCTGACACTACACTCTATGTGGGAGAAACTGGACAAACACTCCGCCAGAGAATGAATTTACACAGATTCCACATTAAACGTGGCAACACAGATGTTCCTGTAGCGGCCCACTTCAACAGCCATGGACACTGTGAGAGGGACTTTAAAGTCACAGTGCTTATGGGCAACTTCAAAAGCAGCAAGAGAGAAAAGAATGGGAAGTTAAGCTCATGTTAAAATTTAATACATTACAGCATGGCTTGAACAGAGACAAGAGTTTTATAGCCAGATATGAAGACTGTTTGCATCTCTCAGACTGACACAGACAACCGGACTACAGATCTGCATTGTTTTGAAAAACTTCACAAACTTCAAAGGACTTTATTGGACAGTTATCTTATCTAAAGATCTTGACCATACATTGTTCTTCTATCTCCTGTTAAATTAATCATAGCCTGAATGAACCTATTAATTTTTTACATTTAAGAGTTTTCATTCAAAAATTTACCATTGTTGTTTCTTGTCCTAGTGTGTGGATATAAACTCGGGGAACTTCAGTTTCTGTATTACATCTTGCCTGAAGAAGGGGCCTGAGTTGCCTCGAAAGCTTGCATATTGTAATCTTTTTAGTTAGCCAATAAAAGGTGTCATTTTGCTTGGCTTTTCTCTACATCTAAAATAAACAAATAAATAAAACTTTACTACCTTATTTGTTCCTACTGCTCCTTGTGCCTGATCGGCGTCTGCACTACCGACCTTTTACTGTTTTGAAGTCGGCCGCGGCCTTTTTTTTTCTTTTCCTTTAAACTAAGGGATCGCTGTTACGACGACGCGGTTATTCATTTACAAATGCCGATATCAGTTACTGCTGCTTTCTACCCTGCCGCCTCGATGCTAATTCAAATATAGATAACAAGAACTGGTACAAATACAAGTAACTTTTCCAAGCGCACTTCCAAACACCCAGCTACTTCTGCTCCTGTGCGGGCGAAAAAAATCAAAAAAACCCTTCTAAAGGGAAAAAAGCTTTAAAAATTCCCACACGGTTCCTTAGCGGCAACCAAAACCCGAGTTTTTAAGAGCAAAATGTATTTTTTTTATTCAAATCTCACACCACAGAACAAACCAACAACTTCAACAGACTCTAACGTTTGCAAAGCACAAGTCAGCACAAAGCACACGTGACTCCACTACAAAGCCAATACTGTATTAGTCATTAGATATATGCCTTAGAAATGTTTTATTTTAATTTTAGTTATAATGTATTTATTGTGATTATGTGCTTGAAAATTTAAATTTGAAATAAAAATGTAAAAAATCAGTTTTGATGTCTTGTTCATTTATTCGACGCCCCGTTGTACAGCTTCAGTGCCCCCCCCCCGTTTGAGAACCGCTGTTATAGGTTAACCTTCCAACAGGACAATGACCCTAAGCACAAAACAAAGACTATACAAATGTGGCTTATGGTCAGCTCTGTTGATGTCCTTGAGTTACCTAGCAATGGCCGAGACTTGAACCCAATCAAACATCTATGGCGATATACCTTAAAATATCTGTCCACTGATGGTCTCCATTCAACCTGACAGAGCTTGACAGGATCTGCAGAAAAATATGGCAAAATACCTCCAAAACCAATTGTGTTGTGTCATTCCCAAGCAGACTACAGGCTGTAATTGCTAACTAAGGGGTTTCAATTAAATACTGAGTAAAGGGGTCTTGATATGTGAGTCAATGTGATAGATTAGTTTTTAATTTTAATAAATTTGCAATAAATTTCAAAAATTCTGTGTTTACTTTCACAACATACCAAAATGTGAAAAAGAAAAAGGGTCTGAATACACCTGGCCAACAACGGGTCTGGTGGGTATTTACCATCACCAAAGCCCTTAAACTGTCTTCCCTGCGCACGCATGAGACAATGTATAAAGAAGTAGCATCAGATGCCTTCAAACCTACCCTCCATACCTGAAATAAACTAAGAAAAAAAAATACACACAAGGGGAGAAACACAAAAAGGCAAACACTACATCCAAAGCCCTAAACAACTGGGCCAAAAACCTGCTGCCACATTAAGCCTGCCAACATTTTCTGTTCCCATCTCTATAGAAACTCAGTGTCATGTTAAAGGCTTCTTGTAAAGGCTTAATTTTTTCTCATAGCCACTCAGCTAGTCATTCCATAAAAGAAGAATCACAATAACAATAACAACTCAATAACTAACAGCATGAAATTTTAAATTTAAAACAGCATGGATTTTAAATCACAATGATTGCAAGTTTAAATGGCAACCATTTATCTAATTGCTTCACTTTTCCTGAAAATGTACCTAAAATGTGAATATCAGTTGTATTTTATCAGTTCTGGGTGATGATTTGAGATAGAATTGACTGTGATTCAGTATAAAAAATTACTGTTGTTCACTTAATTATTGCTTTAACACATTAAAATGAGTGCTACATATTATGCTACAATAATGGCAAAAGCTTTCGTCATGAATGTTTGCCTAAGGACTGCCTTTCTGGTATGTTAATGTGAGCACTACTGCTCTGGAATGAGAGGGGGCGCTGTTGCTAATGCTGTATTCTGTTTTCTCCACTCGAGTTCTGATAAAAAGACCAGCAATGAGGCCTATCCCCGCTTACAACACCCTGAGTTGGACCCTAGACAGCATAAAAACATGTGCCAGCAGAAGGATGGCATTCATTCAGACCCAAGCATAGTAAAAGATGGAGCCCCGAACACCTGGGAGAGACTTAAAAAGAAAACAGAGAGCATATTTTGGTGGTGCTCACAGAACAAATGTGATCACTTTTTTTTTTTGCCCTTTGTTCATTGGCCACACTTTGTATAAAAATTTAGAAAACTGAATTTCTGTCATTAATTTTTTTAATGTTTTAATTTGAAATGCTAATCTTTTACAAAATTGAAAATGCCCTCTGGTAATTAGCATAGTAACATAATTTGGAGAGAAATATTGCAGAAAAGGTACAAGATTACCCAATGACATTTTATATTTTTGTAGTAAAAGAACAGTTAAGGAGAATTGTATTTGGAACTGTAATGGTGAATTAAAATATGAACACAGTGAAAGAATGAATAAATGTAGATGTATTTTGTATATTGGTTTACACATGTAAAGAAACTACTAAGGAGGTAATTAACAACTTCAAAATTGTAGAGGAAGAAGTGCTGCTTAGATTAAATAGTGGAAATCTAAAATAAATATGTGGACATCCTAGAGTGTTTAAGGATATTAGAGTATATATTTAAAACCCTGACACATATTTTGTCTGCACACTGGGGACATTTCATGGGGTTGCAAGCTAGAAAATATCATCAAAATATGAAACAGGGTGACTGAGCATATCCAAGTACTGTAACTATGGGCCAGTAAGCTTAACGAGCATCACAGGTTAATTAATGGAAGCAATTATTAAGTAAAAGATTGAGCATCACCACAGGAAAAAGTGTGTTAGCATCTAGTCAGCATGGGTTCAGAAGGGGAGATTACTAATATGCTCAAATTCTTTTATTAAAAGCATATGATCAGACAGGCTTTGAGTGAATCCTGCTGAGTTAATTTCAATGTGACTTTGGCAACATCACAGAAATTTTTGAAAAATTTGATGAATTCAACAAAATGCATTAATGTCAAAGGAGAAGGAGTAACTGAATTAGTTTTGAGTGTAATCTACTGGTGCAATTGCCTTTAAAATGTCCCTGAGAGCTAGGAATGTGTCTGCCAATACTACTGGACCAATCATTGTGGTCAAAAATGTGACCTGAGCTTTGAGGCTGCAGTGTTAACAACTGCTAAACCTTACTTTACACAGAATAAGAAAATATGGATCAATAACCACAAATACAATACAACAAATTGCCACAAACTAGTATAAAGTATATATACTGTATATATATATATATATATATATATATATATATATATATATATATATATATATATATATATATATATATATATATATATATATATATATATATATATATATATATATATATATATATATATATATATATATCAGTCGACTGTGGGGCTCTCAGGTAGTCAGGGAGTGAATTCCACAGCCTCGGCCACTGAAGAAAAGGCCCTATCACCCATACTGCTAAGCTTAGGTCTGGGAACTTGAAGAGTGTTAGTATGCACAGAGCGGAGGGTGCGTGAGGAAGTATGAGGGATAAGGAGTTCCTGTAAATACAGGGGAGTAGATCCATAGATGCACTGATGGGTAAGGAGGGAAACCTTGTACTCTATTCTAAGTGGTACAGGGAGCCAGTGAAGGGTTTTCAAGATAGGAGTGATATGGTCATGCTTTCGCACCCTCATCAGGACCCTGGCAGCTGTTCTGAATGTACTGGAGTCTCTGGATACTCTTGCCAGGAATCCCAATGAGGAGCGCATTACAGTAATCCAGCCTGGACGAGACAAAGGCATGGACCAGCCTCTCTGCATCTGCCAGGTAAGTGTTGGATGAAGTTTAGCAATGTTCCTGAGATGGTAAAAAGGTGACTTACAGAGATGTTTAATGTGGGTGTCAAAAGTGAGTTGAGAGTCCATTTTAACACACAAATTTGTAACAAATGTAGAAAGAGGAATGTTTTGACCAGAAAAAGTGATACTGGTGATGGTAGAAGAACGAAGATGGTGTGGTGTGCCAACTAAAATGGCTTCTGTTTTAGATCTGTTTAGCTGAAGGAAGTTGAGCCTCATCCATGCCTCTATTTCCTCCAAACAAACAGTCAGTGTAGATGTTGGCAGAGGAGCAGTAGAGGAGGTTGGAGTAGTCCTAAGATAAAGCTGAGTGTCATCGGCATAGCAATGGAAAGATAGACCATGTCTGCTAATGACACTTCCAAGGGGGAGCATGTAAATGATGAAAAGGATGGGGCCCAACACAGAGCCCTGTGGAACACCACAGGTAACATTATGGGTGTGAGATTTTGCGCTGCCACGAGTGGCATACTCAGTTCTACCAGTCAAATAAGATGTAAACCAATTTTGAACATTTCCTGAAAGTCCAATGGTGTATTGCAGATGGTGAAGAAGAATATTATGATCAATTGTATCAAAAGCAGCTGTCAGGTCAAGGAGAATGAGTAAAGAAGAAGAACCAGTATCTGCTGACATCAGAAGGTCATTAGTGACCCTGACCAGGGCTGTTTCAGTGCTATGGCCAGGGCGAAAAACCAAACTGAAACTTTTCAAACAGGTTACTCAGTTTAAGATAATCATGAAGTTGTACTGCAACTGTTTTTTCCAGAACTTTAGAGAGAAATGGAAGATTAGAGATGGTTCTATAGTTAGACAGAACTTTAGGGTCCAGGGTGGGGTTTTTTTAGTAGAGGTCTGATGACAGCAGTTTTTAGTGCTGAAGGAATATGGCCGGCCAAAAGGGATTGGTTTATAATCCTGGTGATAAGTGGAGAAACAGCAGAAATGTTGGCCTTCGGCAAGGCTGAGGGAAAAGGGTCCAGGGAACTGGTAGGCGGTTTCATTTTCCTGATGACGTCCTCCACCTCTTCCCGTGTGGCAACAGAGAAGGAGCAAAGGGGCTGGACAGTCTCAGGCAGCAGGTCGACAGTTGGGGGTAACAGAATATCCATGGTACAGAGGTGTAAGTGGATGTTATAAACCTTTTGTTTGAAAAAATTAATATGCAAATTACACCTCTCATCAGTGGCCTCGGAATGAGCACATGAAGGAGGTTTAAGAAGATGATTTATAGTAGAAAAAAGTTTTTTTTGGATCCCTGGAGCTATTTCTAATGATGGTAGAATAGAAACCGGACCATAAAACCTTCAAAGCTTCTGCATACGCCCTCCTATGTTTCCTATAGGCCTGTTTGTGAACAGTCAACCCAGAAGCCTTCAGCCGCCACTCAAGGACACGCCTAGCCGCCTTTATTTTTCGCAGCTCGCAGGTGTACCGTGGTGCTGAGCACGAAAATGAGACGGACCTAGATGTTAAAGGGGCCGTGAAAATTCAGGAGACTGCTCAGAGACTGGTTGTAGAGATCCACGAGGTCAGCAACAGAGCTGGAACTGGTATGATCAGTAAAAAGAAGTTTAAGGTCCAGGGCCAAGGCATCCACATTGATGTTCTTCAAATTTCTAAAATGAATCTGCCGTTTTGGTTTGGTACGAGGGGAGAAAAAGGGTAGCTCCATTTACACTACTTTATGGTCTGAAATACCAAGATCATAAACCTGTAAATTACTAATTGAAGCAAACTTTGAAATAACCAAGTCAAGTGTATGACCCCTAGAGTGTGTGGGGACATCAACATATTGTTGTAAGTTGAGGGAATCTAACAACTCAAGAAAATCAACAGTGAGATAACCTTTAGGATTATCAATATCAATATTTATATCTCCCAGGATTATGATGTTGGCAGAGGTGGCACACAGTGTTGTGAGAAGATCAGTCATTTCCGGAATAAAAGCAGAGTTAGGTTTTGGAGGTCGATAGATAAGAAGAACAGTCATGGGAAAAGGGGGCTTGCATTTAAATGCAAGACACTCGCAGGAAGATGTTACAGGTAACGAAATAGGAGACACCCCCAGGATCTGACAATAGATGATGGCTAAACCACCACCACGCCCAGTGCTGCGAGCTGCCTCCAAATAACCGTACCCAGATGGACACGCTTCATTTAAGGCAGAGTAAGCCTCTGACTGGTGCCAGGTTTCTGTCAGACACATGAAGTCAAGTTCTTTCTCCCTGATGTGCTCTTCAGTTAGTGTGGATTTATTGCTGATGGACTGAGAATTAAACAATTCAAATTTGACCAGTGATTGTGGAGTAAATCTAAGTACAGGTCTCAAAACATTAAAATCCATTTCACGCAGCTTGGAATCCACTCCACAAAATAAATCCAGCCGGGGGTGTAAGGATCTTGCGGTATTTCTCACAATGGCTCGGGTGTTTCCCATGCTATAGTGCAGAGATCTCGCAATACTTCTAATGTTGATAGTAGTTGCTCTGATGACGCATCACACGTGCGACAAGTGACCAAAAAGATGGAATGTTGGTAGCAGAGCACTTTTGCTGATTATGGAAAATGAACTTCCAACCAGAGCCTCTATGAATGTAACGAGGACAGCGAAGAAGTCCAAGTTTTTTTAATGATGGGGATGTTAATTCCAGGAGTGGTTACAGGATTTAGTCGGCAAAGTTGTAAACTGGAATAGCTGAGCACAATTTCAACCGAAGAGGGAGAAAAGGATGCCATCCAGACAGTGCCGCAAAATCTACAACAAACCGTGAAGCAGTATATCCAGGCGGCAGGTGAGTAGACACAAAATCTTGATAAAACTTGATAAAAATCTGTAGAATCCACAGCAAACAATAAAAAGTATGTCCAGGCAACAGGTAAATAGACAATAAAAACTTGATAAAAATGCGTAAAACCTACGACAAACAATAAAACAGAGCAGGAAAATTTTCAAAAAAGTACGAGACTTATTTACTAACACTAAAAATAAAATAAATTAGCAATATTAAACTCAGACTCAGGGTGGCGCAGTGGTAGCGCTGCTGCCTCGCAGTTTGGAGACCCGGGTTTGCTTCCCGGGTCCTCCCTGCGTGGAGTTTGCATGTTCTCCCCGTGTCTGCGTGGGTTTCCTCTGGGCACTCCGGTTTCCTCCAGCAAGTCCAAAGACATGCAGGTTAGGTGGATTGGCAATTCTAAATTGGCCCTAGTGTGTGCTTGGTGTGTTTGTGTGTGTCCTGCGGTAGGTTGGCACCCTGCCCGGGATTGGTTCCTGCCTTGTGCCCTGTGTTGGCTGGGATTAGCTCCAGCAGACCCCTGTGTTCAGATTCAGCAGGTTGGAAAATCGATGGATGCATGGAAACTCAGACTCAGAGGGAGAAGCGGTGAACATTCAATGCCAGCGTCCTCTCCCACCCCTTGCAGTAAGGGCAAACCAAACTGTTTTCCACCTATCAGCACAATAACAAATACAACACATAGCACTTTTCTTTGCCTTCTTTCTCTTCCTTTCTCTCTGTCCTTCTGCCTCCACTCTTCCTGGCAAGTTTTGTCCTCCACCTGAAAACTCTAGTAAGGTAGGCAGCCGCTTTTAAGTGATCCCTGGAAGTACTTCCGATACTTTACTTTTGAGTAAGGCTGGGGCCCCAATAAGAAAGGGCTTCCAAGTCCCTGCAGCACCCTCTGGTGGCACGCACAGCACCCAAGAGGGCTGAGTCACAGAACTCCATTTCACATGAAGCCCTGTGGGAAACTGTGGTGCTGCTGTAATATATATATATATACAGGTACTCCTCACTTTACGACCTACTGTATTTGCTTAACGACCAATCGAATTTCGACCTGCAATTCAGGGAATCCCCTTTCTCAGCTTGAGTGTCTGTCAGTGGCAAATGGTGACATGTGCACTGAGCGTACTATAGGCTTGCTATGCGCTTTTTCAGTCAGTTTCATTCCTACAAGCAGCCACTGTGTAACCTCATTTTTTTTCCATATTTGTAACCCCAAAATAGTACAGATGTCAACGAAAAGAAAAAGTATGGCATCATCTGGAGAAATTGTTAAGAAACGAACGAAAGCTGTCAAACTTGAAATGAAAATAAAAATCATACAAGACTACGAAGCTGATAAAACAGTTAAAGAAATAGCATGTGACTTGAAATTGGCACCTTCGACAATTTCAATGATTTTAAAGGATAAAGTTAGAGTGAAAGAGGCGGTGAAATCATTGACAGGATTTAAAGCCATAATAACTAGGCAGCGAAAAGGTCTTATTAATGAGATGGAGAAATTATTGACGATCTGGTTTGACAACCAGATACAAAATAATATGCCAATAAGCCTTTTAATAATTCAAACTAAGGCACCCAGTATCTTTGAGACTTTGAAGGCACATGAAGGCGAAAAATCGACAGAATCATTTACAGCAAGCCATGGATGGTTTCAATGGTTTAGGCGGAGATTCAACCTGCATAATTGGAGAATCAGTGGTGAGGCGGCAAGCACCGATGTAGAAGCAGCAGAAAAATTTGTTGACAAATTGGATGGAATAATTAAAAAAGGCAGCTACTCCCCAGAACAGATATTCAATGTGGATGAAACCGGGCTTTGGTGGAAAAAAATGCCTGAAAGGTCCTATATTCACAAAGAAGCTAAGGCAATGCCCGGTTTCAATTCTGTTAAAGACAGGATCACGTTGTTGTTGGGAGGGAATGCCGCTGGGTTCAAGTTAAAGCCTTTCCTGGTCTATCGTTCTGAAAACCCAAGTGCATTAAAGAACATTACTAAAAACAGTCTGCCCGTTTGCTATCATGCAAATAAAAAGGCATGGATGATGCAACCTTTATTTTAAGATTGGTTTTTGAACTGCTTCATACCCTCAGTCCAGCATTATCGTTTGGGAAATGGCAGTTCCTTTTAAAACTATTCTCCTGCTGGGTAAAATACCCAGACGTAAAGGTAGTGTATCTTCCTAAAAACATAACTGCTGTCCTGCAGCCAACGGATCAGGGAGCTAAAGCTACATTCAAAGTGTTTTATTTGAGCACGAATTTTTCCCAAGCTGTAGAAGCAACAAAAAATGATGTAGTAACCCTTCATGATTTTTGGAAATCATACAGTATTTTAGATTGCATTAAAAACATTAAATCAGCTTGGGACGAAGTGACAGATAAGTGTGTGCAAGGCTTATGGAAAAAAAAAGTTTCGATCCTATATTCCCGGCGCAAGCTCCTCGCTTATCAGCCAATTTGCTTAACAACGTAGTCGTAGGAATGGAACTCGGTCGTAAAGTGAGGAGTACCTGTATATATATATATATATATATATTGTGGCGGGTGGCTGGGTCCCTTCTACATATGTCCCGGGGAACAACCATAGGCGTCTCAGTACCTCCCCTGAGGCGCTTGGTGGCAGCCTCCGTGGCTGACAATGGTGCCTCAGTTTCCCGTAGGGCTCCATGGGAGATGGAGTTCTCCCCAGCCCTGTTGAGCTCTGGGGTGGCCACTAGGGGGTGCTGCATGGGTCCCACAGCCGGCCTGGACAACTATACAGCTCTGCCCAGAATCAAGCACCTGGAGCACTTCCGGGTGAGCTATAAAAAGGGCCAGCAACCACCACTCAGGAGCCAGAGTTGGGAGGAAGAAGACGAGTTTGCCAGGAAGGAGTGGTGGTGCCAAAATGGGAGTGTTGTTGTGTTGATTTAAGTGCTTTGGGACTGTGTTGTGGCTGGAGGGTTCAAGACGTGGCCTCCAGCTGAAGAAAAATAAAGTCTTCTTGTGTTTTTACTCATGCCTCAGTGTGAGTTTGTCTTGGGTCATTCTCCCCATGTCTGCATGGGTTTCCTTTGGGTTTTCTGGTTTCCTCCCACAGTTCAAAGACATGCAGGTTAGGTGCATTGGCGATCCCAAATTGTCCCTAGTGTGTACTTGGTGTGTGGGTGTGTGTGTGTACCCTGCTGTGGTCTGGTGACCTGCCTGGGGTATGCTTCCTGCCTTGCACCCTGTGTTGGCTGGGATTGGCTCCAGTGGACCCTGTAGTTAGGTTGGATAATGGATGGATATATACATATATATACATCATATACATATTGTGGTACAGTAATCCCTCCTCGATCGCGGGGGTTGCATTCCAGACCCAAGCGATAGGTGAAAATCCGCGAAGTAGAAACCATATGTTTGTATGGTTATTTTTATATATTTTAAGCCCTTATAAACTCTCCCACACTGTTTATAAATATTCCCTGCACAGTTATACAGCATAATCCCTTTGTATTCTCTTAGATATTAGGTAGGATTCATTGAAATTATATATGTAAACACACTGTTTATATACGGTAAAACCTAAATATTATTTTAAAGATATTGAGTGTCTCCAATATTACACATGTTACAGCCATTACGATAGACAGGCCACCAGCAATAAATACGTACAATGCAAGAAAAATTGTATACAGTAAATGTGTGTACAGTGACACTAAACGCACGTACATGTACTAAGTACTGTAAGTAGAAAATTAATTATGGTTACTCACCAACAATGACACGATGACTTGTCCGATAACAATGAGTTTAGTTTTACTGCACAACAAAGGAGAGAGTTACAGCTCTTCTAAAGGAGCCTCTTCAGGCAATTGTGTAGCACTGCCGTTGTTCTTCTTTTGGCAGTCTTCAATCCAAATCCCTAAAGCAGATTCCATCCAGACTACTGCCTTATTACATCCACTTACAATTCGTTTTGCACCCTGGTTAAAAGGACACTGCGGCTGTAGATCTTATATTCCTTTCCTACTTTTTAAATGAAAAGAATTTTAGCCTCATTGATGCTGTAATGGCGTCCTATAGCGGTGTAGCTTTCCCTTCAACAAATCCAAAACGTTTACCTTTTCGGCAATCGTTAACATCATCCGTTGGCGCTTGGGTACGGCCCCTGAAGCAGTAGCAGGAACAGATCATTTTGGAGCCATAATGAAGGGCTTGACTATGCACAAAGATAAACACAAAAGAGCACAAAAGTTAACTCTTTACACAGCGAAACACATTGATGCTGAATGAGCGAGACAAGACTTCCTGGTTAACACCGTATTCAGCACACAGGAACTTAACTGCATGCTCTGATTGGTTAGCTTCTCAGTCATCCGCCAATAGCATCCCTTGTATGAAATCAACTGGGCAAACCAACTGAGGAAGCATGTACAGGAAGACAAAAGACGCATTGTCCGCAGAACCCGCGAAGCAGCGAAAAATCCGCATTATATATTTAGTTATGCTTACATATAAAATCCGCAATAGAGTGAAGCACACGAAAGTTGAAACGCGATATAGCGAGGGATTACTGTATATGGCCGGCCAGTCATCCCGGCCAATACCCCCAGGCTGCCAGATGGAGCCCTCCCTGCAGCATGGAGGTGCCCCGAATGCCAGCAGGGAATCATGGACATTGGAGTTTTCCTTCACAGCCCTGCTGGATACCCTGGGGGCCACCAGAGGACGCTGCAAGGAGGCTCAAGGATTGTTTTCACTACAGCCCGGAAGTGCGTCAGAGTCATGGGGACAGAAGAAACAACGTACTTCCGGGTTGAAGAAAAGGAGTTTTTTATCTGATTCGGAAGTATGACCAGTCACATAGACAGAGAGAGAGAGAAACACTTCCGGGTCAAGGACTTTAAAAGGACTGTGGGAGTTCCCAAGGTTAGAGCTGAGTCGGGTGGCAGAGGGACAACGCGTCTGGGAGAGGAGGATTGATTATTGTGTATTGTATTTGAGTATTATTGTTTATGATTATTGTAGAGTGGAGGGTGCTTTGTGCACATTTGAATATATTAAAATCAAATTAGGGAGAGAGGCGCTATTCTTCCCTGGGAGCCTGGACGGTCCTTGAATCCTAGAGGACAGAGCTTCCGGTACACCAGGAAGTGCTGGTGGACCAGGAATGGTGTATGCCCGGAGTGCTTCCAGTTGCAGGGGCAGCACTTCTGCCACACTGGAGAGTGCTGCTGAAAGGTCATCATCATGCACCTGGAGCACATCCAGGGCAAAATAAAAGCGGCCGAAGGACTAAGGGGGTGTTCGGAGCATGCACTGATACAGTGCATTGCCGCACCCACCACAAACCAACTCAGGATCCAGATTAAGACCCGAGTGCAGCCATGCAATGGGTGATACCTCAGCACCACAGTAGTTCAGATGGAATGGAGAAGTGTGAGGTTTTTTTATGGTGGCTGGAGTGCTAATTCTGCCACCAACCCCCAAGTTTTTCCATGCAGGTTGGATGGCCTACATGCAGGGACGGATGCAGATTAGCGTCATACCCAGGACAGAGCAATTGCAGGATAAGGGCCTTGCTCAAGGGCCCAACTGAGCAGAGTAAGGACTAAGAAAAACCTGTAAATAGTTTGGAAATAGTGTGAAATAAACGTGTGTGTGTTTTGCACATTCTGGAGTCGTGTCTGTCTGTGGCCGGGCTATCTTTTACAATATATACAGTATATATACAGTGGTGTGAAAAACTATTTGCCCCCTTCCTGATTTCTTATTCTTTTGCATGTTTGTCACACAAAATGTTTCTGATCATTAAACACATTTAACCATTAGTCAAATATAACACAAGTAAACACAAAATGCAGTTTTTAAATGATGGTTTTATTATTTAGGGAGAAAAAAAATCCAAACCTACATGGTCCTGTGTGAAAAAGTAATTGCCCCCTTGTTCAAAAATAACCTAACTGTGGTGTATCACACCTGAGTTCAATTTCCGTAGCCACCCCCAGGCCTGATTACTGCCACACCTGTTTCACTCAAGAAATCACTTAAATAGGAGCTGCCTGACACAGAGAAGGAGACCAAAAGCACCTCAAAAGCTAGACATCATGCCAAGATCCAAAGAAATTCAGGAACAAATGAGAACAGAAGTAATTGAGATCTATCATTCTGGTAAAGGTTATAAAGCCATTTCTAAAGCTTTGGGACTCCAGCGAACCACAGTGAGAGCCATTATCCACAAATGGCAAAAACATGGAACAGTGGTGAACCTTCCCAGGAGTGGCCAGCCGACGAAAATTACCCCAAGAGCGCAGAGACGACTCATCCGAGAGGTCACAAAAGACCCCAGGACAACGTCTAAAGAACTGTAGGCCTCACTTGCCTCAATTAAGGTCAGTGTTCACGACTCCACCATAAGAAAGAGACTGGGCAAAACGGCCTGCATGGCAGATTTCCAAGACGCAAACCACTGTTAAGCAAAAAGAACATTAGGGCTCGTCTAAATTTTGCTAAGAAACATCTCAATAATTGCCAAGACTTTTGGGAAAATACCTTGTGGACTGATGAGACAATGTCCCGTTACATCTGGCATAAAAGGAACACAGCATTTCAAAAAAACATCATACCAACAGTAAAATATGGTGGTGGTAGTGTGATGGCCTGGGGTTTTTTTGCTTCTTCAGGACCTGGAAGGCTTGCTGTGATAGATGGAACCATGAATTCTACTGTCTACCAAAAATCCTGAAGGAGAATGTCCGCCATCTGTTCGTCAACTCAAGCTGAAGCGATCTTGGGTGCTGCAACAGGACAATGACCCAAAACACACCAGCAAATCCACCTCTGAATGGCTGAAGAAAAACAAAATGAAGACTTTGGAGTGGCCTAGTCAAAGTCCTGACCTGAATCCAATTGAGACGCTATGGCATGACCTTAAAAAGGCGGTTCATGCTAGAAAACCCTCAAATAAAGCTGAATTACAACAATTCTGCAAAGATGAGTGGGCCAAAATTTCCTCCAGAGCGCTGTAAAAGACTCATTGCAAGTTATCGCAAACGCTTGATTGCAGTTATTGCTGCTAATGGTGGCCCAACTAGTTATTAGGTTCAGGGGCAATTACTTTTCACACAGGGCCATGTAGGTTTGGATTTTTTCTCCCTAAATAATAAAACCATCATTTAAAAACTGTATTTTGTGTTTACTTGTGTTACATTTGACTAATGGTTAAATGTGTTTGATGATCAGAAACATTTTGTGTGACAAACATGCAAAAGAATAAGAAATCAGGAAGGGGGCAAATAGTTTTTCACACCACTGTATATACATACAGTATATATATATAAACATACAGTATATATATATATATATATATATATATTTATATATCTATACTAATTAAAGGCAAAGCCCTCACTGACTCACTCACTCACTGACTCATCACTAATTCTCCAAGTTCCCGTGTAGGTAGAAGGGTGAAATTTGACAGGCTCATTCCTTACAGCTTACTTACAAAAGCTGGTCAGGTTTCGAAATTCTATGCGTAATGGTCATAACTGGAAGCTATTTTTCTCCATATACTGTAATGGAGTTGAGCTGGATGGCCGTGGGGGGCGGAGTTTCATGTGACATCATCACGCCTCCCACGTAATCACGTGAACTGACTATCAACGCAGTACATAGAAAACCAGGAAGAGCTCAAAAAAGCGCTGAACAAAACATGCATTATATAATTGAGAAGGCAGCGAAACAATAAGAAGCGAGCAACTGACATATACAACCATATTCATGAGTGCTGCTACTTCGGAAACAAAGCACAAGGTGGAAAAAGTCAATGTCCCGCTAAAGGAAGACAGTGTAAAAAAAAACCTGTGCATGCAGTTTGTCACATCTCAGATAAAGAGGAAGACGAGCTGTTTATTGATGCAGTAAGAAACGAATCGATGAATGAAACCTGTCATCTTTACAACGATTGACAAACACGGAATGTAACTTGAACACAACACATTCCTACAAATACAACCCTGATTGAAAGAAATAATGATAATTAAATCCTTGATGACAGCAACACTCAATAACACTCACAAAACAATTACTGTATATTGACAATCATGTTAAGTTATTTTTAAAATGTTCCCTTTTCTTTTTCATAACTTCTTTAACACACTACTTCTCCGCTGCGAATATATATATATATACCCCGATCTAGATACTCTCAAATAGACAAGCCACACGCCGTGACGCAATTACGCCGACATCCGAGGTTCGATTCCCGAGAGGGGATGCACTGAGTATGTACGCGCACTTCCCGATTCATTTTAACCTCGCATCTCCTTGGTTTGGGACATATGAAAAAATATGCGGTTAACGCAGAATCATGTTACGTTATTTTTAAAATGTTTACTTTTCTTAGCACAAGCACAGCTGAGAAGCTTGATGCATGTACTCCATAACGCGTTAAAAATAACGCATTTAATCACACTTTCAATTCCAAGCAAAGGGGAACTTTTGTCTATGCATGATTTCCTGGTACATCGATTACACTGATGCACACATCACAGCTACAAAAATGTTAGAGTCGGAATAAAGCGCGTTCCTACGACTGATTTGAACAAAATTTTATTTCAAAAGACTACCCGAGCGAAGCCTTGATAAAAGCATGGTTTTGTGCACACTGAAAAGCAGGCAAAATTAGATGCATTACAGAAAGCGGACTTTGTGGCTCTTACTGGGGATCATTGGACTTCCGTGACCGTTAGTAATTCTAAATACATCTAATTACAAAATGTTCAATGATCACACTGTTTTAGCCTAATGTACAAAATAATTTTGGCTGAGGTTACTCAGAGTTTAAAGATGAAGCTGGTCAAATTACCTTTTATGTTTCTGACTTATTTTTTTAAGAAGAAAAACTGCACTTTATGTTGAAATTTTGGTTATTATTATTTAAAGACAATACCATTCTGAAAATGTACTTAAAGTACTTAAACTACCACTTTATTTTAAGTCTGCCCAATTTTAACCAGGGATGATATTTTTGTTTCTGTTTTGAATTCAAATGCAGTTTAAAAGCATTTTTTTTCAGAAATTAAAACAGCTTCAGTTTACAATATTCATGTCCATGTCTATTATTTGATTCTGTAAGCCCACTAAAACCCTTTTAAATTAAAAAAAAAACATTTGTGATTTGGGGCAAATTTACGTGTGCGATTACATACGATTAATCGAGATTAATTCTTACACAGCCTCTAATTAATTGGATTAATTTTTTTAATCGAGTCCCACCCCTAATATATATATGTAGATATATACAGGTATATGTAGATTTGTATATGTGTATATATATGTATATATATGTGTGTGTGTATATATATATATATATATATTGTGGCAGTAGGGGGCGCTAGTGCTCCCTTGAACCCTCAGGTACAACTCCAGACACCAGGTAAAAGTCCAAGACTTTTTATTTTTTTCCACAGTGCACCAAGCACCTTCCACACTACTCATACAAACAATCAATAAACCAAATATTCTCTCTCCTCCACTCCCAGACACTTTGCTCCTCTCCCTCCCAGCACAGCTCGTTGTCTGGAGTGAGGCACCGCCCTTTTATAGCCCCTGACCCGGAGGTGTTTCTGTCCCAACAGTCCACAGTTCCTTATTCCTTCCAGGTCAGGGCAATTAGTCCTTTACTTCAACCCGGGATCACGACATTTCTTCCTGTCACGTGACCGTGACGTACTCCCGGGTCATACGGCATCACAGAGCCTATAAGTCCCCCACAGCGACTCCTGGTGGTCCCCAAGGTATCCAGCAGGGCTGTGTATAAACACTACAAAGTCCATAAGGCCCTGCTGGACCTCGGGGCACGATCCTGCTGTCGGGACAGCTCCTCCTGGCGGCCTGGGGGTGCGGACCGGCATGGGAAGCCAGCAGTCCTCCACAGTCCCCCCCCCTTAGCGACAACTTCTGGGGCTGTGTTGCCCCTGTTCTCGAGCGAACCTTGGGGGGACAGTGTACCTCCTGTCTCCCTGGGGACAATGGCGCCACTCGTGGCCTGGTCGCCGGCAATTGTAGCACCGATGAAGTCCTCCTGGTTGCTTCCCTCTGCGGGACCAAAAACATCTCGGGAACTCCGTCAGTGTTGTCTCTGCCCCTTCATCTGCCAAGGAGAGTATTACGGCCGCTTGGCTGCCCATTTGGCCTGCGCTCTGATATGTCAGGAGACCCACACTTTATTTTGGGGATCTCCTGTTTCATCTGGGGCTTGTGCTCAGCTTGAGGCTCTCTATGGAAAAGAGAGAGCCTCTTTGCTGTTTGCACGCCCGTTGTCTTCCGCTTACCCGGAGGCGGCATCATTAGCACCGTGTCGCTCCAATGAACAGCACCGTTCAGCTGCATCGGCACGAGCGAAGCTTTCCCCGGCACTCCTGTCAGCGGCACTACCCCTCACTTAAGACCAGTTGGGACCTGGAGACGTGTAAGGCTCCGGGCGGCCACGTCACACGCATGCCCCGGACCGTTTACTCCTTTTACCATCCCTTCGGTCATTGTGCCCCTCTCTGCTGTCGGGCACACGGTGCTTTGACACCCACTACTTATCCTTGGCGGTGTCAGATCGCACTGTGTCCCCTTATATTCTGCGATACGGTACGGACTCACCTGCAGTCCCGCATCGATCACCTCCGGAGCTTCCCGGCGCAGCCGCTGCACGAATCCCATCAGAGCCTTCAACGGTGCTGCTGCCGTCACTCCCAGTTCCTCCACCACGTTCCTTCAGTTCACCATATTCCTGTAAGAAACGGCGTAGAGGCGCGAGGTATTCCTCGAGCCCCGTGAAGTCGACAGTTAATGTTTACGGCGGAGTTGTTTGCGCTTCCGGCGTTTAAACACCCTCCGGCCAGGAACCAATGAGCACGTCCCCTCCTGGCACGTGTTCAGCTGGGTCATGCAAAGGCTCTTGGGACTTGGAGTTCTCAGAGGGACGGCTGGCCCCTACAAGCCGGCTGAGATCTGCCTTTTCCCTCATGACTGCAGACCCTTCAGCCCCAACCCGTTCCTCCTTGACGGTTGCAGGTTGTGTCGGCGCTGCTTTGCATGCCTTCCCCTCCCCTTCCAGGAGGCTCGGACCCGTCAGGGAACGAACGACCTCGTCGGAGGACTCCGAGTGTCCGTCACCTTCCCGGTATGCACTGCGGGTGACCAGTCTGTTGTCCTCGTATGGAGCCATCGCTAGTCGTCTCGCGTCCTGGCCTGCCTTCTGGGAGCGGCGGCCATTTTGCCGAAGCATGAGGCAGTCATTTGAGATGCCGCTGCGATTCTCTCGGCGGGCGTCTGCAAAACATGATAAAAATAAACCCGGAACGTCGCCCGTTTTACCTGCAGCTCCCTCTGTAGCGTATGGCGGAACCCCTGGACTGTCTAGGGAGTCCGACGTGCTCGACAGCGGTCCATGTCCCGATTGATACGCTAACTCGGCCCGAATTAGCGCTCGGAAATCCTCCTCACTCCCGGTCAGGTAGGTCCAGGTCCTCTCGGCGTCCGTCAGGCCCTGCAGCCCGCTGGAACTGACCTTCTTTTTACCGGTCTTCTTTCCCATGGTCCTGCAGAACGGAATGGCGCACACAGTTGCAGCTTTCTCGGTAGCGGGTGGTGTTTGCACCTCTGTGAAAAGATGGGGAATACACCGAGGGTTGTCTGCCCACACGAAATTTATTTTTAATGCAGGTCCCCTGCCAACAGACGGCCAGAGAATCCTGCCGGCTACGCCAGTGTGGCAGCAGGGAGCGCTAGTGCTCCCTTGAACCCTCAGGTACAACTCAGACACCAGGTAAAAGTCCAAGACTTTTTATTTTTTTCCACAGTGCACCAAGCACCTTCCACACTACTCATACAAACAATCAATAAACCAAATATTCTCTCTCCTCCACTCCCAGACACTTTGGTCCTCTCCTTCCTAGCAAAGCTCGTTGTCCGGAGTGAGGCACCGCCCTTTTATAGCCCCTGACCCGGAGGTGTTTCTGTCCCAACAGTCCACAGTTCCTTATTCCTTCCAGGTCAGGGCAATTAGTCCTTTACTTCATCCCTGGAGCACGACATTTCTTCCTGTCACGTGACCGTGACGTACTCCCGGGTCATACGGTATCACAGAGCCTATAAGCCCCCCCACAGCGACTTCTGGTGGTCCCCAAGGTATCCAGCAGTGCTGTGTATAAACACTACAAAGTCCATAAGGCCCTGCTGGACTTTGGGGCACGATCCTACTGTCAGGAGAGCTCCTCCTGGCGGCCTGGGGGTGCGGACCGGCATGGGAAGCCAGCAGTCCTCCACAATATGTATATATATATATAACTGTGTATATATATATGTCTATATTAGTATATGTGTATATGTTGTGGAAGACTGCCGGCTTCCCAGGCCGGTCCGCACCCCCAGGCCGACAGGAGGAGCTCTCCCGACAGCAGGATCGCGGCCCCGAGGTCCAGCAGGGCCTTATGGACTCTGTAGTGTTTATACACAGCCCTGCTGGATACCTTGGGGCCACCAGGAGTCGCTGTGGGGACTTGTGGGATCTGTTGTGCCCTATGACCCGAGTACGCCACAGTCACCTGACGGAAGGAATGGCGTGCTCCCGGGTGAAGTAAAAGACTGATTGCCCTGACCCAGAAGGAATAAGGAACTGTGGACTGCTGGGACAGGAACACCTCCGGGTCAGGGGCTATAAAAGGACGGTGCCTCAGTCCAGACACTGAGCTGTGCTGGGAGGTGGAGGAGCAAAGTGCCTGGGCGAGGAGGAGAGTTTAATAGTAGTGGTTTGTTTAAAGAGTTTATGAGTAGTGTGGAAGGTGCTTGGTGCACTGTGGGAAAAATAAAAGGTCGGACTTTACCTGGTGTTTGGAGTCATACCTGAGGGTTCAAGGGTGCACTACTGCCCCTACTGCCACACTGGCGTAGCCGCAGGATTCTCTGGCTGCCTGTTGGCAGGGGACCTGCATTAAAATAAATTGTGTGTGGGCAGACAACCCTCGTGGATTCTCATCTTTTACGGAGGTGCAAACACCACCCGCTACTGAGAAAGCTGCAACTGTGAGCGTCAGTCCAATCTGGAGAATAATGGGAAAGAAGACCGGGAAAAAGAAGGTCAGTCCCAGCTGGCTGCAGGGCCTGACGGACGACGAGATGTCCTGGACCTACCTGACCGGGAGCGAGGAAGACAAAGCGCTAATCCGGCCGAACGAGCCCGGTAGCGCTAAGAACTCGACATGGACAGCTGTCGAGCGCCGACCCCTAGACAGTCCGGGGGTGCCGCCATCCGCTACGAAGCGAAGCTGGAGGTAAAACGCTTCGACTTTGTTTTTATCCTGTTTTGCAGACGTCCGCCGGGAGAATTGCAGCGGCATCTTGAATGACGGCCTCATGCCTCGGCAAAATGGCCGCGGCTCCCTGAAGCCAAGTCGCGACGCAAGACAGCTAGAGACAGCCGCGGTCGACGCACAACAGCCTGGTCACCCGCTGTGGATGTCAGGACGGTGGAGGGAACCCGAGTCCTCCGACGAGCCGGCCGCCCCTAACGGGTCCAGCCTCCTGGAAAGGGAGGGAAGGCGGGCTAAGCGCCGCCAAACAAAAGCCACCGACAAAGAGGGACGGGTTGTGGCTGACGGGTCTGCCGCGAAAAGAAAAGGCAGATCTCAGCCGCTTGTAGTAGCCAGCCGCCCCTCTGAGGACCAACTCCCAGGAGCCTTGCGCGACCCAGCCGTAAACACGTGCCGGAGGGGACGTGTTTCATTGGTTCCCGCCGAGGGTAAGGAAAATGCGGAAGCGCTAACAACTCCGCCGTAAACATTAACTGTTTGGATTTACAGGGGCTCGAGGAATACCTCACGCCCCTAAACTGTTTCTTACAGGAATATGCTGAACTAAAGGAACGTGGTGGAATTGGGAGCGATGGCGCAGCTCCGCTGAAGGCACTGAGGATTTCGCGCAGCGCTGCACCGGAAGCTCCGAGAGGATCGGCGGGAGTGCAGGTGAGTCCTCCCGTGTCGAGAGTAAGGGGACACAGTGCGATCGGGCACCGCTGAGAATGAGTAGCGCGTGTCAAAGCACTGTGTGCCCGACAAGAGACTGGGGCATGATGACCGAATGGTCGGGACTGGAGCAAACAGCCCGGGCATGCGCGGCGGGTTTTCCGAGCAGTACAGCTCTCGAGGACCCGACTGGTAATGCCGGTGATGGGAGTGCCGGGGGAAGCGCGGCTCGTGCCGGTGCAGCTGACTGGTGCTGTTCATCTGAGCGAGACGGTGCTAATGAAGCCGGCCCTAGTAAGCGGAAGGAAACGGGTGTGCAGACAGTAAAGAGGCTCTCTTCTTTCCATGGAGAGCCTCAGGCTGAGCGCAAGCCCCAGATCAAGCGGGAGATCCCCAAAAGGAAAGGTGGGTCTCTCGACATAATGGAGAGAAGGCTTGAGGGCAGCCAAGCGGCCGTAATGCCCTCCCTGGCAGGTGAAGGGGCGGAGACAACGCTGACGGAGTTCCCGAGGTGTTTTTGGTCCCGCAGAGGGAAGCAACCAGGAGGGCTTGCCGGTGCTATAATTGCCGCAACCGCCACGAGGCCATTGTCCCCGGGAGACAGGAGGTACACCGTCCCCCCAAGGTTCGCTCGAGACAGGGGCAACGCACTCAAGGCCTCGAAGTCGTCGCTAAGGGGGGGGAGTTGTGGAAGACTGCCGGTTTCCCAGGCCGGTCCGCACCCCCAGGCCGACAGGAGGAGCTCTCCCGACAGCAGGATCGTGCCCCGAGGTCCAGCAGGGCCTTATGGACTCTGTAGTGTTTATACACAGCCCTGCTGGATACCTTGGGGACCACCAGGAGTCGCTGTGGGGGGACTTGTGGGATCTGTTGTGCCCTATGACCCGGGAGTACGTCACAGTCACCTGACGGGAAGGAATGGCGTGCTCCCGGGGTGAAGTAAAGACTGATTGCCCTGACCCGGAAGGAATAAGGAACTGTGGACTGCTGGGACAGGAACACCTCCGGGTCAGGGGCTATAAAAGGACGGTGCCTCAGTCCAGACACTGAGCTGAGCTGGGAGGTAGAGGAGCAAAGTGTCTGGGCGAGGAGGAGAGTTTAATAGTAGTGGTTTGTTTAAAGAGTTTATGAGTAGTGTGGAAGGTGCTTGGTGCACTGTGGGAAAAAATAAAAAGGTCGTGGACTTTTACCTGGTGTTTGGAGTCATACCTGAGGGTTCAAGGGTGCACTACTGCCCCCTACTGCCACAATGTATATATGTATGTATATGTATATATATATATATATATATGATGTGTATATATATGTTTATATATGTGTGTGTGTGTCTGTGTGTATATATATAAATATATATATATATACATACGTGTATATATATATATATATATATATATATATATATATATATATAGATAGATAGATAGATATGAGAACAACACTCATATCAATGACAAAACAATTACATTAACAATCATCTTACGTTATTTTTAAAATGTTTCCTTTTCTTTTTCATAACTTCTTTAACATACTACTTCTCCGCTGCGAAGCGCGGGTATTCTGCTAGTATATATATATATTGTAAGCCAGTAGGTGGAATACCACCATCCTAACCTCCAATACAGACAGGCAGGACACAGGTTCAATTCAACACCCTTGTTTATTTATAATTAAAAGTACACAAACCACCAACACCACAGCAATATATAGTCCAGTCCCTTCCTTGCCACCAGTCTATCTGCCTCCACTCTTCCTCATGGCTTTCTCCACTCCTTCCTCCCGACTCTGGTCCCTCAATGGAGTGAGGTGACTCCTCTTATTCAGGTCCTGGGAGTGTTCCAGGTGGCTCATCACTATTACCTGGAATCACTTCCAGGCATGCTGGAGGTCCTCTACAGGGCTCTGCAGCTCCCCCCTCAGAACCCAACAGGGCTTCACCAAACTCCAACATGCCCTGCGGAAATTCGTGGTGCAACAGCTGCCCAGGAGGTCTGACCTCTAGAGTCCCAGGGCAGGTATTACCGTATTCAGTGCCTTTTCCCCTGGTCTTTCCACCTTGCTGGCGTCCCGCACATCACAATATATATGTGTGTATTGTGGACTGTGCCCGGCAGTTTATCCCGGCCATGTCCCCCAAGCCGCCAGATGGAGCCCTCCCTGCAGTATGGAAGGGCCCCAAAGACCAGCAGGGAGTCATGGATGTTGTAGTTTTTATCCTCGGCCCTGCGGGATACCACAGGGGCCACAAGAGGGAGCTGCAGGGAGGGCCGAAGACTTCTTTTTGCCCTATGCCCCCTAAGGACTTTTATCTGACCCGGAAGTAATAGGGCATTATGGACTGAAGGATGAGAAACACTTCTGGGTCAGGAACTATAAAAGGATTGTGGGAGCTCCCAGACGGCGAGCTGAACTGGGTGGTAGGAGGGCAACGCGTCTGGGAGTGGAGGATTGGTTTATTGATTTATTATTGGAGTATTGTGGTTGTTTATGAGTAGCGTGGAGTGGAGGGTGCTTAGTGCACATTATTATTATAATAAAAAGAATAATTGTGGAACTTTTACCAGGTGTTTGGCGTGGTACCTGAGGGTTCAAGGGAGCGTTGAATCCGAACACAGGGTCATGGGGATCTGCTGGAGCCAATCCCAGCCAACACAGGAAGCAAGGCAGGAACCAATCCTGGGCAGGGCGCCAACCCACTGCAGGACACACACACCCACACCAAGCACAAACTAGGGACAATTTAGAATCGCCAGTCCACCTAACCTGCATGCCTTTGGACTGTGGGAGGAAACCAGAGTACCTGGAAGAACCCACGCAGACACTGGGAGAACATGCAAACTCCATGCAGGGAGGACCCGGGTCTCCTAACTGCAAGGCAGCAGCGCTACCACTGTGCCACCCTATATGTGGCAGTTGACTTGCACCCAGGCCCAGCCAGGAGACTTTCTTAATGGAAGGACAGGAGGAGAGAGTGTTTAGAGCACGTTATTTCCCCCCAGAGTAATAGATGGCAGTGCCCCTGGTTTGCAGCGGTGTCTTAGATTCCTACAGGGCACCATGGGGATTGCACAGCCCTACTTTGTCGTGCTATTGCGTCAACCAGAACTTTTCTCAGGTACAGCATAAAAGGAGACAACTGCTACTGTTCCAGGAGGAAGAGGGACAAAGTTTGCTGGAGGAGCTGTGGGGGTGGAAGGAGAGACAGAGATAAAAAGAAAAAAAGTGCTGTTTGCTTTAGTTGTACTGTGTTTTGAAGGAAAGGGAAATAGTTTAGTTTGTGAAGCATGTCCCATAGAAATAAAAGCATGTGTGTTGCTGGACGTGTGCCTCATGTCTGTCTGTGTCGGGTTTGGGGAACTGCAGGCCACACTCTATACAGGTATATATATTGAAATATATATGCTACAGTAAAAGCAGAAAACTTTGGTACTAATCAATATTAATGGATTGTATGTAATATACATATAATCCTGGATAGCTTTTTGGATAGGTAACATGAAAAAAATGCAAATAATAACATAAGTAAGGTCTTCAGAATTTACATATTAGTCCAATAATGGCATGGTGAGGTGTTCTAACATGGAAGTTTTTCAAGCAGGACATAAACCTTAAAAGCAGAGTAAAGTAGAACATGGGGTAAACAGATATTATTAATTTTAACCAATATGTAGAAATGGCTGTAAGAACTGTGGGAGAAAATGTTTTTCTGTATATTACAAGGCTTGTAGATCTTACTGTCTTTGGTTAAAAGCTGACTAAAGTGATATCAAGACTTTCATTGATATCTGCTAAGAGAAATACCAAGTTAAAAAATACCAAAGACAACACCAAGCTACCTACAAAAAATTATCAAGGACAACACTAAGTTATGCTGTGAACAAATAATTTCCTTAATTTGCTAGTTATTTTAGAGAAATTAGTAGAATCTCTGTCTTTAATGAACTGGTACAAAATGCTTATTACCCTGCTATGGCTTCTTGATGCCTTTGTGCAATAAAGCTGTTATACTGAAGAAAGGTGAATTACCTCCACAGGATCCTGTAAATAATTAAGTTAGCTTTGTATTAGTTTGGCCTGGTTTAATTTGGGAGTGAAAAAAAGACTGACTGAAAGACTGGTTATACAATACACAGTGCATCCAGAAAGTATTCACAGCGCATCACTTTTTCCACATTTTGTTATGTTACAGCCTTATTCCAAAATGGATTAAATTCATTTGTTTCCTCGGAATTCTACACACAACACCCCATAAGGACAACATGAAAAAAGTTTACTTGAGGTTTTTGCAAATTTATTAAAAATAAAAAATAAACCAAGCATGAAGTCAAAGGAATTGTCTGTAGACCTCCGAGACAGGATTGTATGGAGGCACAAATCTGGGGAAGGTTACAGAAAAATTTCTGCTGCTTTGAAGGTCCCGATGGTCACTCTGTCAGAGCTTCAGAGATCCTCTGTGGAGAGAGGAGAACCTTCCAGAAGGACAACCATCTCTGCAGCAATCCACCAATGAGGCCTGCATGGTAGAGTGGCCAGACGGAAGCCACTCCTTAGTAAAAGGCACATGGCAGCCCGCCTGGAGTTTGCCAAAAGGTACCTGAAGGACTCTCAGACCATGAGAAACAAAATTCTCTGGTCTGATGAGACAAAGATTGGTGTGAATGCCAGGCATCACCTTTGGAGGAAACCAGGCACTGCTCATCACCAGGCCAATATCATCCCTACAGTGAAGCATGGTAGTGGCAGCATCATGCTGTGGGGATGTTTTTCAGTGGCAGGGACTGGGAGACTAGTCAGGATAAAGGGAAAGATGACTGCATCAATGTATAGAGACATCCTGGATGAAAACCTGCTCTAGAGTGCTCTTCATCTCAGACTGGGGCGACAGTTCATCTTTCAGCAGGACAACGACCCTAAGCACACAGCCAAGATATCAAAGAAGTGGCTTCAGGACAACTCTGTGAATGTCCCTGAGTGGCCCAGCCAGAGCCCAGACTTGAATCCGATTGAACATCTCTGGAGAGATCTTAAAATGGCTGTGCACCGACACTTCCCATTCAACCTGATGGAACTTGAGAGGTGCTGCAAAGAAGAATGGGCGAAACTGGCCAAGGATAGGTGTGCCAAGCTTGTGGCATTATATTCAAAAAGACTTGAGGCTGTAATTGCTGCCAAAGGTGCATCAACAAAGTATTAAGCAAAGGCTGTGAATACTTGTCTACATGTGATTTCTCAGTTTTTTATTTTTAATAAATTTGCAAAAACCTCAAGTAAACTTTTTTCATGTTGTCATTATGGGGTGTTGTGTGTATAATTCTGAGGAAAAAAATGAATTTAATACATTTTGGAATAAGGCTGTAACATAACAAAATGTGGAAAAAGTGATACGCAGTGAATAGTTTCCGGATGCACTGTATATATATATATATATATATTGTAAAAGATTCAAAAGCAAACAGCATAAAGGTTTGGGGTTTCCGGCCCCGTATACTGTAGAAGTATCCACAATCAAAACAAACAAAACAAGGTCAAAATATATAAACACTAATTGTTCATATGCGCGACGCCAAAGATGCCGTCGGTGGCCTTTTTATGGAGGAGGAGCCGGAAGTGGAGGAATGCTGGAAAGGAACCGTGAGGGAAGATGGGATTGATGATTTTAGGAACAATGGCGGAGGAAGGGCGGAAGTAACGTGCTGCGGGAAAATGAGGCTTATGGTGGCGGAGCATCTTTTTTTCTGCAAGAAAGCAAAGGAGAAAGGTTAGTACCCGCCACTCCCCGAATGTCTTCCGAAGCGTGTTAAGGTCCGTCCGCGGTCTCCTACTCGCACGTGCATGACAATATATATATATATATATATATATACTGTATGAATAAATACAGTAATCCCTCGCTATATCCTGCTTTGACTTTCTATCGCGGATTTTATATGTAAGCATAACTAAATATATAATGCAGATTTTTCGCTGCTTTGCTGGTTCTGCGGACAATGGGTCTTTTTACTTCCTGTACATGCTTCCTCAGTTGGTTTGCCCAGCTGATTACATGCAAGGGATGCTCTTGGTGGATGACTGAGGAGCTAACCAATCAGAGCATGCAGTTAAGTTCCTGTGTGCTGAATACGGTGTTAACCAGGAAGTCTCGTCTCGCTCATTCAGCATCAATGTGTTTCGCTGTGTAAAGAGTTAACTTTTGTGCTCTTTTGTGTTTAACTTTGTGCATAGTCAAGCCCTTCATTATGGCTCCAAAACGATCTGCTCCTGCTATTGCTTCAGGGGCCGTGCCCAAGCGCCAACGGAAAATGTTAATGATTGCCGAAAAGGTAAACGTTTTGGATTTGTTGAAGGAAGGGAAAAGCTACACCGCTGTAGGACGCCATTACAGCATCAATGAGGCTACGATTCTTTTTATTTAAAAAGTAGGAAAGGAATATAAGATCTACGGCTGCAGTGTCCTTTTAACCAGGGTGCAATACGAGTTGTAAGTGGATGTAATAAGGCAGTGCTTATTATTATTATTATTATTAAACCCCAAACCTTTATGCTGTCTGCTTTTGAATCTTTTACTATATATATATATATATATATATATATATATATATATATATATATATATATATATATATATATACAGTACATCCGGAAACTATTCACTGCGTATCACTTTTTCCACATTTTGTTATGTTACAGCCTTATTCCAAAATGAATCTGCTTTAGGGATTTGGATTGAAGACTGCCAGAAGAAGAACAACGGCGGTGCTACACAGTCGCCTGAAGTGGCTCCTTTAGAAGGACTGTAACGCTCTCCTTTGTTGTGCAGTAAAATTAAACTCATCTTTATCGGACAAGTCATCATGTCATTGTTGGTGAGTAACCATAATTAATTTTCTACTTACAGTACTTAGTACATGTACGTACGTTTAGTGTCACTGTACACACATTTACTGTATACAATTTTTCTTCCATTGTACGTATTTATTGCTGGTGGCCTGTCTAACGTAATGGCTGTAACATATGTGATATCGGAGACACTCAATATCTTTAAAATAATATTTAGGTTTTACTGTATATAAACAGTGTGTTTACATACATAATTTCAATGAATCTTACCTAATATCTAAGAGAATACAAAGGGATTATGCTGTATAACTGTGCAGGGAATATTTATAAACAGTGTGGGAGAGTTTATAAGGGCTTATAATATATAAAAATAACCATACAAACATATGGTTTCTACTTTGCAGATTTTCACCTATCGCGGGGGTTCTGGAACGCAACCCCCGTGATCGAGGGGGGATTACTGTATATATATAGTGACAGATAGGGGGCACTATCGCTCCCTTGAACCCTTGTCCAAGACTCCAGACCCCAGGAAAAAGTCCAATAGTTGACTTTATTCTCACAGTACAGTGCATAAAGCACCCTCTCCTCCACAATACTCATTCAATACAATAACAATAATCACAATAAACTCTCCACCACTCCCAGATGCGTTGCCCTCCTACCACCCAGCTCAGCTTGACATCTGGGAGCTGCCACAGTCCTTTTATATTCCCTGACCCGGAAGTGTTCCCAATCCCCAGTCCATGTGATTCTTTATCACTTCCGGGTCAGGTACAAGTCCTTTTCTTCACCCCTGAAGTACGTCACTTCTGCTGTCGCTCTGCCTATGACGCACTTCCGGGTTATAGGGCACAAATGATTCTCTATGCCTCCCTGCAGCATCCTCTGTTGGCCCCTGGGGTATCCAGCAGGTTTGTAAGGGAAAACTCCATAGTCCATGATTCCCTGCTGGCATCCGGGGCACCTCCATGCTGCAGGGAGAGCTCCATCTGGCAGCCTGGGGGTATTGGCCGTGATGACAAGCCGGCCATAGACCACAATATATAGAGTGGAACCTCGGTTAACGAAAGTCTCTGACCATGTACAAATTGGGTTTCGACCAAAAAGTTTACCAAACTTTTGCATCTGTTCACAACCACACACTCGGGTGATGAACAAGCCAGTTTTCCTTCCGGTTCGTCCGCGCCAATGATTTCCGCACGTTTTCAGTCTCTTCCTGTGCATTCCCTGTGCAGTGAGCAAGCGAGAGAGAGAGAGAGAGAGAGAGAGCATCTGAGCAAGACAGAGAGAGAGCAAGCAAGCGAGAGAGAGGGCTGGCTGTGTTAGACTGAGAAGGCAGTTAAAGAATACACTGGGCTTGTTTTTAAAGAGACTGATTCGAGCATTCTCTGTTCAAGGTTTCCTCAGTGTTATTCAATGTTTTTACATTTAGTTTACTATTACACTGTGCATTCCATGGTATAATTAACTATTTTTGTGCTTAAAAATCTTTAAAAACATATATTTACATACAGCTCATTCTGTCCGGAATGGATTAATTGTATTTACATACAGTCCTATGGGGGAAAGTACTTTGGGTCACGACCAGAGTTTTGGAACGAATTACGGTCGTGACCCGAGGTCCCACTGTGTGTATATATATATATATATATAAACTGTTCAAAAAAATTAAAGGAACACTTTGAAAACACATCAGATCTCAATGGGAAAAAGAAATCCTCCTGGATATCTATACTGATATAGACTGGGTAATGTGTTAGGAACGAAAGAATGCCACATCGTTTGATGGAAATGAAAATGATCAACCTACAGAGCCCTGAATTCAAAGACGCCCCAAAAATCAGAGTGAAAAAAATTATGTGGCAGGCTAGTCCATTTTGCCAAAATTTAATTAAAGCAATTCAAAATTGTACGCAGCACTTTGTATGGCCCCTGTGTTCTTGTATACATGCCTGACAACATCGGTGCATGCTTCTAATGAGATGACAGATGGTGTTGTGGGGGATCTCCTCCTAGATCTGGACCAGGGCATCACTGAGCTCCTGGACAGTCTGAGGTGCAACCTGGTGGCATTGGATGGACCAAAACATGATGTCCCAGAGGTGTTCTATTGGATTTAGGTCAGGAAAGTGTGGTGGCCAGTCAATGGTATCAATTCCTTCATCCTCCAGGAACTGCCTGCATACTCTCACCACATGAGGCCAGGAATTGTCGTGCACCAGGAGCCACTGTACCAGCATAGGGTCTGACAATGGGTCCAAGGATTTCATCCTGATACCTAATGGCAGCCAAGGTGCCTTTGTCAAGCCTGTAGCGGTCTGTGTGACCCTCCATTGATATGCCTCCCCAGACAATCATTAACCCACCACCAAACTGCTCATACTGAATGATGTTACAGGCAGCATAATGCTCTCCATGGCTTCTCCAGACCCTTTCACTTCTGTCACGTGCTCAGGGTGAACCTGCTCTCATCTGTAAAAAGCACAGGGCACGAGTGGTGCATCTGCCAATTCTGGTATTCTATGGCGAATGCCAATCGAGCTGCATGCTGCTGGGCAGTGAGCTCAGGGCCCATTAGAGGACATGGGGCCCTTGGATCATCCTCATGAAGTCTTTCTGGTTGTTTGGTCAGAGACATTCACACCAGTGGCCTGCTGGAGGTCATTTTGTAGGGCTCTGGCAGTGCTCATACTGTTCCTCCTTGCCCGAAGGAGCAGATACTGGTCCTGCTGATGGGTTATGGACCTTCTATGGCCCTCTCCAGCTCTCCTAGAGTAACTGCTTGTCTCCTAGAATCTCCTCCATGCCATTGAGACTGTGCAGGAAGACACAGCAAACCTTCTGGCAATGACACGTATTGATGTGCCATCCTGGAGAAGTTGGACTACCTGTGCAACCTCTGTAGGGTCCAGGTATCGCCTCATGCTACCAGTAGTGACACTGACTGTAGCCAAATGCAAAACTAGTGAAGAAACAGTCAGAAAAGATGAGGAGTGAAAAATGTCAGTGGCCTCCACCTGTTAAACCATTCCTGTTTTGGGGGTCATCTCATTGTTGCCCCTCTAGTGCGTCTGTTGTTAATTTCATTAACACCACAGCAGCTGAAACTGATTAACAACCCCCTCTGCTACTTAACTGACCAGATTAATATCCCATAAGTTTCATTGACTTTATGCTATACTTTGATTAAAAAGTGTTCCTTTAATTCTTTTTAGCTATATATATATATATATATATATATATATATATATATATATATATATATATATATATATTGTCACAGATGTCTGGGGTTCTTACTTGGCCGGGTTGCCTGGATGGACCAGAAAGAGTCGTTAAGAGCTTCTGGGTCATGAGGGGGCAACCACCCTGGAGCAGAAGAGGACCATGGGAGAGGAGGAGAGATTTTCCAATTCATTGGGACCCATGGCCACTGCCAGGGGGCGCCTTAAGCCTCCTAGAACCCGGGAGAACTTTACTTCCGCCACACTTGGCAAGATGGTGGAGGAACCTGCCAGGGACGCCCAAAGTGTTTCCAGTGCAAACGACAGCACTTCCGTCACACCTGGAAATTCTGCCGGAAGTTTGTCACCTGCCACCTTGAGCACATCCTGGTGGGAATCAAAGGCACTGCCTCCTAACAGTCAGGGAGCTAGAGTCGGGAGCGGGAGCAGGACAAAGCTCCCAGGAGGAGATTGGCGGCTAAAAGACAGATGAAAAGAAGGTTTATTGGGGAGATTAATTGCTGTGTGCATTGTGTGGTGTTTGGGACTTTATTCCTGTGATTATTTGTGATTAATAAACGTGTGACTTTTTAGAAAGATGTGGTCTCCGACTGGTGGTGTCCGGGCAAGTATCACAATATATATATACTAGCCAACCCGCGGCATACCATACGCCACATAATCAGGCCATTTTTTTAGTGATTTTTAAGCACAGGGAGAAAATTAACATTTGAAAAATCGGTAATGTAATAAATCAGCAAGAAAAGCAACATTGTAACAATGCACGGAACGAACCAACACACAATCATCCGTGCGGCGCTCAGGCGCAGAGGGTGGAACGGGAGGAGAGGAGAAGGACACTCACACCGCTCCCTCCGTCATGCTAGTCTGCTGATTTCTCGTGTAGTATGCACTGCCTGCTCATGTGCCCACCTCCAACTCGTCACTTGAGTCGTTGTCGTCTTTGCACAGTCCAGATGCACCTGTGACTCACGTAGACTTTTCATTTGTCTGTGTGGTTTTGGCTGCTTTTCTATATATAATCCACCAAGACACCCGACGACGGTAGTAGCGAGGTGGTAGGAGGGTGTGTACAAAGGGTAGGGATGTAATGAGTGGGAGTTTATGAGTCGCATTTAGTGGGAATTCCACGGTTTGCAGCCGTTTGCAGAAAAACACTTCTGGAAAGACACGGTTGTCTAAAACGGGTTGGTGTGAGAATATAACAGTAAGTGAATGAAAAGATGGGACTCTGGAGAGAGCAAAATACAACACAATAGTGAACCCGTGGCATAACAAATGCCGTGTGGCTCAGACGTGCATGTGGACTCTTAGTACAGACGAAAAGGACTAACTGGGTGGTCGGTGAGTTTTTGCGTCCGGGCAAATGGGCAGGCAGTGTGAATGCCTAAAGAGCGAGGGTAGACGCTGGCTGGTGAAAAAGGAGTGTTGGTGGGCAGGGAAACGTCTTCCGTGTTCCTGCAGGAGCATCTAAGAAGACGCATGTTTGTCGCGGATGCAAATAGCTGTATGTAGCGTGTAAAACAGTTTGCTATGGTGTACGCGGTCGTGCGTCAGAATCAAAACTCGGTTTTAAAGACTGCTTACTTCATTGTGCTTTAACCTCAGTTGTAAAGGATTGTTTTAAGGATCCCATGGGATACCCCTCGCAAACCGTTTCACAAGGTGCATATGGCGATTCACCTCCGCGAGAAACATGCCTCTATGAACAGTCAACATAGCTCGGAGGTGCATGACATGTATATGACATTAACCTGACCTGCACTGCATGTGGCCTCTACAACAGACGAATATAAATGATGCCATTTTTTCTGTGTCGTCGCGTCCAAGTTGGTGGGCGTGGCCCTGCGAGTTGTCGTTGTATCCAATGGTCTTGGAGTTGGTGGGCGTGGCTCCTTCCTGTGTGCGCCATAGGTGTCTCACTTGTCAGCGGCTTAGTGAATCCACGCCCCTTCCGGTGTGCTTTCCATGGTTGTCTTGCCTTAGTGAATTATATATATAGATTATATATATATACAGGTATATATATATATATATATATATATAATGATAGACAGCCAGGGGATTCCTGGAGGAAGAAGGAGCTGGGAGAGCAGAGTGCTTCCGGGTGCAAGGGCAGCACTTCCACCACACTGGAAGAAAGTGCATCGTTAGGCACCGGGAGCACATCTAGGACAAGATAAAAGGGGCCGCCTCACTCAGGGAGCCGGAGTCGGAAGGAGGAAGACGGGGCTTGCAAGAGAGGAGTGGAGGTGGCCGAAGAGAGACAAAGGACTGAAGAAGTTGTGTGTGAGTCGTGTGAACCTGTAAGTAGTTGTGATAATAAACCCATGTGTTTTGGACATTAATGTCATGTCTGTCTGTGGCCGGGCTATCTATTACAATATATACAGACAGACATGGACTCCAGAATGTCCAAAAGCACACACGTTTATTTCTCCTTTAATTCCTGTACACAACACAGTGCACCAAACAGCCACACTAACTCAATTCCTTTTAATTACCTTTTTTTTTTTTCTTCTGCCGCTTCTACTACTTTCCTCCCAAGCTTCATCCACTTTCCTCCCGACTTTGGCCTCCTAAAGTGGAGTGAGGCGGCCCCCTTTACACTGCACCCAGAAGTGCCCCAGGTGCTTCCTAATTAACATCTGGCAGCACTTGCAGGTGTGGCGGAAGTACTGCATGTGAGTTCAACTCCTCCTCTGGCAGCACTTCCTGGGTGTGGCGGAAGTGCTGTATGACAAGGCTCCAGCTGGATTTGCATACTGCATGCATTAAAATAAACCTTGTAGTATTTTAATTTGAGGGGTATATTAATGACCATAATGAGATTATTATGAAAATACTTTGTTGTTCTGCATAGATTCATTGTATGTTGCATCTTTATTGCTGAATTAAGCATGTTAAGTGGCACAAACTAATATTTTAGTCTTGGCAAGTGCACATTGAGTCCATAATTTGGGGGTGTTTGAGGAATGATGAATTTACAGCTGTGTACCATGTCACCTAGTAAAAAGATTCAAGGTTCGAGACGCAAAACATCCCTTGCTGTGTCAGAAAACACATCAGACCCTGTGAAATAACAATAATAATAATTTATTACTAACTACAAGGCATTTCTATGTTTGATGGTAGAAAAAGTGCAAACAATCTGCACAGAAAGATTTGGAAACAAAAAGACATGCTACCTACGTTCAATATATCTGTCCAATCTACACGTGCAGATGTTTCACACATTCTTCTTTCATCACAAAGATGAAAAGGCCTTGTAAATAGTAATAACATTTTTTATTATTATTGTTTCACAGAGTTTAAAGTTTGTTATGGGTCTGTGCTGCATTGCAAGGCTGTTATGACTCCAAGAACTCCAAGATCAGTTTGCAATACTTGCTTTGTGGCATGGCCAATTAGCGTCCCAAAGAATAGAGCTCTATGAGCACAATGAGATATATAAGCGGGTGGGCAAAAGTAGGTTTACAGTTGTTCATATGAATAAAAACATGTCGAATATGATTATTACAATAGCTTTATTAACTCAATAGCTTTAATAAGAAGACAAATAACACTGTGAGGTTTCTGAACATACCTGCCGCATCTGTGGAGGACTGCTTCTCCATTGCCGAGGAAACTATAGGTTAGCAGCTGGAGAGTGCCACTGAAACAACTAAGAGTCGATTCAGATTGCGCTATATGTGCATTTAGCTGATGGGTGATACATTGAACATTATAAATGCAGGAAATAGTATAACATAGCCAGGTCAGTGCCCGTTTGCTGTGTCTGTGTATAGGAGAATGGCAGTTAATAACCCTGCTGTTCCTTTTTCAAGTTGAATTAAGCTGGCTTTTGCTAAAGTACTGAGGCTGAGCCTCGTGTTTTGGGGTGCAAGACAATTGCTCATGTATCACAATATAAATAAATAATACAATATAATCAATAGATCATAATATAAGAATAAACTCTAAATTTCGCACTCTCACACTCACAACTATTAACCTATATATATATATTTTATATATATATATATATATATATATATATAGTCACGCACAAGCATGGAGAGCAGTTTAAGGACCCGGCCACATCGCAATAGGTTGTGCCAAGGGACAATGGTGGCGCACTAACCTTTCTTTTCTTGTTTTCTCAGCCAGAACAAGGAATTGCCGCCGTAACAACACCCAGACAAGCCAAAAAAGCCGCCATACTTCCGGGTTCCCTTCTCCCCTCCAGTTCTGCTATGATGATGTCAATCACCCAGCCTGCATCACGATTTTCCCAGCGTTCCACCTTCTAATATCCGATCCCCCTGTACATATTGTCCCTCTTCCCATCATACGATGTTTTTTGATTTTGACCTTGTAAATTCGTGGAAACGTTACTCAAAGTTTTTTTGGAGTATACAGGGCTAAAACCCCAAATCTTTAAGCTGTGTTGTGTTCTTTCTTTCAGTATATATATATATATATATATATATATATATATATATATATATATATATATTGTGAAGGCTGGCCGACACAGACAGACGGACAACATATTTTTGCCCAACACACTGTTTATTTACACTGGTGCTATTTACAAAAGTCACGTGCACTCACACAAACCCCAGTGCCTCTGCACTGATTTCCCCCAAGTCCAGGGCCCACAGTTCTGTGCCTTGCTTCCTGGCCGCTTCCTGGCCGCCTCCTGTCCTCGCTCTCCAGCTCAGTCCGCTTCCTCCCGACTTCCACCCATGACTGGAGGGAGGCGGCCCCTTAAATAAGGCTCCCGGATGAGCCCCAGGTGTTCCGTCCTTAGCCACGCCCAAGCGTGGCGGAAGTGTCGGCCGCCTTCCTGGCAGCTCTCCGGTGCCACACAAAGCCCGCACTTCCTGGTGTGGCGGAAGTGCGGGCTCCCGGATAATTAGGCACCGGGCGCCGCCTGGCGGTGGCCACGGGTCCCTACAGGGCTGGGCTTCAAAGCCCTGTACCCAGGCCCTGCCTAACCAGGACGGACGCCCCACTCTGTCTGGAGGAGGCACTCGCCCTCCTCCGTCCTCCAGCGCCCGGCCGGGCTCCAGCCCCGACCGGCAACCGCACGGGATAAACCGCATCGGGCGCCGCCTGGCGGTGACCACGGGCCCCTACAGGAAGGGCTTCCATGCCCTCAACCCGTGGCCCCCAACAGAACCAGGACGACGCGCCGCGGTCTGGAGGAGGCACAAGCCCTCCTCACGTCCTCCTGGCGCCCCGGCTGGCTCCACCGCCGGGGCCACAATATATATATATATATATATATATATATATAAACTCACCTAAAGGATTATTAGGAACACCTGTTCAATTTCTCATTAATGCAATTATCTAATCAACCAATCACATGGCAGTTGCTTCAATTCATTTAGGGGTGTGGTCCTGGTCAAGACAATCTCCTCAACTCCAAACTGAATGTCAGAATGGGAAAGAAAGGTGGTTTAAGCAATTTTGAGCGTGGCATGGTTGTTGGTGCCAGACGGGCCAGTCTGAGTATTTCACAATCTGCTCAATTACTGGGATTTTTTCACGCACAACCATTTCTAGGGTTTACAAAGAATGGTGTGAAAAGGGAAAAACATTAAGTATGCGGCAGTCCTGTGGGCGAAAATGTCTTGTTGATGCTAGAGGTCAGAGGAGACTGGGTCGACTGATTCAAGCTGATAGAAGAGCAACTTTGACTGAAATAACCAGTCGTTACAACTGAGGTATGCAGCAAAGCATTTGTGAAGCCACAACGCGCACAACCTTGAGGCAGATGGGCTACAACAGCAGAAGACCCCACCGGGTACCACTCATCTCCACTACAAATAGGAAAAAGAGGCTACAATTTGCACGAGCTCTCCAAAATTGGACAGTTGAAGACTGGAAAAATGTTGCCTGGTCTGATGAGTCTCGATTTCTGTTGAGACATTCAAATGGTAGAGTCAGAATTTGGCGTAAACAGAATGAGAACATGGATCCATCATGCCTTGTTACCACTGTGCAGGCTGGCGGTGGTGGTGTAATGGTGTGGGGGATGTTTTCTTGGCACACTTTAGGCCCCTTAGTGCCAATTGGGCATCATTTAAATGCCACGGGCTACCTGTGCATTGGTTCTGACCATGTCCATCCCTTCATGACCACCATGTACCCATCCTCTGATGGCTATTTCCAGCAGGATATTGCACCATGTCACAAAGCTCGAATCATTTCAAATTGGTTTCTTGAACATGACAATGAGTTCACTGTACTAAAATGGCCCCCACAGTCACCAGATCTCAACCCAATAGAGCATCTTTGGGATGTGGTGGAACGGGAGCTTCGTACCCTTGATGTGCATCCCACAAATCTCCATCAACTGCAAGATGCTCTCCTATCAATATGGGCCAACATTTCTAAAGAATGATTTCAGCACCTTGTTGAATCAATGCCACGTAGAATTAAGGCAGTTCTGAAGGCGAAAGGGGGTCAAACACCGTATTAGTATGGTGTTCCTAATAATCCTTTAGGTGAGTGTATATATATATATATTGTCACACATGTGCGATTAGGAGGCAGTCAAAGAGCCTAAAGGTGAGTGAAACATCGCGAGATAGAGGGTTGTCACGTGGTACTTACCTAAATCTCTTTTGCCCGACAGAAAACTGGAAGAAAAATAACTCCTCCACTTCCGGATTCCAAAATGGCCGCGACAACGTCACGTCCGGTTCCACCATGATGACGTCACTTCCGGCTCCATCAATTCACATCACCTCCGTCCCATCCTGATGACGTCACTTCCGGTTCCTGTTTCAAGACGTCACTTACTGCCAACCATTTCCTGTCCCATAATCCTTCCCTCTATAAAGTCGCCATTTTTCTCAAGAAGATGGTTCCTTGTTTTATTTTAAGACTTTGAATCGTGTTTTCTTTGATTGTCTGGACGACAATATATGGGGACGGTCCCCAAAACTTTTTCTTTGTTGAAGTATTATTCTTTTCAAAAGAAACCTTATCACATTGGCGTAGTCGACAAGGATTGCTCTTCGTCAAGTTTAAAAGATGTCGGAAAAACAGGACCTTAATTCTATTTTGAGCACCATCATGACAGATCTGCAAACCCTGAAGCTACAGATGGGTGAAACAAGGACCCAAGTAGCTGAAGCCAACGCTCGTGCTGCTGCTGCTACTGCAAGTGCACGGATGGAGGTCGCTTGGCCACCACCTGTTGCTATAGCAACACTAACTGAGTCAGATGACATTGAGACATACTTTTGATTTTCGAGCGCATCGCTAAGCGAACGCGTGGCCGAGGTCGGAATGGGCGTACATACTGGCTCCCTACCTGAAGGGAACGGCGCAGAGAGCTTATTACGATCTAACTGAGGAGCAGGCTGCTGATTATGACGCTTTAAAAAAGGAGGTTTTCAAATGCTACGGCGTATCTCCGGAACAGCAGGCGAGAGAATGGAGGGAGTGGCAGTTTGATCCTGACAGACCCATAAGAACCCAGGGCTTTGAAGCCTGGGGAAAAGTATGTCGCTGGTTACGGCCCAATATTAATAATTCCCATAAAATGGCTGAACTGCTCGCTTGCGAGACTTTTGTGCATGCCCTCCCGACCATATCGCCCAGCAAGTCCGGAAACATAATTTTGAGGACATGGACTCCTTGATCCAGATCACGGAGCGTCATTGGGCGGCTTGCAAATCAGGGAAATCAGAACGGTTCTCTCGTCGAACCCAACAGGCACGTGGGGCAACTCCTGAGCCCACCCGACAAGCTCCTGAGCCTGCCGTCCGTAAGCGGAACAGAGGTGCTAGTCTTCCCCGCTGTTTCAAGTGTGGGGAGATTGGACATCTGTCCCCTAACTGTACCATCGAGCCATGGATTGCTCATTAGTTAAGGGAGAAAGGTATTGTGCCACTGTGACTAATCCTTTATCTCTTCCATATACAGGTGCAGTTATTATAAATGGCAGGAAGGTAAGAGCAATGTTTGATTCCGGAGTAACATTTCCATTGTTGCCACCCGCTTCGCTTTACCGCAACAGTGGACTAGGATAAAAACTAGTCTAAAATGTATTCATGGGGATATCAGGTATTATAAAACGCCAGATGTGTAATATCGTGAATCATCACCTAACAAGTATGGCCATGGCTGTATTACCGGATCCCCCTTTTCCAGTTATATTGGGTAGAGACTGGAATAATATTACCAGCGGTAATAACGTAACTGTACCTCCGAAACATTTGGGCTTAGTAATGGAGAATACTGCTCCGACTGCCTCCACGCCATGTCCCACAGTAGCACGGACCCATACGGGTACCCAATGTGAAGAAATTGATGTCCCATCGACCTCTGCGGGAACCAGCGCAGTTAACGAGAAGACGTGGAGACAGAAACCACGCCCTTAAGGTGCACAAGACCCTATACAAGATTTAACTGCTCAATTCCTATTAACACCATCATCTTTTAAAAGGGAACAATGGAACGATGATTCCTTAAAAAATATTAGGAATGCAGTAGTATCTACCGAGGGTTATACAACCCTGGATCCCATGCCACCGATGCCGTTCTTTGTATTAAAAAACGAATTATTATATAGAGTGGCAGATCACGAGGGAGAAGTGCGAACGTTGTTGTTAATTCCACGCACTTTTCGGCGAAAAGTGTGTGAATTAGCACACGCTCACCTTCTAGGAGCCCATTTAGGCTCCGAGAAAACGTTAGAGAGAATAAAGCTCGATTCTATTGGCCGGAATTAACAGGAGGTCCGCGATTTTGCGCTTCCTGTCCGAGTGTCAACTTCGCCAGATTCCTAGAAGGACGCGAGCTCCTCTCGCTCCCCTTCCCTTATTGATATCCCTTTGAACGAGTCGGTATCGATCTCGTGAGGACCATTGGAACCCTCGTTAAAAGGTTTTAAATATATTTTGGTGCTAGTAGATTATGCCACTCGCTTTCCGGAAGCTGTTCCTTTGCGCTCAGCTAATACAAAAAACATCACACGGGAATTAGTAGGGATATTCGCTCGTGTTGGGATCCCCAAAGAGGTTTTAACGGACCAAGGGACTCCTTTCACTTCGGAGACGTTCAGGAAGTAGCCAAATTACTCAGAATAAAACATCTGAAAACGTCTGTCTATCATCCCCAAACTGACGGATTGGTAGAACGCTTTAATCAAACTTTGAAACAGATGTTACGCAAGGTAGTTAACGAGGATGGAAGAAACTGGGATCAATTGCTTCCTCTCGCTTTGTTTGCCTATCGGGAAGTCCCTCAGACCTCTACTGGTTTCTCTCCCTTTGAATTATTATATGGAAGACAACCCAGAGGACTTTTGGATATGCTAAAAGAAGGATGGGAAGAGGAGGTCCTCCCAACTTCAAATATTTTCGAATATATCGCGCAATTACGCGATAGACTAGAGAAAATCAGACCCATCCTAAAAGAAAATTTGGAAAAGGCACAAGCAGCGCAGTCCCGTTATTATAACCGAAACACCACCATTCGGGAGTTTGTCCCGGGTGATCGTGTGATGGTACTCGTCCCAACGTCTCATTCAAAGTTGTTAGCACATTGGCAAGGCCCTTATGAAATTAAAGAAAGAAAAGGTCTCGTTGATTATTTGGTTAAACAACCTAATCGGCGACCTACTGAACGAGTATATCATATTAATTTGCTGAAACCATGGAAGGACAGGGAACCTGATCCCTCGTCCAATCAGCCTCGTTCTCTGTTTATGTCATGTGCCCATCTCAATTTTGGCCCCGATTTGACATTCAAACAACGACAAGATCTCGAGACGGCTATCTTGTCTGTCCCTAAAGTTGTGGACGAGATACCAGGACGTACTGCGTTGATTGTTCATGATATTATTACTAACCCTGGAGTGATTGTCAGAGAGAGACCTTATAGGCTCCCGGAGGCAAAGAAAGCGGAAGTAGAGTTGGAAATTAGACGAATGCTAGAATTAGGGGTTATTGAGGAAAGCCATAGCCCTTGGTCTAGTCCAATTGTCTTAGTTTCTAAACCTGATGGGTCGTGGAGGTTTTGTAATGACTTTCGTCGACTTAATCAGGTCTCTAAATTTGATGCGTATCCCATGCCGCGGATAGATGATTTACTTGATCGGCTGGGAACGCTCAATTCCTAACTACTCTTGACATGACGAAAGGGTATTGGCAAATTCCCTTAGCGGACTCCGCCAAAGAAAAAAACGCTTTTAGTACGCCCAGTGGACATTGGCAGTACAGGGTCCTTCCTTTTGGCTTGCACGGGGCACCAGCTACTTTCCAACGGCTGGTAGACACACTGCTAAGGCCCCACAATTCATATAGCTGCCTACCTAGATGATGTGGTCATTTATTCCAGCACGTGGAAGGATCATGTCTGCCAGGTTAAGACAATACTCTCCACGCTAGCGAATGCTGGTCTTCGAATTAATCCAAAGAAATGTTTTTTTGGATTAAAAGAAGCCAAATATTTGGGCTACCTAGTAGGAGGGGGTGTTGTTAAACCACAATGTTCCAAAATTGATGCCATTCTTAATTGGCCCCGTCCGATGAATAAGCGGCAGGTACAAGCATTTTTGGGATTGGCAGGTTACTATCGTCGTTTTGTACCTCATTTCTCAGAAATTGCTGCGCCCTTATCTAATTTGACAAGGAAACGAGCACCTTTAAAAGTGGTATGGGATGTTTCGGTGGAGAAGGCATTCGGTGACTTAAAGTTGGCCCTTACTTCAGCACCTGTTTTATGATCTCCTGATTTTTCTATTCCTTTTCTCCTCCAGACCGACGCATCGGCCACAGGCTTGGGGGCCGTGCTGAGCCAATGCGTTGATGGTGCTGAACACCCTGTTATGTACCTGAGCCGGAAACTGCTGGACTGAGAGACCAAGTATGCTGCGGTGGAGTGAGAAGCCTTGGCGATTAAGTGGGCTGTTACGTCTTTGAGGTACTACCTACTGGGGCGGGAGTTTACTCTGGTGACAGATCATGCCGCTTTACAGTGGATGTCCCTTCATCGGGAGTCTAACCCTCGCGTCACTAGGTGGTTTTTGAATCATTTATCGTAAAAGGTTCCTTGCAGGCCAACGCAGATGCTCTCTCTCGTGTCCACGACCTCTCGGTGCAGGTCGCCCGACCCGAGGGGTCTGGGCTGAGGGGGGGGTCATGTCACACATGTGCGATTAGGAGGCAGTCAAAGAGCCTAAAGGTGAGTGAAACATCGCGAGATAGAGGGTTGTCACGTGGTACTTACCTAAATCTCTTTTGCCCGACAGAAAACTGGAAGAAAAATAACTCCTCCACTTCCGGATTCCAAAATGGCCGCGACAACGTCACTTCCGGTTCCACCATGATGACGTCACTTCCGGCTCCATCAATTCACATCACCTCCGTCCCATCCTGATGACGTCACTTCCGGTTCCTGTTTCAAGACGTCACTTACTGCCAACCATTTCCTGTCCCATAATCCTTCCTTCTATAAAGTCGCCATTTTTATCAAGAAGATGGTTCATTGTTTTATTTTAAGACTTTGAATCGTGTTTTCTTTGATTGTCTGGACGACAATATATGGGGATGGTCCCCAAAACTTTTTCTTTGTTGAAGTATTATTCTTTTCAAAAGAAACCTTATCACAATATATATATATATATATATATATATATATATACAGTGGAACCTCTAGATACAAGTTTAATTCGTTTCAGCACTGAGCTTGTATAGCGAATTTCTTGTATCTAGAACAAAACTTCCCCATTGAAAATAATGGAAATCCAGTTAATCTGTTCCGCACCCCCAAAAATATCAGCATAAAAATCAATTTTCCTAACAAATAACACTGATAAATAAGTGTGGATACACTTTGTCTGCTGAGCGTCATGTGATCATAACTAAGCTGATGGTTCTTCCCTCTCGTGCGCCTCTTCCTCTCCTTATCTCTCTTGCTCGCGCGCCCCCCTCTCTCTCTCCTTATCTCTCTTGCTCATTCGCTCACACGCCTCTCTCTCTCTCCTCTTGAGGGTAGAGAATAGCCAAGCCAAATGACACCTTTTATTGGCTAACTAAAAAGATTACAATATGCAAGCTTTCGAGGCAACTCAGGCCCCTTCTTCAGGCAAGATGTAATCAAAGCTTGCATATTGTAATCTTTTTAGTTAGCCAATAAAAAGTGTCATTTTGCTTGGCTTTTCTCTACATTCATAATGGCAAACATGGTACAACACCCTAGTACTCCTCTTGAGGGCAATTGTCTCCTATTCTCCGTCTGCATGTCCGCAATATTTTTGGATACGCTTATACGGCGAACTGCTACAGCGAAACAATGAAATCACAAGCGCACAAACGCGTAGATCCTCATGCTACGGGAGAACAAGGAACACTGAGTGAGCTGACAGGCTGGCAGCGTCAGCTTGGGTGAATCCTCGAGTCGAGGCGGATTGGGAAACGCGTCACACATAACCACAGCCTGGCTCGTGGCTCATTACGTGAGCCAATGCTCGTATTTAGATCCGAATTTTTCACTCATACTTTCCTCTTATCTTGAATTTCTCGTATACAGAGGTGATCGTATCTAGAGGTTCCACTGTATATATATATATATATAAATACACACACAGGCAGTTCCCGGGTTACGTACAAAATAGGGACTGTAGGTTTGTACTTAAGTTGAATTTATTAAATGTTATTGTTGACCGACTGTAACCAAGTGCTCTGCCAATGAATGATGGAGTTTCACCTCTCTCTGACCGTTTTATTATTTATACTTTATTTTCAATGGTGATCATTTTTTCTCTTCTTTACTATATCCCCAGCACTTGCATCAAATTTGTGTTTCAGGGACATTGTTGAAGGTTAAAAAAAAAATTTTTAATATGAGCTCTTTTGTACAGCACTGTACCAGTTTCCGCGACAGTCACGTGGACGAATAAATAAAACTTCTCTGTCAGAATGCGCCTGGCAGCGGACAGCTCAGAGTTGGAGTCCAGAAAGGAGGGCTGGGAGAGGGCGATGTGGGGCGCACTTCTATGGGATAGATCGGCGTGTTTATGTTTAAAGTAACTCTCACACAAATAATAACAATTCATAAAGACGATATAAAAATAGCATCCACAAACGAAGTGATTATTTCCTGTATTATAATGTGTTCTGTGGTCATACGTAATTTCCATTTCGTGTGGTCATACATAATTTCCGTTTCAAACGCGAAAAGAATTTTATATATATAGATATATATCCATCCATCCATTTTCCAACCCGCTGAATCCAAACACAGGGTCACAGGGCAGGGCAGGGCAGGGCAGGAACCAATCCTGGGCAGGGTGCCAACCCACCGCAGGACACACACAAACACACCAAGCACACACTAGGGCCAATTCAGAATCGCCAATCCACCTAACCTGCATGTCTTTGGACTGTGGGAGGAAACCCACGCAGACACAGGGAGAACATGCAAACTCCATGCAGGGAGGACCCGGGAAGCGAACCCAGGTCTCCTAACTGCAAGGCAGCAGCGCCACCATGCCACCCTTTATATAGTATATATAGCTTTAAATATATAAAGCTTAATTCCTTTCTTATTAAATCTATATGATTCTTTTCTATGTCAAACCATAAAGCCTCTCGCTGTGTAGTACATAATGCACCATAGAAAATTCTAAGAGTACCAGCATGTATTACATTTAACCTATACAAGATTTTACTAATTCATTCAGGGCTTCACAGTAAGTAATATGGCCTTAGGTTTGTTCACACCTCTGTGAACTAAGTGATATTCCAAACTGGGATTGGCTAGTTGAGAGAGGACATCAGAGGACATGACGTGTGCAGAGCCATGACGATGACGGACAATTAAATTAAATGGTAGTAAGCAAATGAACCACATTGTGAGTCGGAATTTTGTATCTTTCTGTCTGTAGAGCCACGGTAGGGTAGCGTGATCAGTCATCGAGGTACATTTATGACTCCACAAGTAATAATGGAGCGCTTCCACAGCCCATTTAATCACCAAACACTCATTCTCAATGGACGAGTCATTACGCTCCCTGGGAAGCAGTTTTCTACTCAAATACATGATGGGATGCTCCTCACCATCGAAACCCTGAGACAGGACAGCTCCCAGACCAAATATAGTAAAGTCTTTCTGTGGGATGAAAACTTAGTTTTAAGTTGGGATTCCTTAAAACTCTATACAAAGACAAAACAGTCTTTATATCAGAGGACCTTCACAATCATAGGACCAGACTATGCAGCAGTTCTTTCGGCTCTTTGTAAGATCAGTTACAGGAGCAGCTCTATTTGGGATGAATCTCCTATAATAACCAGCAAGTCCCAGGAAGGCAGTAACCTGCTTTTGCATTTCCAGATTGGGATACGCAAGCACCATACCTACCTTCTGCAACTGAGGTCTAATCAAACGCTTCCCTGTAGAATATCCCAAATAATGCACTTCAGACATACTCAATTTATATTAATTAGAGTTAGCTGTCAACCCGGCGTGTCTCGACTGTCAATCACAGCCTGAAAGCTTTCCAGATGTGTCTGCCAATCATTACAGAAAATTATGACATCATCAAGATACACTACAGAATATTCGGAAAGGGTATATACTAATAACCACTCCAACATAATTCGCTGCAAGAGAATGTCTAATGCCAAAGTGACCCCCCAAAACGTATATATATTCTTTTTTAAAGTCTGAATTGCAATCTGATTATTAGTTGGTTACTTACCAAGTAACACTTGCTGTTGGTCAGCCAGTCATCAAACATCCACCACATCCTCTCAGTTGCGAGAAGCAAGTCATAGATAAGTGATTCGGTATCTGCCAGATAATACAAAGAGTACACAACACATGTTTCGCCCTTATTGGGTTTTGTCAGGTGTACGCATGGGAATTGAACCTCATACATCAGAGCCTAAGGTAAGGCCTCTGACACTGTGCCACAAAGGTTGGTTTGCTTATTTGGTAGGGTAAAGATCGCAGTATTACATTCTTTTTTTAAGTTTGAATCACAATCTTCTTATTAAGTTATACCGGCTGGGCACAAAGTTATCTTTTTGTCCAGCCAGCTAATCCATCTATCGCTTCTCATGGGCCTCCCATACAGGTAATAAATCTTCCTCCTTCATGGCTGGTATACCTGCTCGCTCTCTCTCTCTCTCTATATATATATATATATAGGGTGGCACGGTGGCACAGTGGTAGCGCTGCTGCCTCGCAGTTAGGAGACCCGGGTTCTCTTCCCGGGTCCTCCCTGCGTGGAGTTTGCATGTTCTCCCCGTGTCTCCATGGGTTTCCTCCGGGCGCTCCGGTTTCCTCCCACCATCCAAAAACATGCAAGTTAGGTGGATTGGCGATTCTAAATTGGCCCTAGTGTGTGCTTGGTGTGTGGGTGTGTTTGTGTGTGTCCTGCGGTGGGTTGGCACCCTGCCCAGGATTGGTTCCTGCCTTGTGCCCTGTGTTGGCTGGGATTGGCTCCAGCAGACCCCCGTGACCCTGTATTTGGATTCAGCGGGTTAGAAAATGGACACTTGGAAATGATTCCTTAGAAACAGGTGGGTCAGAAGCTGTCAATAATGTTGCAATTTTTCTCTGTGAGATGTTACTTTTATATATACTATACAATCCATCCATCATCCAACCCGCTATATCCTAACACAGGGCCACAGGGGTCTGCTGGAGCCAATCCCAGCCAACACAGGGTGCAAGGCAGGAACAAATCCCCAAGCAGGGCGCCAGCCCACAGCAGATACTATAGAATAATCGACATTTATAAAATAAGTTAGAGCAACAATGAACAGACCAGATAAAGAACATAAATCAGACTATTGCAGACTAATGAGCTAAAACCTTGGACACCTGACAACTAATTCTCCCTAAAAATAGAAAAACAGAAATTGCACCGATTGGTAGTAATGCTAGAGACAGTAACAAGATGCTGTCACTTTTTAACTGAGAATGCCTACATTAGTTTTGCAACATCAGGACACAACTTAGATTGTTATCAAAGATAAGTGAAGTCCTTTCTTTTATCCTTAATATTACTGCAGATTCTACAAGTATTCAGACCTTTTCACTTTCTGCACACTTTACTGTGCTGTAGATTTAATTTTAGATAGATAAATTTGACATTTTTGCTTGTCAATGTATTTAAAATCAAAAATTGAAAGCTCTCATTTATAAATGTACTGTAGTATTTGTAGTGGGATTCAAAAATTACACTTGATTACCATCTGCCCTGACATTCATGTGTGATTCACCAAAGAAGCAAAAGGAGTCCCATGGGAAAAAGTGGGTCACGACACCAGAAAGGATGAGAAACTTGTAACACAGAGGAAGAAAGGGCAGAGAAGGGTCTTTTTTTCTTAGGAGACTGTGTTCCTTTAATGCAGATAGTGACACATTTAATGTTTTCTACAACTCTGTGATGGCAAGTGTGATTTTTTATGCTGTGGACTGTGCTGGGCTGGTAACATCTTTTTAAGTAAAGGCCACTGAATCAACGAATTAAGGGCAGACCCAGTTATGAGACATACTCTGGACCCCCTGGAGTTTGTAGTAAAAAATTGAGTGTCATTATGAACAATGCTGCATATCCTCTCATTGTGTGCTTTTGGCCAACAAATTATTCAGCAGAAATGTGTCATGAAACACTACTGGTGCTCCTTTGTGTCAACAGCAATATGCCTGCATAATAATCAGACTTTTTTTTTAATTTTTATTTCTATCTATCTATTGTGGACCACCACGGGGCGTACCGCTCCCCAAACCCCAAGACAGACAGGCTGAGACACAAGTTCAACACAGCACACGTTTATTCTCCAGTGGGGAAGTGTTTTCTGTTGCACCCTACTTCACAGAACAGTACAGTACAGTAAAAAAACACCAAATAATATGACACACAGTCCTTTCACCTTTCTCTCTCTTCTTCGCCTCCACTCCTCCTTGCAAGCTTTGTCCTCCACCTCCCAACTCTGGCTTCTCCACTAGCAGTGAGGCGGCTCCTTTTATAGTGGATCCGCAAGCACTCCAGGTGTTTCTAGACCTTCTTGCGGCTGTACTTCCCAGTGTGGTGGAAGTGGTTCCTCTAAGGACTCAGCTGCATCTGCAGCAGCCCCTGGTGGCATCCACAGAGCCCAACAAGGCTGCTCCAAACTGTGGGGATCCGTGGTGCTGTAGCAACCCAGGAGGGCTGCCCTCTAATGTCTCAGGGAAGATAATGTCCTAAACGCGGTCTCTCCCTCAGTCCCAGCTGGGTAATGGCCCTGGCCATCTGTCACACTATGTTATGCTTTTTCTTCTCTTTATTACATAGTCCTTGGTTGTATCTTCTGGCTGTCAGAGTACAATGAAGATGACAGTGACAAAACATTTGATTATGATATCAAATATCATGCAATTGGTTTCCTAAGAGAAAGTCTTTCTTTCCCAGCAAGATTATAAAAGTGAAGGAGAAAAAATGGAAATCTATAATTGCAATAACACTAGCTTATTAATTCTTAGTTGTGTGAGTCTTTCACATCAGACTTAACATATTTTTGTTTTAAACTTTTTTTTAAGTATATTTGTTCAGAAGTTGATTTGTTGTTGAATAAGTAATCTTTAATATTGTGACTTATCCCTTTTCTCTGTTTCATTTAGGTACATTAGATGAACTTAACATGTACAGTATACTGTTTGCTATGCATTGCTTTATAAATCACGATTTATTATGTAGTAGCTGAGTTGTTCACCTGTAAATACCTGTATATGTCTTTTATGTCTATATATTTAAGTGTAAAATGAGGTACTGTATGTGAGGTAAAATCCTTCAAGGAAGCTCACTCACGTTGTTTTATGTAGATGTGCCAAGTTGTTTTAGCTCTCTGTGGCTGTGCTGTACAAGGGGAGAGTTCCCAGATACGAGGCCTTACGTACAATTGTCATAGAAATGACAATAAAACACGGCATACTGACAATGCGCATTTACACAAAAAAATTCAGATGCCTAAAACTGTGCATAAGCAAAGTTCCACATATTTTCCCTTTATAAATCCCAATCAATGTGAATTTTAAAGCAAATGCATGTGCCTACAACCCCACTCCCTGAATTCTGCATATTCAAATAGGCAAATCAATATACCGTAAATATCCCCTTCCATTCAGTTTTTCATTAAAAGACAATGGCAAAAGTAAGTGGAAGAAAGAAGAATTTCAGTGAATGCGAAATGGAAGCAAGAAAAAATGTACTATTTGTTGACTTAAGCAGTGGTACAAACAACAAAAGGAAACTGAAAGAGTGATAGAGCGTGGCAGAGACATTCGAAAGTTCTGATGCTGTTCTGGAGTCACAAAATGCAATAGTGGATGCTGTAAGAGATGTGGCCAATGAACTAAAGAATATAAGGGTTGAACTACATGATTTTGACCACAAATTAAATGAATTGGTTAAAAAATAAATGCTGCCTGTTTTAACATTCTGTTAGTTAACATTCAAATGAAGTTGTAACGCTGTCCAAATTTGCTGATCATGTGGTGGGTCATGGTCAGGTTCATCATACCACATCTCTTCAGGTTAGGCTAAGCCACAATTATGTGCCACATTATGCGGCATGCTACAAGCTTGCACAATGCGACACACTTTCTGAGGACTATACAGCAGCATATTAACACTAGAATCCTTGAAGCCTACTAAAAAAGTCATAATGCCAGGTAATCTTAAATTCATTTGGACCTTGACATCAGCATCTCTGTTTTGCGAATAATGTATGTGAATCAGCACTGGTAGAAAGCAGCCTGCTATTCCATCCCCCACCGATGCAGCAGAAGATCTCCTAGCTCAAGTCTGTTTATGTGGGTGTGAGGTGTCTGAATTGTATAGGGTACATAATATATCGTTATTTGGAATACATACATTTCATGTTTGTTTCGTGTCTACAGTGATGATGAATGTAGGATGACAGGAAATGTGAGGCAAGAAATGTTGAACACATAAGTAAAACAGAATTTTTTTTCATATTATAATAATGACAAAATGCTGACGTAAAGTGTATGATGTGTGAAGACTGAAATCCAAATATCAAATTTACACTTTCACAAAAGGTATAACAAAACAAGTGTGCCTTTATTCAAGAATAAGAAATTATTCAATTTACATTTTGTGTCAATATGAATAAAAACTGAAGCCCGCATATCAATTGCATGGCTGGTGTAGAGGTAAGAATGGCTGCCTCTAAATCAAGAGATTCCGAGTTCGACCCCGGATCTTGCCCGCATTTACCATAATGGGTAATGAGCTGCTGTTATTATTACTAATATATAATAAAAACATGCATTTGCTTTGAGTCTGTCACAACCTGTGTAAAGTTTTGCTACTTGTATAAGGGATATAAGCAGACACACAAATGCAGGTGAATCATGTCTTCTTTGTATCTTGCTGTTACTTGATTTTTTTTAATTCAGGTTTATTCTTGAATAAAAGCACACTTGTTTTGCAATACCTTTGCGAAAGTGTTTATTTTATATTCCAGTAACCATTTAAATGATATCAAATCTGTCTCTGCCTCTCTCATGCACACACACACATCCATGCATGAAAAAGCAACTATTTGAAAATGCTATGTCATTTAAACTTTGGACAAGTTTGAAAAAAGTATCTGTGTTATGGTGCTTGGTACTGGGAATGCAGACAGACTTCTTCTTTTTGGGCACATATACCATCATCATGACACTGCCAGATCTAAATACTAGCATGGAGAATTGCACAAGTACAGAAGTGACTTTAGCTGCAAGATAAAGTTCTCGTCCCACTTTATTGTGCCAAGCAGAATTGTGTTGCAGTGCAGCAGTCTATTAGCCAGCAAAACAACATGAAGACGTTGTCTATTCTTACGGTTCTGCCTTCGTCCAGAAACGTCTTTATGACCAAAGTCTTAGAAAGTCCTTCTCCTGTGGGACAACTGGGATCTTTTCCTAAATAAGGAGTAGCATTGCACATGCACATGCAAATCTGTCATTTTTCACATGTTCTGCACAGGTGTCTTTGTTGTCAAAGCACAAGTGCCGCATGATAGTCTGATAGTGGTTCACTGTATCTTTGATTTGAGAGTTCAGACCAGGCCTCAATCAAAGCACCAACTGTGGTCATCGCTGCTCTTGTGAAAAAAATGAAGATAAACGCCATCAATTCAGAGAGGGAGGGGCAGGTTCTTTGTACCAAGTGAATGTGACTGATAGAATAAAACTGAATAAAAAAAAGTGTACTAACTTTTACAAATAGCAAAAATTTACAATGGGTGTTACTGACTCAAATCAAATGAATGTTTTTAGATAGATAGATAGATAGATAGATAGATAGATAGATAGATAGATAGATAGATAGATAGATAGATAGATAGATAGATAGATAGATAGATACTTTATTAATCCCAAGGGGAAATTCACATAATCCAGCAGCAGTATACTGATACAAAAACAATATTAAATTAAAGAGTAATAAAAATGCATGTGAAAGCAGACAATAACTTTGAATAATGTTAGCATTTACTCCCCGGGGTGGAATTGAAGAGTCGTATAGTGGGGGGGAGGAACGATCTCCTCAGTCTGTCAGTGGAGCAAGACAGTGACAAAAGTCTATCACTGAAGCTACTCCTCTGCCTGGAGATGACACTGTTAAATGGATGCAGTGGATTCTTCATGATTGACAGGAGTTGGCTTAGTGCCCGTCACACTGCTACAGATGTTAAACTGTCCAGCTTTATTCCTACAATAGAGCCTGCCTTCCTAACAAGTTTGTCCAGGCGTGAGACGTCCTTCTTCTTTATGCTGCCTCCCCAGCACACCACCGCATATTATATAATTATATAATAATTATATAATAGTAATAATAATAACAGCTCACTACTCAAAACAGAAAATGCGGGGAAGACCCAGGATCAAACCTACAACCTCTTAATTTAGAAGCAGCCATTCTTATCTCTAACCCACCCATTCGAATAATTAATGGATTTACATGTAAATTAAATAATTTCTGTTTCTTGGTTATATTTTTGAATAAAGGTGCTCTGGTTTCCAAGTGGATAATACCATCCCATATAGCTGACATGGCATGACTTAGTGATGATTGTGAAATACCCAATTGGTCAGCAAGTTCACATTGAAAAGCTCCTGTGGCTAAATAGCGAAGGGTGGACAGAACTTACAAAGCAGCAGGTAGAGCACAATTCCTCAAAGTCTACCTTTGTAAAGGCGGTGCCATTTCAGCACACAGCTCTAAAAGGATAGCTCTTGGAAATCGAAATCGACTTAATAGCCATTCATTATGATCTATAAATATGTGCACTCTTCTAATTCTTCCTTTTGTGATATCTTCAAACAATGCTAAAGCAGCAATGTTAGTTGAAATAGTCTGGCCATTCCATGCACCATTATATAATTAAAGAATGATTACAATCAAGTGAATTAAATTTGTAAATGATATGCAATTAATTTCAGTGTATTTGATAGATTCCATGTAATTGATGCTAATCTAAAAAAGAAAGGGACACCACACAGAAACAGTAGCATTGCTTTGACACTGGGTGCCACCCGTTTGCAAAACAGGGCATAAACTTTTGTATACTTGGTGTGAGGCTGCAGTGAAAATGTGTGTAGCTTTACACCAAGTTTAGTTTTTATACATCTTGAAATGAGCGTGAAAAAGGGTGTATGCAACATTCTTGTGCATATGCACCATTTATACATGAGGCCCATGGTGCAAAGTGGGCATAATAATAGCAATAATTGTAATTCAACACTATGAGGTACCTGCTGGAACTGACCCAATGGATCCATGTTCATTTTATCCTCTTTTAGCCGCTTGCTATCCATAAAAGGACTGCTAGCTTTAAGCCACACAAATATAGAAAAAGGCGTCTCTGCCTTTGGTGATGTAATACCAGCTCATATTTTAGGTAACTCATCCCAGGATGATGTTATTTTTCCAGCGCCATTGCACATCTCTCTATTTAAAGTTACTTTCCTAAGTGGCCACTTCCATCTCCTTGCAATGCTGCACAAACTTGTCAATATGTCCATGTCCTGTGTCCTCTGGAATTCAGTTGTGCTGAGCAGTGAAGTCAGCACTTTAAGTTTCTTTTGTATTGCATGGCATTCAGCGAGGGTATCCTGTTGTTGATCAGCCCTGGTACAGTAGCTGCAATTTTCCAGGAAAAAAGGTCTTCGTGAGAGGGTATCAGCAGTGGAAAGTTGGCTTCCAGCTCTGTGCTTGATGCCAAAGTCACACTCTTGTAGTACTTCTATCTACCTTGCCACCTGACCCCCCCAGCTCTTTGAAATTCAGAAGCCAGGTGAGTGAGGCGTGGTCCATCAGTAAAGTGAACTGGCATCCATAAAGGAATGAACGGAAGTACGGTAGACTGGAGACCACTACGAGAAGTTCCTGTCATGTTACATAGTAATTTTACTCTGGGATATTCAGACAGTGGCTCTCTGTCTCTGGTAGAAGCCCTGCCAGCATTGACCCAATAGATTCATGCTCATTTTATGCTCTTTTAGTAGCTTAATATCCTTAAAAGGACTGTTAGCCTTAAGCCACACAAAGAAAGAAAAAGCATGCAACATTGCAGAGTTGTCGTTTCTTGCCATTGTTGATGTAATGTCAACTCAAAGTTTTGGTGACTGATCCCTAGCTGATGTAACTTGGCCAGTGCCATTGCAATAATAATAATAATAAGAAGAAGAAGCTACCGCCTATGAGCATGTGTGACACTATGTATTTCAAATTATTACTATCTATTCACATACCTTTTTCCTATTATTTATTAATCTATTTTTAGTATAGTTCTTTATCTATCCTACACTTGTCCTGTGTTTATGTATTGCAAATGTGGCCATGGGGACGTAGTTGCCCCCCACATTTCACAACTCACATTTCACCCCAGCAAATTTTGCCCTCAACACATTTCGTCTCCAACACATTTTTCCCCAGTAATTTTCACCACCCCCACCACACACATTGCCCCAGTATTTATGTACATATATATATATAATTGCAATTAAAAATTTAATAAGCCTTACCCAATATTGAAAATAAAAAAAATTCACTCAGGTAGTATTCTTATATGACTCACAGATCAACGTGTTCCACTGAAAATAGTATGCGTGATTGCCTCCATAAAAGGTGAGTACTGTACTTAAAATGTAATCCATGTTATGTGATATAGTATTGTACCATTTTACTGGATTTCACGCTTTTTTGCCATTTCAAGATGTGCGTTTACAGTTTTCATGGCCTGATTATCAGTAGTGCGTGGCAGTGTTGAAGAACCAACAACAACTCACAGACAGCGCAATATTAAAAGTGTTGTGTCACCACTCACTGCATTGTGTATTACTTTCTCACTGAAAGCGTTATTTTTGCATCATGATTAAACCTAAAATCAACTTTATAAAATTTTACAATTGCAGAAAAAATGTCATCAATTAGAGGTAAAAGAAAATTGATAGATGATGATAGCCACATTTACGTGTTTTCAAAGAAAACAGTCGATGAACAACATGGAATCTGGGTCTGTGAAAAATGTTCCATCTGCAAAGGACGTGTTTGGAAAGCCCAGTTGTAAAAGTGGTAACTAAGCATAATCATGTAGCTCAAGCTGCAAGACCGGAAGAATTGTGATTGGTTGATCAAATCCGGCAACATGCAACAACAAAACAAATTGTTGCATCCGTTGTTGCAGAGGCACATGCCAATGCCACGGCATTGCTTCCTAGAAAAGACTCGCTGAAATGAGTCATTCATTATGTTCGAAACCACAACGGTGCTCCTGCTTTGCCAAACAGTTTTTAAGATTTAGTAATTCCACAAAATTATCAAGAAATTATTGTCGATGGCAATGTGCAACAATTTTTGATGTACAGTTCTCAAGACAACTGCTCCCAGGTCGCGTGCTTATTTTTTCCACTCCTAACAATCTTCATTTACTAGCGAGTAGCCAGGAATGGTTTTCTGATGGAAGTTTCAGCACAGTACTCACGCTTTTCCAGCATCTTTATACAATTCATGTGGTCATATTCAATGCAGTTATTCCAGTGGTTTATACACTTTTGCCAAATAAAACTCGTGACACATACATCAAATTGCTTCAAGAACTTCTAAAACCAGGTGTCTTTGACCACAGCAACTAATGACAGATTTTGAGCTAAGTGCCATTCACAAATATCAGCAAGAATTTCCTGGAATTGTAAACACCGGATATGTACATATGTACATAAATACTGGGGAAAAATATAGTGGAATAGTGCCGAAATGTGTGTTTTTTTTTAATTTAAAAAAAGCAACAAAAAGGAAAATATACACCCTTGCTATAACATAACAGAGGTGACTCGTAATATATATTTATTAACAAAATATAAATAAAATCAATTCAGATTTCATTTAAATAATTCAAATTAGAATCGTCTCGGCCATTACGTAAGATGGACATCTGAGGAGGTACTCTGTTAGCATCAGTGTTATTTTTTCTCTATTTTTTTAACCTCCCGAGGCATCCTGTATTTATTCAACCCGAGGGAGCTCAATTATATTATATGCAAGCATATATAAACATGATTGGTAGAAAAAAGGCTCAGAAAGAAACCGAAAAGACAGCTAAAGCTTCTTCCACGCCTAAACAAGATTCAAGTTCAAGCTCAATGTATGGCCTACAAGGTATAGTTTTCTCAGGACCTGACGTTGCCTCGTCTCCAGCTGAGAGTGAAAGTGAAGGTGAATGTGCAAGCGAGTCTGGTCAGGAGTACTTGCCGATTTCAGAAGGTTCAATGAAACTGAAACTGGCCTTATTTTCCACTCTGTCAGCTACCCCTTGCAAGCCAGCAGCAACGATTATAACTGGGCTTGCTACTTCACCCATGGAGCATGGAGAAGACCGAAACGATCTGTCCAAGCTGAAGGGAATGAAGCAGAATTGTGTTGCAGTGCAGCAGTCTATTAGCCAGCAAAACAACATGAAGACGTTGTCTATTCTTACGGTTCTGCCTTCGTCCAGAAACGTCTTTATGACCAAAGTCTTAGAAAGTCCTTCTCCTGTGGGACAACTGGGATCTTTTCCTAAATAAGGAGTAGCATTGCACATGCACATGCAAATCTGTCATTTTTCACATGTTCTGCACAGGTGTCTTTGTTGTCAAAGCACAAGTGCCGCATGATAGTCTGATAGTGGTTCACTGTATCTTTGATTTGAGAGTTCAGACCAGGCCTCAATCAAAGCACCAACTGTGGTCATCGCTGCTCTTGTGAAAAAAATGAAGATAAACGCCATCAATTCAGAGAGGGAGGGGCAGGTTCTTTGTACCAAGTGAATGTGACTGATAGAATAAAACTGAATAAAAAAAAGTGTACTAACTTTTACAAATAGCAAAAATTTACAATGGGTGTTACTGACTCAAATCAAATGAATGTTTTTAGATAGATAGATAGATAGATAGATAGATAGATAGATAGATAGATAGATAGATAGATAGATAGATAGATAGATACTTTATTAATCCCAAGGGGAAATTCACATAATCCAGCAGCAGTATACTGATACAAAAAACAATATTAAATTAAAGAGTAATAAAAATGCATGTGAAAGCAGACAATAACTTTGAATAATGTTAGCATTTACTCCCCGGGGTGGAATTGAAGAGTCGTATAGTGGGGGGGAGGAACGATCTCCTCAGTCTGTCAGTGGAGCAAGACAGTGACAAAAGTCTATCACTGAAGCTACTCCTCTGCCTGGAGATGACACTGTTAAATGGATGCAGTGGATTCTTCATGATTGACAGGAGTTGGCTTAGTGCCCGTCACACTGCTACAGATGTTAAACTGTCCAGCTTTATTCCTACAATAGAGCCTGCCTTCCTAACAAGTTTGTCCAGGCGTGAGACGTCCTTCTTCTTTATGCTGCCTCCCCAGCACACCACCGCATATTATATAATTATATAATAATTATATAATAGTAATAATAATAACAGCTCACTACTCAAAACAGAAAATGCGGGGAAGACCCAGGATCAAACCTACAACCTCTTAATTTAGAAGCAGCCATTCTTATCTCTAACCCACCCATTCGAATAATTAATGGATTTACATGTAAATTAAATAATTTCTGTTTCTTGGTTATATTTTTGAATAAAGGTGCTCTGGTTTCCAAGTGGATAATACCATCCCATATAGCTGACATGGCATGACTTAGTGATGATTGTGAAATACCCAATTGGTCAGCAAGTTCACATTGAAAAGCTCCTGTGGCTAAATAGCGAAGGGTGGACAGAACTTACAAAGCAGCAGGTAGAGCACAATTCCTCAAAGTCTACCTTTGTAAAGGCGGTGCCATTTCAGCACACAGCTCTAAAAGGATAGCTCTTGGAAATCGAAATCGACTTAATAGCCATTCATTATGATCTATAAATATGTGCACTCTTCTAATTCTTCCTTTTGTGATATCTTCAAACAATGCTAAAGCAGCAATGTTAGTTGAAATAGTCTGGCCATTCCATGCACCATTATATAATTAAAGAATGATTACAATCAAGTGAATTAAATTTGTAAATGATATGCAATTAATTTCAGTGTATTTGATAGATTCCATGTAATTGATGCTAATCTAAAAAAGAAAGGGACACCACACAGAAACAGTAGCATTGCTTTGACACTGGGTGCCACCCGTTTGCAAAACAGGGCATAAACTTTTGTATACTTGGTGTGAGGCTGCAGTGAAAATGTGTGTAGCTTTACACCAAGTTTAGTTTTTATACATCTTGAAATGAGCGTGAAAAGGGTGTATGCAACATTCTTGTGCATATGCACCATTTATACATGAGGCCCATGGTGCAAAGTGGGCATAATAATAGCAATAATTGTAATTCAACACTATGAGGTACCTGCTGGAACTGACCCAATGGATCCATGTTCATTTTATCCTCTTTTAGCCGCTTGCTATCCATAAAAGGACTGCTAGCTTTAAGCCACACAAATATAGAAAAGGCGTCTCTGCCTTTGGTGATGTAATACCAGCTCATATTTTAGGTAACTCATCCCAGGATGATGTTATTTTTCCAGCGCCATTGCACATCTCTCTATTTAAAGTTACTTTCCTAAGTGGCCACTTCCATCTCCTTGCAATGCTGCACAAACTTGTCAATATGTCCATGTCCTGTGTCCTCTGGAATTCAGTTGTGCTGAGCAGTGAAGTCAGCACTTTAAGTTTCTTTTGTATTGCATGGCATTCAGCGAGGGTATCCTGTTGTTGATCAGCCCTGGTACAGTAGCTGCAATTTTCCAGGAAAAAAGGTCTTCGTGAGAGGGTATCAGCAGTGGAAAGTTGGCTTCCAGCTCTGTGCTTGATGCCAAAGTCACACTCTTGTAGTACTTCTATCTACCTTGCCACCTGACCCCCCCAGCTCTTTGAAATTCAGAAGCCAGGTGAGTGAGGCGTGGTCCATCAGTAAAGTGAACTGGCATCCATAAAGGAATGAACGGAAGTACGGTAGACTGGAGACCACTACGAGAAGTTCCTGTCATGTTACATAGTAATTTTACTCTGGGATATTCAGACAGTGGCTCTCTGTCTCTGGTAGAAGCCCTGCCAGCATTGACCCAATAGATTCATGCTCATTTTATGCTCTTTTAGTAGCTTAATATCCTTAAAAGGACTGTTAGCCTTAAGCCACACAAAGAAAGAAAAAGCATGCAACATTGCAGAGTTGTCGTTTCTTGCCATTGTTGATGTAATGTCAACTCAAAGTTTTGGTGACTGATCCCTAGCTGATGTAACTTGGCCAGTGCCATTGCAATAATAATAATAATAATAAGAAGAAGAAGCTACCGCCTATGAGCATGTGTGACACTATGTATTTCAAATTATTACTATCTATTCACATACCTTTTTCCTATTATTTATTAATCTATTTTTAGTATAGTTCTTTATCTATCCTACACTTGTCCTGTGTTTATGTATTGCAAATGTGGCCATGGGGACGTAGTTGCCCCCCACATTTCACAACTCACATTTCACCCCAGCAAATTTTGCCCTCAACACATTTCGTCTCCAACACATTTTTCCCCCAGTAATTTTCACCACCCCCCCACCACACACATTGCCCCAGTATTTATGTACATATATATATATAATTGCAATTAAAAATTTAATAAGCCTTACCCAATATTGAAAATAAAAAAAATTCACTCAGGTAGTATTCTTATATGACTCACAGATCAACGTGTTCCACTGAAAATAGTATGCGTGATTGCCTCCATAAAAGGTGAGTACTGTACTTAAAATGTAATCCATGTTATGTGATATAGTATTGTACCATTTTACTGGATTTCACGCTTTTGCCATTTCAAGATGTGCGTTTACAGTTTTCATGGCCTGATTATCAGTAGTGCGTGGCAGTGTTGAAGAACCAACAACAACTCACAGACAGCGCAATATTAAAAGTGTTGTGTCACCACTCACTGCATTGTGTATTACTTTCTCACTGAAAGCGTTATTTTTGCATCATGATTAAACCTAAAATCAACTTTATAAAATTTTACAATTGCAGAAAAAATGTCATCAATTAGAGGTAAAAGAAAATTGATAGATGATGATAGCCACATTTACGTGTTTTCAAAGAAAACAGTCGATGAACAACATGGAATCTGGGTCTGTGAAAATGTTCCATCTGCAAAGGACGTGTTTGGAAAGCCCAGTTGTAAAAGTGGTAACTAAGCATAATCATGTAGCTCAAGCTGCAAGACCGAAGAATTGTGATTGGTTGATCAAATCCGCAACATGCAACAACAAAACAAATTGTTGCATCCGTTGTTGCAGAGGCACATGCCAATGCCACGGCATTGCTTCCTAGAAAAGACTCGCTGAAATGAGTCATTCATTATGTTGAAACCACAACGGTGCTCCTGCTTTGCCAAACAGTTTTTAAGATTTAGTAATTCCACAAAATTATCAAGAAATTATTGTCGATGGCAATGTGCAACAATTTTGATGTACAGTTCTCAAGACAACTGCTCCCAGGTCGCGTGCTTATTTTTTCCACTCCTAACAATCTTCATTTACTAGCGAGTAGCCAGGAATGGTTTTCTGATGGAAGTTTCAGCACAGTACTCACGCTTTTCCAGCATCTTTATACAATTCATGTGGTCATATTCAATGCAGTTATTCCAGTGGTTTATACACTTTTGCCAAATAAAACTCGTGACACATACATCAAATTGCTTCAAGAACTTCTAAAACCAGGTGTCTTTGACCACAGCAACTAATGACAGATTTTGAGCTAAGTGCCATTCACAAATATCAGCAAGAATTTCCTGGAATTGTAAACACCGGATATGTACATATGTACATAAATACTGGGGAAAAATATAGTGGAATAGTGCCGAAATGTGTGTTTTTTTTTAATTTAAAAAGCAACAAAAGGAAAATATACACCCTTGCTATAACATAACAGAGGTGACTCGTAATATATATTTATTAACAAAATATAAATAAAATCAATTCAGATTTCATTTAAATAATTCAAATTAGAATCGTCTCGGCCATTACGTAAGATGGACATCTGAGGAGGTACTCTGTTAGCATCAGTGTTATTTTTTCTCTATTTTTTTAACCTCCCGAGGCATCCTGTATTTATTCAACCCGAGGGAGCTCAATTATATTATATGCAAGCATATATAAACATGATTGGTAGAAAAAAGGCTCAGAAAGAAACCGAAAAGACAGCTAAAGCTTCTTCCACGCCTAAACAAGATTCAAGTTCAAGCTCAATGTATGGCCTACAAGGTATAGTTTTCTCAGGACCTGACGTTGCCTCGTCTCCAGCTGAGAGTGAAAGTGAAGGTGAATGTGCAAGCGAGTCTGGTCAGGAGTACTTGCCGATTTCAGAAGGTTCAATGAAACTGAAACTGGCCTTATTTTCCACTCTGTCAGCTACCCCTTGCAAGCCAGCAGCAACGATTATAACTGGGCTTGCTACTTCACCCATGGAGCATGGAGAAGACCGAAACGATCTGTCCAAGCTGAAGGGAATGAAGCAGAATTGTGTTGCAGTGCAGCAGTCTATTAGCCAGCAAAACAACATGAAGACGTTGTCTATTCTTACGGTTCTGCCTTCGTCCAGAAACGTCTTTATGACCAAAGTCTTAGAAAGTCCTTCTCCTGTGGGACAACTGGGATCTTTTCCTAAATAAGGAGTAGCATTGCACATGCACATGCAAATCTGTCATTTTTCACATGTTCTGCACAGGTGTCTTTGTTGTCAAAGCACAAGTGCCGCATGATAGTCTGATAGTGGTTCACTGTATCTTTGATTTGAGAGTTCAGACCAGGCCTCAATCAAAGCACCAACTGTGGTCATCGCTGCTCTTGTGAAAAAAATGAAGATAAACGCCATCAATTCAGAGAGGGAGGGGCAGGTTCTTTGTACCAAGTGAATGTGACTGATAGAATAAAACTGAATAAAAAAGTGTACTAACTTTTACAAATAGCAAAAATTTACAATGGGTGTTACTGACTCAAATCAAATGAATGTTTTAGATAGATAGATAGATAGATAGATAGATAGATAGATAGATAGATAGATAGATAGATAGATAGATAGATAGATACTTTATTAATCCCAAGGGGAAATTCACATAATCCAGCAGCAGTATACTGATACAAAAAACAATATTAAATTAAAGAGTAATAAAAATGCATGTGAAAGCAGACAATAACTTTGAATAATGTTAGCATTTACTCCCCGGGGTGGAATTGAAGAGTCGTATAGTGGGGGGGAGGAACGATCTCCTCAGTCTGTCAGTGGAGCAAGACAGTGACAAAAGTCTATCACTGAAGCTACTCCTCTGCCTGGAGATGACACTGTTAAATGGATGCAGTGGATTCTTCATGATTGACAGGAGTTGGCTTAGTGCCCGCCACACTGCTACAGATGTTAAACTGTCCAGCTTTATTCCTACAATAGAGCCTGCCTTCCTAACAAGTTTGTCCAGGCGTGAGACGCCCTTCTTCTTTATGCTGCCTCCCCAGCACACCACGATATTATATAATTATATAATAATTATATAATAGTAATAATAATAACAGCTCACTACTCAAAACAGAAAATGCGGGGAAGACCCAGGATCAAACCTACAACCTCTTAATTTAGAAGCAGCCATTCTTATCTCTAACCCACCCATTCGAATAATTAATGGATTTACATGTAAATTAAATAATTTCTGTTTCTTGGTTATATTTTTGAATAAAGGTGCTCTGGTTTCCAAGTGGATAATACCATCCCATATAGCTGACATGGCATGACTTAGTGATGATTGTGAAATACCCAATTGGTCAGCAAGTTCACATTGAAAAGCTCCTGTGGCTAAATAGCGAAGGGTGGACAGAACTTACAAAGCAGCAGGTAGAGCACAATTCCTCAAAGTCTACCTTTGTAAAGGCGGTGCCATTTCAGCACACAGCTCTAAAAGGATAGCTCTTGGAAATCGAAATCGACTTAATAGCCATTCATTATGATCTATAAATATGTGCACTCTTCTAATTCTTCCTTTTGTGATATCTTCAAACAATGCTAAAGCAGCAATGTTAGTTGAAATAGTCTGGCCATTCCATGCACCATTATATAATTAAAGAATGATTACAATCAAGTGAATTAAATTTGTAAATGATATGCAATTAATTTCAGTGTATTTGATAGATTCCATGTAATTGATGCTAATCTAAAAAAGAAAGGGACACCACACAGAAACAGTAGCATTGCTTTGACACTGGGTGCCACCCGTTTGCAAAACAGGGCATAAACTTTTGTATACTTGGTGTGAGGCTGCAGTGAAAATGTGTGTAGCTTTACACCAAGTTTAGTTTTTATACATCTTGAAATGAGCGTGAAAAAGGGTGTATGCAACATTCTTGTGCATATGCACCATTTATACATGAGGCCCATGGTGCAAAGTGGGCATAATAATAGCAATAATTGTAATTCAACACTATGAGGTACCTGCTGGAACTGACCCAATGGATCCATGTTCATTTTATCCTCTTTTAGCCGCTTGCTATCCATAAAAGGACTGCTAGCTTTAAGCCACACAAATATAGAAAAAGGCGTCTCTGCCTTTGGTGATGTAATACCAGCTCATATTTTAGGTAACTCATCCCAGGATGATGTTATTTTTCCAGCGCCATTGCACATCTCTCTATTTAAAGTTACTTTCCTAAGTGGCCACTTCCATCTCCTTGCAATGCTGCACAAACTTGTCAATATGTCGGGGTGGTCTTCTTCTACCTTCATTCATGTAGCCAGTGATGAGAGCACATAAGCAGGGATCAGGAGTACTGTAACGTCAGATGGTGCAGAAGGGATGTTGCATACTGCACTGGCAGGTGGCACAACAGGGATGTTAAGTACTTTACTTTACTGACGCTGCACCACTGGTCTGTGAATGCAATTCCCCCTTGTGATCTTAAGGAGCCAACTAGTTGCAGTGCTCCACCACTGACTGGAATCCTACCTTTACCCAGTACATTACCTTGGACAACCTGGCATGGATGGTACATGGGCTGTGCCAGCTCTTGGCCAAATTAGGGCAGAGTCCCCTTTTTCAGCAGGGGTTGGACAACCATTCCAGGCCACAAGGGAATAATAGGCTCCCTTGGCAATGACTGTCATACACACTTTTGTGTCAATTGCTTGCATCTTTCTGAGGTAGAATGTGGGTGATCTCTAGAGTACTGAGGCCCAGGAGTGGTATTGGTATTGGGTTCAGATGGCTTTACAAAGGGCAAGGTTACAGGTGTTTACAGCTGTTACCCCAACTTCAACAATGACAGGTGTGAACCCAGTGGGCTACTTAACAGCAGAACGATAAGCCCACAGCACGGCAGGGAGATGTTGGTCCCAGTTTCTCTCATGCTCTGTTGTTAAAAAAATAGATTGTGATTAAGGTCCAATTTAATCTTTTCACATGTCTGCCGCTCTGATGGTGCATCGGAGTGGCTAGAGTCTTGTGGATATAAAGGAGGAGCTGACATATCTTCTTCAATATTTTGGACTCAAAGTTTCGATCATGGTCACTGTGCAGATCATCAGGTCCACTAAAATGGCAGAACATCTCCTCAGTGAGTCTTTTAGCATAGGTGGCTGCACTCTGATCTGGGATTGCATACACCTCAGGTCACTTTATAAAACAGTCCATAGCCACAAGGGCATAATGATTCCTGGCATTTGTGATTAGAAAGAGGCAGAGGATGTCCTTAGCCCACTTGCTCCATTGGACCTCATGCCTATGGATGCTGTAGATATACATGCGATTGGGAGGTGGGACCTTTGCGTGTGGTACAGTCATCACACCAGTGAAGAAACAACTCAACATCCTGCTTGCAACCTGCCCAATGGAATTGCTGTCTCAGCTGCTGCAGTGAAACGTCAAAGTGTCCCAATCCTGGTGGTCTATGTACTCCCTGAAGGACTTGATAGGCGCTGTGGCACTAGCAGTTTTAGAATTTGGTGTCCTGGAAACAGGCTTTCCCATCGGTAATAAAGATGTCCCAGAGTTCAATACTGTCCCCTAGTGAGCAGTTTTTTTTTTTTATTGTGGCCCTGTAGGTATTACTTCAGCCCATGGCATACGCTGCCCCTGTGCCATCCATCCCCTAACTGCAGCCAATTCTTTGTCCATGTCCTGTGTCCTCTGGAATTCAGTTGTGCTGAGCAGTGAAGTCAGCACTTTAAGTTTCTTTTGTATTGCATGGCATTCAGCGAGGGTATCCTGTTGTTGATCAGCCCTGGTACAGTAGCTGCAATTTTCCAGGAAAAAAGGTCTTCGTGAGAGGGTATCAGCAGGGAAAGTTGGCTTCCAGCTCTGTGCTTGATGCCAAAGTCACACTCTTGTAGTACTTCTATCTACCTTGCCACCTGACCCCCCCAGCTCTTTGAAATTCAGAAGCCAGGTGAGTGAGGCGTGGTCCATCAGTAAAGTGAACTGGCATCCATAAAGGAATGAACGGAAGTACGGTAGACTGGAGACCACTACGAGAAGTTCCTGTCATGTTACATAGTAATTTTACTCTGGGATATTCAGACAGTGGCTCTCTGTCTCTGGTAGAAGCCCTGCCAGCATTGACCCAATAGATTCATGCTCATTTTATGCTCTTTTAGTAGCTTAATATCCTTAAAAGGACTGTTAGCCTTAAGCCACACAAAGAAAGAAAAAGCATGCAACATTGCAGAGTTGTCGTTTCTTGCCATTGTTGATGTAATGTCAACTCAAAGTTTTGGTGACTGATCCCTAGCTGATGTAACTTGGCCAGTGCCATTGCAATAATAATAATAATAATAAGAAGAAGAAGCTACCGCCTATGAGCATGTGTGACACTATGTATTTCAAATTATTACTATCTATTCACATACCTTTTTCCTATTATTTATTAATCTATTTTTAGTATAGTTCTTTATCTATCCTACACTTGTCCTGTGTTTATGTATTGCAAATGTGGCCATGGGGACGTAGTTGCCCCCCACATTTCACAACTCACATTTCACCCCAGCAAATTTTGCCCTCAACACATTTCGTCTCCAACACATTTTTCCCCCAGTAATTTTCACCACCCCCCCACCACACACATTGCCCCAGTATTTATGTACATATATATATATAATTGCAATTAAAAATTTAATAAGCCTTACCCAATATTGAAAATAAAAAAAATTCACTCAGGTAGTATTCTTATATGACTCACAGATCAACGTGTTCCACTGAAAATAGTATGCGTGATTGCCTCCATAAAAGGTGAGTACTGTACTTAAAATGTAATCCATGTTATGTGATATAGTATTGTACCATTTTACTGGATTTCACGCTTTTTTGCCATTTCAAGATGTGCGTTTACAGTTTTCATGGCCTGATTATCAGTAGTGCGTGGCAGTGTTGAAGAACCAACAACAACTCACAGACAGCGCAATATTAAAAGTGTTGTGTCACCACTCACTGCATTGTGTATTACTTTCTCACTGAAAGCGTTATTTTTGCATCATGATTAAACCTAAAATCAACTTTATAAAATTTTACAATTGCAGAAAAAATGTCATCAATTAGAGGTAAAAGAAAATTGATAGATGATGATAGCCACATTTACGTGTTTTCAAAGAAAACAGTCGATGAACAACATGGAATCTGGGTCTGTGAAAAATGTTCCATCTGCAAAGGACGTGTTTGGAAAGCCCAGTTGTAAAAGTGGTAACTAAGCATAATCATGTAGCTCAAGCTGCAAGACCGGAAGAATTGTGATTGGTTGATCAAATCCGGCAACATGCAACAACAAAACAAATTGTTGCATCCGTTGTTGCAGAGGCACATGCCAATGCCACGGCATTGCTTCCTAGAAAAGACTCGCTGAAATGAGTCATTCATTATGTTCGAAACCACAACGGTGCTCCTGCTTTGCCAAACAGTTTTTAAGATTTAGTAATTCCACAAAATTATCAAGAAATTATTGTCGATGGCAATGTGCAACAATTTTTGATGTACAGTTCTCAAGACAACTGCTCCCAGGTCGCGTGCTTATTTTTTCCACTCCTAACAATCTTCATTTACTAGCGAGTAGCCAGGAATGGTTTTCTGATGGAAGTTTCAGCACAGTACTCACGCTTTTCCAGCATCTTTATACAATTCATGTGGTCATATTCAATGCAGTTATTCCAGTGGTTTATACACTTCTGCCAAATAAAACTCGTGACACATACATCAAATTGCTTCAAGAACTTCTAAAACCAGGTGTCTTTGACCACAGCAACTAATGACAGATTTTGAGCTAAGTGCCATTCACAAATATCAGCAAGAATTTCCTGGAATTGTAAACACCGGATATGTACATATGTACATAAATACTGGGGAAAAATATAGTGGAATAGTGCCGAAATGTGTGTTTTTTTTTAATTTAAAAAAAGCAACAAAAAGGAAAATATACACCCTTGCTATAACATAACAGAGGTGACTCGTAATATATATTTATTAACAAAATATAAATAAAATCAATTCAGATTTCATTTAAATAACTCAAATTAGAATCGCTCGCCATTACGTAAGATGGACATCTGAGGAGGTACTCTGTTAGCATCAGTGTTATTTTTTCTCTATTTTTTTAACCTCCCGAGGCATCCTGTATTTATTCAACCCGAGGGAGCTCAATTATATTATATGCAAGCATATATAAACATGATTGGTAGAAAAAAGGCTCAGAAAGAAACCGAAAAGACAGCTAAAGCTTCTTCCACGCCTAAACAAGATTCAAGTTCAAGCTCAATGTATGGCCTACAAGGTATAGTTTTCTCAGGACCTGACGTTGCCTCGTCTCCAGCTGAGAGTGAAAGTGAAGGTGAATGTGCAAGCGAGTCTGGTCAGGAGTACTTGCCGATTTCAGAAGGTTCAATGAAACTGAAACTGGCCTTATTTTCCACTCTGTCAGCTACCCCTTGCAAGCCAGCAGCAACGATTATAACTGGGCTTGCTACTTCACCTGTGGAGCATGGAGAAGACCGAAACGATTTGTCCGAGCTGAAGGCAATGATCACCGCAATGGCCACCGCTCAAGACATAAAGGAGCTTAATAATAATATAAATAATGTTATAAGTAATATAAAGAAAGAAATAAATGATATAAGGAAAAGTGATGTAAATGATATAAGGAAAGAAATAAAGGACATACACAAGACAAATGTGAAACTGCTTCAGGGTATTGAAGACCAGGAAAAACATTTAAGTAATTGCTTTGAGGCAACCTTTAAAGTTATGCTAGAAAAAATTGAGGAAAAAACTGAGGAAAAGATGGATGTAGAAGGAATAATATCAGAATTGAAGGTCTCTCTAAGAATCGTGAAAGCCTAAACCCAGTGAATTTCGTAGCTGAACTATTCTCTAAAATATTTGGAAAGTACTTCAAATCAGACACTGAGATAGCAGCAGGTTATGCATGCATGGATTGAATACCTCAAAACCTAGAACTCTCATTGTGCATTTTAAAATATGCATTTTAAAATATTACAATTTAAATTACATATAATGTTACTTTTCAGACAGAAACAAGAGATTATATATGAAAATAACCACATTCGTATTTTCCCTGATTCCTCACCCTCAACAGCTGCTAAACGTGCTGCATTCTACTACATTAAACAGCGTTTATGGAAAGCCAAGATAAGATACAGCGTCTTGTATCCCGCCACACTGAAAGTGGACATTCAAAGCAAGTACATTTTTACTTCTCTGGAGGAAGCAGAAAAAGAGCTAAGAAAACTGATCCTGACACATTTTGAAATACAATCATGAGTAGCATCGGGTCCTGGCATGGCAAAGAAGGTCTTACCTCCTGTTTGATCCACTGGTAAATTTTCTGGTACTGTAATTACACATCCTATTTCCTTCTCTGCCACTTTTTGTTTACGTTTTAATTACAGTTATATGCATGTATGTAGGTATGTTTATTGATTTATTTTTTTCCCCATAGGAGACTGTTTAACATCATACCCTTGGTTTATTGTATCAGGCTTTTTATCAAACATTATCTGCTTATCCAGGGCTACTTTTTAGTATCATTCCCTGGGTTTACTCTCTCAAGACCATTTAAGATTATATTTTATGTTTATAGTATTTGGATTCTACTGTCAATAAATATCTCTATTTTAGTTCTTATGCACTGCTGCTGGGGTGCTAGTTTTGTTTTGGATGTGTTCTTTCTCTAGGTACAGTATGTCATTGGACTGGGACTTCGTGAAGTGTGGTCTAGCTTCATGTCAGGAGGCAAATGAGGGAGAAGGGGGAGTAGGGGGAGGAGAAAAAGAGGACAAGCCATTTCAAATCTATCCTTTAAATCCTTTTAATTGTAAGAGCCAATGTAACAATAGGCTTCATGGTAATAACTCCTGTAAAAATTGGAAATTAAGGTCAAACATGTCTTATGTAATATGGTATTATCTTAAATTAAGACTACAAAATGTCAACAAAAGTTCAGAGGAAATGTCTCCATGACCAGTTAACTTTGTTAGCTGGAATGTTAAAGGTCTCAATAACAAATTAAAAAGAAAGAAAGTATTCTCTCAACTAACAGGTTTAAATGCTAAAATAATATTTTTACAGGAGACCCAGTTATTAAGCAAGGATCAGTTTCGGCTGCACAAATATTCCATTCCAGCTTTACAAAGAAAACTAGAGGTGTGGGAATACTTATACATAGAACACTGTCATTTGTAGTATCAGATGTAGTATCTGATCCTGAAGGGTGTTATGTGATTGTCATGGGTAATTTATTTAACTGTAAAGCGATTATGATAAATATCTATGCACCCAATGTGGATGATAGGTGCTTCATCCATAAAGTATTTGCATCCATTCCCAAAGTGAACACTCATAAAATTATAATGGCTGGTGACTTTAATTGTGTTTTAAATACAGACCTTGAAAGGTCTCTTGCCAAAGGGGCAATGACATCTAACACTGCAAAAACAATTACACAGTTTGTAACAGATCTCAACTTATCAGACCCCTGGAAATTTTTAAACCCAAACTCAAGAGTATATTCCTTCTGCTCACCAGACCATCACTGTTACTCAAGAATTAAATATTTCTTTATAGATAACAGTTTCTTGCCTACATTTAAATCTTGTAAGTATGACACTATTGTTATCTCCAACCATGCCCCATTGATCATGGAGCTTAAATCACTATGCCCCACATACTCATCTTGCAACTGGCGTCTTGACCCACTTTTATTAGCAGATGAAAACTGTACAGAATTTATATCCAATCAAATCGATTTTTTTAGAGACAAACTTATCCTCAGAGGTCTCTTCAGAAACTTTGAAGGCTTTCTTAAGAGGATATATTAGTTTACATTTTTCATAGCTTTCCCACAAAAATAAATAAGAAACCAGAAGATACCATTGCTAATCAGTGAAACTACCAGAAAAGGTCCAAAGGAGGCACTTTATAAGAAAAGACAGGCTCTGCATACAGAGCTAAACTTCTTGAAAAATAAAGAAACAGAACAACTCAATTTCAAATCAAAACATTAATACTGTGAACACGGACAGAAGGCTAAAAAGATCTTAGCTCGACAAATCCATAAACAGGAAGTTTACAGTGCAATTCCAGCAATTACCAACACAGATGGAGACAATAAAATTGATCATAAAAATATAATGCATGTATTTAGAGACTATTCTACTCAGTTTAAAGAAGACAAGACACAACATAATGCATTTCTGGATGCATTATAGATACCACAACTACATACTATCAGTGCAGAGGAATTGGATAAACCTTTGGCACGCTCCGAACAACTAGATGCAATAAACTAACATCAGAGTGGGAAAGCAGCAGGCCCTGATGGCTACCCTGTCAAATTTTATAAAAAAATCTCAATTAAGCTAGCTCCCCTTTTATTAGCAACATTTACAGAAGCTAGAGCCAATAAAATTCTACCTTAAACTTTTTGGCAAGCATTAATTGTCATCTTTCCTAAGCAAAATAAGGACTTATTACAATGTACTTCATACTGACCAATTTTACCTCTGAATAATGATGTTAAGATACTCTCCAAAATCCTATCTAGAAGGATTGAGAAAGTGCTGCTGATATCACAAGTAAATGAATATCAGAACAATCTCACCGTGATTCCTTGGCAATGATGGAAAATAATGTCTAACCCCAGGGTTTCTGGTGATGAATGCATTGCAGTAAATCCGGAGAAGCAAACTGAAAAAATGTTACACGGGAAGTTGGAGAATTAGTGATGAGTGAGTGAGTCAGTGAGTGAGTGAGTGAGTGAGTGAGGGCTTTGCCTTTTATTAGTATATATATATATATATACTGTATATACAGATCTACATATATACACATATCTACATATATACACACATATATATATTCATATTCACATATATATACATATCGACATATCTATACTAATAAAAGGCAAAGCCCTCACTGACTCACTCACTCACTGACTGACTCACTGACTCATCACTAATTCTCAAACTTCCCGTGTAGGTAAAAGACTGAAATTTGGCAGGCTCATTCCTTACAGCTTACTTACAAAAGTTGGGCAGGTTTCATTTCAAAATTCTATGCATAATGGTCATAACTGGAACCTATTTTTTCATCCATATACTACAACAGACTTCTGCTCGATGCCCGTGGGAGGCGGAGTTACGCCTCCAACGTAATTTAGTGCCTGCCCATTTAAGGCCGTCCATCAGCGGCAATCCAATAGAAACACTGCCGCTAAATATTCACAGGTGAAGGACTGTGCTTATGCAGAGGAAGATGAGATGGTCAGGGTGGTGTTTGGCACAAACTCAGCGAAACTGCGAGAGAAACTTTTAACTGCCTGGTCTTAGCTAACATTAAATACAGCCATGGACATCGCACAAGAAGGCACCAGCACAGCTGGGAACCTTTGATGCATGTACACTAAGCGGCTCACATGAAATGCAGTGCACAGACAAAAAGAAACAGTTCCAAAGAGTGCTGAACAAAAACCGAATTACACAATTAAGAAGGCAGCAAAAAAATATGAAGCGTGTGATACATACAAGCATATTCATAAGTGCAGCTACTGCGGAAACAAAGCACACGGTGGAAAAAGTCAATATCCCGCTAAAGGAAGACAGTGTAAAAAAATACCTGTGCATGCAGTGTGTCACGTCTCAGATAAAGTGGAAGACGAGCTGTTTATTGATGCAGTAAGAAACAAATCGATGAATGAAACCTGTTATCTTTACAACGATTGACAAACACGGAACGTAACTTGAACACATCACATCCTACAAATACAAACATGATTGAAAGAAATAATGATAATCAAATCCTTGATGACAGCAACACTCATAACACTCACAAAACAATTACTGTATATTGACAATCATGTTACATTATTTTTAAAATGTACCCTTTTCTTCTTTAACACACTACTTCTCCGCTGCGAAGCGCGGGTATATATATATATCTATAGTAATAAAAGGCAAAGCCCTCACTGACTCACTCACCGACTGACTCACTCACTCACTGACTCATCACTAATTTTCCAACTTCCCTTGTGGGTGGAAGGCTGAAATTTGGCAGGCTCATTCCTTACAGCTTACTTACAAAAGTTAAGCAGGCTTCATTTCGAAATTCTACATGTAACGGTCATAATGGTCGATAATGGTCGACAACGTCCGCCATGTTGAACTTTCTTATTTATGGCCCCATCTTCACGAATTTTGGTAGGCGGCTTCCCTGCGCTAACCGAAACCAATGTACGTACTTATTTCGGAGGTATGACGCCACTGTCGGCCGACATATTGAACTTTCCAACGGTCTTTGTTACTTATGGGCCCATCTTCAAGAAATTTGGTACGCGGGTTCCCAACGCTAACTGAATCCTACTTATGTACATATATGCGTCCATAGCCTGCAGCTCGGTCACCGTGTGAGGCGGCATTGGGTCCCCCATCCCAACACCTCCCACGTTGTTGGCTGCCTGCCTATATAAAACCGTCCGTCGCTCCAGTCTCTATTTTCCTTCCTTGCTTCGCCACGGGATTCATGTCTCCCTGCTGATAACTACAGCCTTTTTATTTAATCCACGGCTTCTCCGCTGTTTTATTGTTCATTTATTACAATTATAGTTATTGTGTAGGTATTTTAGACTTACTTTACATTGTTCAGGTACCCATTTCCTTTATCAATCCAACCGTACCCCCATTAACATGTCTATCGAGGTGATCACCATCGATCAAAGAACTGTCACTTACCGAGTGGTTTCCATGCCCGGAGATAGCACCTACCTTTTCCATTCTCATTGTTACATATTGCACGGTCATATCAGGCTCACTCTTGATATCCGGAGGAACATTGTGTCTTATGTATTGAATGACTGGGACAGGTTCAAGGTATGGACTAATGACGATACAGGAGATAATTATACTACACAGGAGCATTTTAAGAGTGAAATGCTTAAGCCCTTCACCTACAATCAGCAAGCCCCAGTTCAAGATACGGCCTGTCAGACACAGACCTGGATCAGATGGGCGAAAGCACAGACTCCTTGGGACCACAGTCTGCTACATTGTCGCCGGCTGAGAGCGAAAAGGGGATCGAAGGTGCGATCGTGAGTGCAGATGTGGATAGCTCGCCGACTGGAGAAGATTACCTGAAACTGGAAAGGGCCGGGAAGTCCGCGGCTTCAATTAAGCAATTACGCGAGCAGGGAGCAGCGGGGGCACCGGCTTCAGCAAAGTCTGCTGCTTCATCTACGGTACAAGATGGCACAATTGTCTATCTGAACTGAAGGTGTTGCTCGCTGAGCTCACGCAAGATATAAAGAAAAGCGAGAAAGCAACAGCAAAGGCACTTGAGAGACTGAAACAGGAATTGAAACAGGAGATGAAACAGGCCAATGAATGGCTGCGACAGGAATTCCAACAGGCAAATGAAAGGCTGCGACAGGAATTCCAACAGGCAAATGAAGTGCTGCGTCAAGAGGTGCAACTTGAGTTTCGACAGGTGCTGGGTAAAATTGAAGAACACATTCAGGAAAACTCGATTAAACTGAGCTTGCTTACTGATTAATTGGAGGATTTCAAGGAGACATTCATGAATCGCATTGAAATTGCCGAACATTTAGCTGCCAGTGCCGAGGAAAGAGAAGTAAATGTCAGTTCCGAACTCTGAGAAAAACTTGGAGACAGACTGGCTGCTTTAGAAGATGGGAGTAGAAGGTATAATGTCAGAATTGAAGGTCTGCCGGAGAATCGAGAAAGTTCAAACCCTGTGAAATTCGCATCTGAACATTTTTCTAAAATAATCGGGGGCGACTTTAAAGCAGAATCTGAGATAGCAGCGGCTTACCGCGTACGCGGATCAAACACCGTCAGACTCCGACCAAGATCTTTTATAGTTCGTTTTGAACGATTATCATTTAAGCTAGAGGTGATGGCACTCCTCAGAAACAAGGAAGATATTATATATGAAAATAACCACATTCGTATCTTCCCTGACTTCTCTCCAGCAACAGCTATTAAACGTGCAGCCTTCTATAATATTAAACAGCGGCTACGGCAAGCCAGTGTCAAATACAGCCTCCTGTATCCGGCAAAACTGAAAGTGTAATGGCAAGGTCATTTCTATGTCTTCGCTAGCAAGGAAGAAGCAGAAAATGAATTAAGAAAGCTGATCCCGGGACTATTCTGATACATAATAGTGAGTCATGGCGGTAAATTATAAATTATAAAACTAGGATTAATAATCTACTGTCTGATCTATTCGTTTTAAAATACGGGTTTTTTATCAGCATATATTCTCATATATTCTTATTATTACTTAGTATTACTAGGGCGCTATCTGTTTATGTTTTATTGTGCCTAATTACTTTTTCCTCCTTTTTTTTTCTCTTTTTCTTTGCTAATTATCTCATCTCTACCCTAAATGTGACTGTTCAATATCATACCCTTGGTTTACTGTTATTGCTATTACTGCATTAAGACTTGTTATGCTTATTTTGGACATATCTTTAACACTATCACCTGGGTTTATTTATCTGGGTGTAATATCTTAATGCACTAAAATTGCTGAAGACTATATATATATTTTAAGTGCAAAATTCTATTTTTTTTTTTCTCTTTTAAAGAGATATATTGGTAACAGGTATCTCTATCTTTTAACCCTAAAGCGCCACTGCATGGGGGCTTGTTGTGCTTTGGACATGCTCTGTCTCTGGGTATGTCAGAGGACTGGGACTGCGTGAAGTGGGTTTTAGCCTCACTTGGGGAGGCAAAAATAAGGGGGGGGAGAGAAAGAGAGCAGGCTTGATCTATACCTAATCTATCCTCTCAATCTTTATAATTATAACTATCAACGTAATAATAAGCTGCATGGCAACAACTCTTGGGGAAATAAGAAATTAAGACCTAAACTATCTCACTTCCATTCTTCGTAAAACTAGAATGGAACATTTGACCAGTCCAGTCTTTTTGCAGCCAGAACTGATCCTTGCTTAGTAAGTGGGTTTCCTGTAAAAATACTATCTTAGCATTTAGACCTGTTAGGTGAGAAAGTACTTTCTTTCTCTTTAATTCGTGATTCAGGCCTTTAACATTCCAGCTTACAAGTTAACTGTCCCATCATGGAGACACTGATTCTGAGTTTTTGATGTCATTTTATAGTCTTAACTGGAAGTAAGATAGTTTAGGTCTTAATTTCCTATTTCCCCAAGAGTTGTTGCTATGCAGCTTATTATTACATTGATAGTTATAATTATAAAGACTGAGAGGATAGATTAGGTATAGATCAAGCCTGCTCTCTTTCTCTCCCCCCCTTAACCCCCCACCCTCCCTTTTTGCCTCCCCAAGTGAGGCTAAAACCCACTTCACGCAGTCCCAGTCCTCTGACATACCCAGAGACAGAGCATGTCCAAAGCACAACAAGCCCCCATGCAGTTGCGCTTTAGGGTTAAAAGATAGAGATACCTGTTACCAATATATCTCTTTAAAAGAAAAAAAAAAAAGATAAAAAAAAATAGAATTTTGCACTTAAAATATATATATAGTCTTCAGCAATTTTAGTGCATTAAGATGATACACCCAGATAATAAACCCAGGTAATGGTGTTAAAGATATGTCCAAAATAAGCATAACAAGTCTTAATGCAGTAATAGCAATAACAGTAAACCAAGGGTATGATATTGAACAGTCGCATTTAGGGTAGAGATGAGATAATTAGCAAAGAAAAAGAGAAAAAAAAGGAGGAAAAAGTAATTAGGCACAATAAAACATAAAAAGATAGTGCCCTAGTAATACTAAGTAATAATAAGAATATATGAGAATATATGCTGATAAAAAACCCGTATTTTAAAACGAATAGATCAGACAGTAGATTCATACATAGAACAGTACCATTTGTAGCATCAGATGTAGTATTGGATCCTGAAGGGAGATATGTAATGGTCATGGGAGACTTATCTAACTGTAAAATGATTTTGATAAATGTTTATGCACCTAATGTTGATGATAAGGAATTTATACAAAATTTATTTGCATCCATTCCCAATCTGAACACTCATAAACTTATAATGGCTGGGGACTTTAATTGTGTTCTAAATCCACTTTTAGATAAGACTTCCTCCACAGGGGGAACGGCAACTAACACTGCAAAGATAATTACAAAGTTTATAACTGAACACAACTTATCAGATCCCTGGAGGTTTTTAAACCCAAATTCAAGAACATATTCTTTCTACTCACCAGTACATCATTGCTACTTAAGGATTGATTACTTCTTTATAGATAATAACTTCTTGCCTAAGATTAAATCTTGTAAATACGATGCTATTGTTATTTCGGACCATGCACCTATGATCTTGGAGCTGAAATTACTAAGCCCCATACACTCACCCCAGATGGCCTCAACCGCTTCTATTAGCTGACGAGAATTGTACTGAATTTATATCCAAACAAATCAAATTCTTTCTAGAGACAAATACATCCCCTGAGATCTCTGCAGGAATACTCTGGGAAACTCTTAAGGCCTTCTTAAGAGGACAGATTATCTCATATCTTTCCCACAGAAATAAATCCGAAGCAGAGAAAGTAGCAGAGATAAAAAGCGAAATTACTAAAATAGATGAAGAACATGCCAGACTACCAAGCGAGACTCTACATAGAGGAGGCAGGCTCTACATTCAGAATTAAACCTCTTGACAACTAAAGAAACTGAACAACTAATTTACAAATCCAGACATCATTATTATGAACATGGAGAGAAAGCTAATAAGCTTTTAGCTCAACAAATTCACAAGCAAGAATGCATAACGCAATCTCGTAATCACTAACACGAACGGAGATAAAATCATCGAACACAAAAATATAATGCACACTTTTAGAGACTACTATAAATCCCTATATACTACTGAGTTTAAAGAAGACAATATACAATCTAATGCATTTCTGGATACATTACAGATACCACAAATTGACGCTTTTAGTGTGGAGGAACTTGATAAACCTCTGCATTATCAGAATTACTAGATGCTATAAAGTCACTCCAAGGTGGAAAAGCAGCAGGCCCTGATGGCTACCCTGCAGAGTTTTACAAGAAATTCTCCGCTCAGCTAGCTCCCTCCTATTAGCAACATTTACAGAAGCCAGAGATAACCAATCTCTTCCACAAACCTTTCGCCAAGCACTAATCACTGTCTTTCCAAAACAAAATAAGGACTTATTACAATGTGCATCATACAGACCAATTTCACTTCTGAATAACGACGTTAAAATACTCTCTAAAATCATAGCTAGAAGGATGGAGAAAGTGCTCCCTCGTAATATCACAAGACCAAACTGGATTTATTAGGGGCCGACACTTATCTTCAAATCTTGACGCCTGTTTAATGTAATATACTCACCAACTAAATCAAACACCCCAGAAATATTATTATCATTGGATGCAGAAAAGCATTCGACATGATTGAATGGAAATACCTTTTACTATTTGGAGAAGTTTGGGTTTGGCCCAACATTTGTGCATGGATTAAATTACTGTATACTAACCCAGAAGCTTCAGTTTGCATCAATAACATTTGCTCAGACTACTTTAAACTAGAACGTGGCACAAGACAAGGATGCCCTTGTCACCTGCTGTTTGCAATTGCCATTGAACCACTGGCAATACATTGTCGAAATACTGATCAGATAAAGGGGATTAGCAGAGAAGGACTGGAACAGAAAATCTCATTATATGCAGATGACATGGTACTGTATATATCGGACCCAGAAAATTCTGTGCCTGCAGTCTTAGCAGCACTCACAGAATTTCAAAAGATCTCTGGTCTCAGAATTAATCTGAATAAAAGTGTACTCTTTCCAGTGAATTCTCAAGCATATAATATTAGATTAGACACCCTACCTTTTATCATTGCAGAACAGTTTAAATACCTGGGGTAAACATCACAAGTAAACATAAAGCTCTTTATCAACAAAATTTACGTCTGCATGGAAAAAATTAAACAAGACTTGCATAGATGGTCAACCCTTCATCTCACACTAGCTGGAAGAATTAACACTGTTAAGATGAATATTCTTCCTAAGCTCCTTTTTATTTCAAAACATACCAATATACATTAATAAATCATTCTTTAAGCAATTAGATTCAACAATAACCTCATTTATTTGGAATTCAAAACATCCACGCATCAAAAGAGCGACCCTACAAAGACAAAAGGCAGAAGGCGGCATGGCTCTACCTAACTTCCAGTTTTATTACTGGGCAGCAAATATACAGGCGATAAGAACCTGGACACAAATAGAAGAACATACACAGGCTTGGACCGCAATAGAAGTAAAATCCTGCAGTACTTCTTTGTATTCCTTGCTCTGTGCTCCAATAAACACACGCTATCGGCAATACACTAATAACCCAATTGTGCTCCACTCACTTAGAATCTGGAACCAATGTAGAAAGCATTTTAAGACGGAGAAGCTTCTATCTGTGGCACCCTGCAAGAGAACCACCTCTTTCAACCTTCACAAACATATGCAGTTTTAATATCTGGAAAAATTTGGAATTAACTTGCTTAGAGATCTTTATATAGACAACGTCTTTGCATCCTATGAACAATTACATTCCAAATTTAACATTCCAGCTACATTTCTTTCACTATCTTCAAATCAGGAACTTTGTTAAACAGAACCTTCCAGATTTTCCTCATCTTGCACCCTCATCCACGCTGGAAAAATATTGCTCAATTTCAAGGATTAGACTCCATCTCTACAATATATAAAATCATTTTACAATCCCTTCCTTTCAAAGATCCAAGAGGACACTGGGAAAAAGATCTCTCAATTAATATATCAGAAAAGGAGTGGAAAGTAGCAATGCAGAGAATTCACTCGAGCTCCATATGCGCAAAGCATACAATTATACAACTCAAAATTATATATCGAGCACATCTGTCTCGACTAAAACTCTCCAAAATGTTTCCAGGGCATGATCCAACCTGCGAGCGTTGCAACCAAGCCCCAGCCTCACTGGGTCACATGTTCTGGGCCTGCACCAAATTAACATTATTCTGGACAAATATTTTTAATTACCTTGGACTCACAATCCCTCCTAACCCATTAACAGCTGTGTTTGGGGTTCTTCCAGAGGGCTTAAAGTGGAGAAAGACAAACAAATTGTGATTGCATTCACTACACTGTTGGCACGCAGACTTATTCTGATAAACTGGAAGAACCCAAACTCTCCTCTTTAAGTCAGTGGGAAACCGATGTGTTATATTATTTGAAATTGGAAAAAAATCAAATACTCAGTTAGAGGATCTGTACAGACTTTTTTCAAAACATGGCAGTATCTAATCAGTAATATTTTAAAATAATTTTATAAAGCACAGAGAATTTATTAATTTAGGTATGTTTACAAGCCTTAAATTTTACGCCGTTTGGCTTGCTCTCTCTCTCGGGGTGGGGATCGATCTGTTCTTAACTCAATTCTTTTCATTCTCTCAGTCGCGTTCAGGATCCTTCCCTAAAACCCCCATCTGACACTGCCGTTTTCACATAAAGACGCACTGTAGCTCTGCAGTGTATCACGATACATTCTCTTACCAATGTTAGCGAAATGAAGTGTCTGCATGCACCTTTTGTGGCATTACACATGTATTTTTTGAGCATGTCCGTGCCAAATAAATAACATTTGAGCTATAGCGTGTCTTAATGTGATCCAAATAAATAACATTCGAGCTATAGAGCGCCTTTATGTGAAAAATTGGAACACATAAAGACGCGCTATAGCTCGAACGTTATTTATTTGGAGACGCGCTATAGCTCGAATGTTATTATTGGAGACGCTCTATAGCTCGAATGTTATTTATTTGGAGACGCGCTATAGCTCGAATTTTATTTATTTGGCACGGACATGCTCAAAAAATACATGTGTAATGCCACAAAAAGTGCATGCAGACACTTCATTTCGCTACCATTGGTAAGAGAATGTATCGTGATACACTGCAGATCTAGCGTCGGAGCAAGAATGCACATTGCACTTTTGCCATCGCTGTACTTTGTATATGTATATGGGAAGCTCTGCATTTTACATGTGCCTTTACGCTGTAGGAAGTGAGTAAATAAATAAAGGTAACTAAAGGTAAATAAAGAACTGAAGCTTGTTGATGCTGCATCATCTTTTCTTTTTCCATCACCTTTTCCTGTAAGAAGCATTGTACACACTTCTCTCTATGCTGTGGTTTCTTTTACACACCTGAAAGAAAGAGACAATATATGTGAAAACATCATTGCACAAAATATTTGAAAATGAACAGCGTCAGATCGGGTTTGAATTTATGCTGGCGGTATTACTTAGAGTCAGATCAGGAGCTTATTCAGTGCGAGCAAGAACATGCAGGTGGCCAGTTGCTGTGTGCTACATACAACATGCTGGCGATGATCAACGCACATTTTAAAAAAATCTTGTGATAGTACAAGCAACCGGCCACCTGCGTGCTCCTGCCGCACTGAATAAGCTCACGCCTTCTGGCGCACGATGTCAGCGCAGAAGCAGAATAAAAAGAAGTAGACAAATACATGTGACATTTTGAAGAAATCATTTTATGACCTGAATAGTACCAATCAGAAAACATCGTTGCACTAATGCAATATTATTTGAAAACAAACAGCGTCCGATCAGCTGTAAAAGTATGGCATTTCTAAATGTTTGCTTTTTTCAGTCTGATTCTCCCAGTCAGACTGTATATTTGTCTCTTATTCAGTGCGCGCAAGAACATGCAGGTGGCCAGATGCTGTGTGCTACAACATGCTGGCGGTGATCAACGCACATTTTAAAAAAAGAAATATATGTGACGTTTTGAAGAAATATTTTTATGACACGATTTACCTTTATTTATTTACTTACTTCCTAAAGCCTAAAGTCACAAGTAGTGTGCAGAGCGCATGCTCAAAAATGTGTGTAATGCCACGAAAAGTGCCTGCTGACACTTTAGTATGCAAGCAATGGTATGTGCATTCGATGTAGAAGAAAGCAGAAGCTGAATTTACCTCTGTTATAGCACGTCTATGTGAAAACAGCAGTGTCAGATGCGGGGGTGGGGTGTGTTTGGGCTCTTGAACGAGGCTGAGATAATAAAACTGACTAAAAAAAAACAAAGCTAACCTTTACAAGTATCATAAATTACATCAGCTTTACAGACTGAAATCAAATGTATATTTTTATTCTAAAATAGTAAGACTAAGAGCAGTTTACTTCTCAAAACACAGTGGTGCAGGATCAAACTCATGACCTTTTGATTCCCAGTCGGCAGCTGATTCTATTGTGCCATGGAGGCAGTCATAATAAATGGGTGTCAATGTCGCATGTTAAGGCGGCTTTTTGTTTCTGCAGTTATATTTTTGAATAAAAGTGCAATTGTGTTAGATTTGTACCTTTTATGAAAGTATTTCTTTGATATTTGAACTTCAGGCTTCATACATTATATAGTTTATGCCTACATTTTGTCAACTACTACTAGAATATAAAAAACGTTTCTGTTTTAACAATGTGTTTACACAGATTACTGTTAAATGGAACATACATGAAATGCGTGTGTTCCACACAACAATCTATTATTTCCACTCTAAACCTCCACTTCACTCCCAGAAAATCAATCAAGGTATGAGCTGGGAGAAGTTTGTGCACGTTCTAAGTCGGTGGGGGGATGGAATAGCCGGCTGCTTGCAGCCTGAGTTTATCAACACATTTAGAGGACAAAGGACGCTGGCGGAGAGGTGTGAAGGGATTTAAGAAGCGATTTAAGGTGGGAAGGATCTACGTGTTTTTTCATAGGCTCTGGTAATTCTAGTGTTAAACAAACACAAACTAGTTTAAATGGGGTGATGTGACAAGACACGACAGAATGCAAACACAATAAACAACACTTATGTGGCCCCACTACATTCCAACCCAAGGTTGGGCAAGGGAGGTCCGAAGTATGGCTTGATATTGGCCATGTGTATGATGTTTGTCCTGGTGTCAGCACCGCTGCCCCTTTGGATTAGAAAATTGACTGGACCTGTTTGTTTAATGATTATTGCTGGACCTAACAACTTAGTCGCAAGCGGAGAATCACTTGCTGGCATCCGAGAGATGGTAGGCTCTAGTCCAGACCAAATCACCTGGCTTGAAGTGCACTTCCTTCCTCCGGGCATTATACAACCTGGTGTGTCTGGACGTCAATCCCACCAACCTTGCTGGATCAGGCATCTGTCAGTGCAAATAGCTCCACCCACTTAGAGAAATAATCCACTACCACCATTAGGAAGGTCTTATTTGAGCTGGTCATTGGAATTGGCCCCATCAGATCGACACCCAAAGCCTCCCCCGGTCCATCTGCGATTGTCAATTGTAACATCCCTGATGGCTTACCAGGTGGTTTCTTCAAACAGACAGATGGCCACCACTCCACCCCCAGAATCTTCAGGAGGGTTTTTGTCCAACCAAGGTGACCACCTAAAGTGCTGTCGTGATAATAGTTCAAAACTCTGGAATGAGCACCTCTGGGACCACAAGTTGTTGCTGCAGGCCTCCAAGGGACAATGGAATAGATCTGTAAAGAACTCCTTGGAGGTCCACAAAGTGTACCTGGTCGGTGCACTGGTTATCCAGCCCCTTACAAATATTTTGGCAGAAAGGGCTGGAAGCATGTGCTTGGGCCAGGTCGTAGAGATTACTGGGTAGAGATGGAATTACCTTTTTCACTTCCACCCAGCACACCTTCCCCAAGGGCTCTGATGCCCCAGACAGAGCATCAGGCACGATGTTGCCACAGCCCTTCTGGTACGTCACCTTGAAGGTGAAATTCTGGAGGTGCAGCACCCACCTGGTCTGATGGGAAGATGTCTTCGGGTGATTTTGGGTGTCGATTTGATGGGACCAATAAACAACAACACTTACGTGCTCCCGTTACATTGTGATATTACTGAAGGAAGCACTTTCTCAATCCTTCTAGCTAGGACTAGTGTAATTACCTTTGCAGTGTTAGATGTACTCACCCCTGTGGCAGAAGACCTATCTAGGTCTGGATTTAAGATACATTTAATGTCCCCAGTCCCTCCCACCTATTTCTATTCTGGAAAAAGCATTGATCAGTCTTGAGGAATCGGACAGCATTTCTGTAATATACAAAAACATTTTAAAGTCCCTTTTTTCAAAGATCCCAGAAGTGGGAAAAGGATCTCTCCCTCAACATTTCATAAAAGGAGTGGAAGGCAGCAATGCACAGAATTCAGCTCCATTTGTGCAAATTATATAATCATTCAACTTAAATTCATCTATCAAGCACATCTGTCTCATTTAAAATTGTCCAAAATATTTCCAGGGCAAGATCCAATCTGCAAACTTTGCAATCAAGTTCCAGCCTCATTTTGGCCATATATTTTGCGCGAGTACCAAACTGACATCATTTTGGACCGAAATCTTTAAATGCCTTTTGGACAGCCTTGGAGTCACAATCTCTCCTAATCCACTAACAGCTGTGTATCGTGCACTTCCAGATGGGCTTAAGATGCAGGAGGAAAAAAAACTGTAATAACCTTTACTTCACTACTAGCACGTAGACTTGTCTTGCTGACTTTAACTTTCAAATCGATAATCAGTGTGACCCGAAAGTAATAGAATTCATGAACATCCTGGACTCTTTTGATTTGAGCCAACACATTAGTCAGCCTACACATAAAACAGGTCATACGTTAGACTTAGTAATTACTAAAGGACTAAAAGTTATGTGAAGCAGATCATTTATATTGGTCTATCAGCCTATTTTCTGTTACTATTTCTTATATATATTTCTCTTGTGGTTCATCCTGCTTCCTCTTCAAAACCGGTCCTGCCCACACGGCATTTCTCAATTCCTATTCATCCTCTTCCAAACCCTTCCCCACGCTGCCTGCGGCTTCCCATACACACTCACTCCGCTTTTGCCCATAGATATAGAATTATTAGACATCGCATGACCAGCAGCGTTGTATGTTAATGTCGCCGCCATATTGCGAGTTGCACTGCTGTCGAGTGAAGTAATGGATAAAGGTGCCTCACGCATGTGCTGCTTGGGATTGTGCAAACCGCTGTACGCTCCAAACCAGATCCCAGAGGATTACATTTCATAGGCAAGGCTGAACAATTGTTTTGGTTATATTTGGCCATAAGAAAATCTCATTTATAATCTTAGCACTCGTGGTCACCTTACAATAAAATTAAACAACATTAGTAAAATTAAAACAAGACAATAAAAAATCAAAAAGCAATAATTAGCAAACAAAGATAACTGCCAGTAACAGTGCAAAATTCACAATTGGTATGCCAGTTTGAAAAGATAAGTTTTGAGGGCAGTTTTAAAATGTGTTATTGAATCGAGCTGATGTACAGTATATGACAGGGAAGAGAATTCCCGAGTTGAGGAGCACTATGAGACACGCTCAAGCTCCCATAGCACTGAGTCTGATGTGCGTTACAGAAAGTAAAGCTGCAGATGAGGATCTGAGTGAGCAAGAGGAGTTTAAGTCGGCAGGAGATCAGTGAGGTCGTGGAGAGCTTTAAAAGAGCAGTATTTTGTATTGTGTTCTGTAGTTAACAGGGAGCCAGTGAAATTGAAAGAGAGTAGGTGTAATATGTTCAGTGGATTTAGAACAGCAGGTTATTATCCTGACACCAGCATTTTGAATACGTTGTAAGCGATGGATACGTTTTTGTGGTATGCCAGTTAGAATAGCATTACAGTAAACTATACGTGAGGTGACTCGGGTATTAACCAATACTTCAGTACTGTGTTGCGTAAGAACAGGACAAAGTCTAGAAATGTTTTGATGATGGAAGAAGGCAGTCCGAGAAATGTTACTTATATGGGAGGAATTATTTAATAATAATAATGATTATCACTATTATTAAATAATTGTCATTATTAGCATATAAATGGATATAAATAATTGCATGTAAACGATTTGCCAAAATCTGTTGTATGTAAACGATACTGTTTTAAACGTTATTGTTTTTTTTATCAGAAAACCCAGTTTCCACGTCTACCTGTATTAGTTTAAATGACACTTTTGCCACTCGCAATAGGGCGGACGCGCTGACGTATTATGTTGCTGGGCAACACAGTGAATGTGGCGTCTATCTATATATGTCTATGCTCTTGACCATTGGCATTGGTTTCGCTCCTTGCTATTTTCGTTATACTGTGATGGTTGTTTCCTAAGCCTTTTTTATAAAATGAACGGTAGTATCTTTTCTGTCGACGGGTTTTTGTACAACGTCATCTCTGTTCCGGGATCTGGCAACTGCTTGCAAAACACCTATTCACAACTGCATCTTTCAAGAAGTATTTCTTCTTGATTTCTGAATTCCTTTCTCACCATTTTCCGTTCCCATTCTTACACCGCTGTATGCTACGGCGGCGTCGGCTAGTTTAATATACAGTAGAAATAATGATAGAAAATATTCACAAGAAGCATATTGTTAAAAAAAGCTTCTTTGATTCATCAGCAGCTTCAAAATTTACAAACATTCTAAGCAACCAGTCCGTTTGTAGAGCTTGCTATAATAGTGAAAATAATGTAAATAGTAAGGTGGAAAATTTTAATATTAAGGTGAGAGCTGCTGCTGACATAATCACACCTGAAAAGATAGTTAAAAAATCTTCTAGTACTGTTATACCGTGGAAGACCCAAAGAGTGTCTGATCTTAAGAGAACATGCCGGAGAGCCGAGTGTAAACAGAAAAAAACTAAACTGACTGTCCATTATGAAATATTGAAGGTTAAAATAACAGAATACAACAACATAGTCCATCTTGAGAGGCGCTGTTATTTCTCTAGAATTATAAATAAAAATATTGTAATCCCAGAGTCTTATTCTCTACGATTGATCGTCTGGTAAATCCAGGTCACTCAATGGAACATCTCCAAAAAACTTCCAGTGAAACTTGTGAGGCTTTTGCTGTATTTTTAATCAAAAAAATAATGATATTGGAAATAATATAGTACATCTCCCCAATACTGAACCACTTAAACCCTGGTACTCTATTTTAAACAAATGAATTTCTTTCACCAGCATAGATTTACCTGATTTATATAAAATAATTTCTCAACTGAGACCCTCCACCTGGGTCCTCGACCAACAAGTTTTGCCAAAGAAGTACTGGGTGTACTAATTGATAGTATTCTTGATATCGTAAACTCGTCATTAGATACGGGGGTCATCCCAGACTGTCTTAAGAATGCGGTAGCTATACCCCTGCTCAAGAAAAATAATCTTGACTCCTCTGCTTTTGAAAAATTTAGACCTATTTCTAACCTGCCTTTCTTAAGTAAAATTCTAGAGAAGGCATCATTATGCAGCTTAATGACCACCTCAATAAACATGCTATTCTTGATAAGTTTCAGTCAGGTTTCAGAACAAATCACAGTACAGAAGCTGCACTCATTAAAGTAGTAAATGACTTCCGGGTAAATGCAGACAGAGGCAGTTTATGTGTTCTCATCCTCTTAGATCTAAGTGCCGCATTTCACACCACTGATCACAATATTCTTAGAAATCGCCTTAGTCAATGGGCGGGCCTCTCTGGCAGTGTCTTAAATTGGTTTGAATCCTACCTGGCAGGTAGAAAATCTTTGTAAATTGTGGTAATTATACTTCAAAGACCCATGATATTCTATATGGTGTTCCACAAGGCTCTATCCTGGGTCCGGCGCTCTTTTCAATTTACATGCTTCCGTTAGGTCAGATTATCTCAGGGAATAACGTGAGCTACCATAGCTATGCTGATGACACACAACTGTACTTATCAATAGCACCTGACGACCCCAACTCTGTTGATTCACTGACACAATGTCTTACATCTGAATGGATGAATAGTCATTTTCTCAAACTAAATAAAGAGAAAACAGAAAATTTAGTGATTGGCAATAATGGATATAATGAGGTTATTAGAAATAAACTTGATGCATTAGGATTAAAAGTCAAGATGGAGGTAAAGAATTTAGGGGTAACTATTGACTCTGACCTGAATTTTAAATCACATAATAATCAGATTACTAGGACAGCATTTTTCCACTTAAGAAATATAGCAAAAGTTAGATCTCTTATAACATTGCAAGATGCTGAGAAATTAATTCACACTTTTGTTTTCAGTTGACTAGATTACTGTAATGAAATTCTATCAGGACTACCCAAAAAAGAAAAAATTTGATTGCAACTAATGCAGAATGCAGCAGCTAGAATCTTAACTAGGAAAAGAAACTCCGAGCACATCTCTCCAGTTTTGATGTCACTACATTGGTTACCTGTGTCATTTAGAATTGACTTTAAAATCCTGCTTATAGTTTACAAAGCCTTAAATAATCTCGCTCCGTCTTATACTTCGGAATGTCTTACACCTGACACTCCAAATCGTAACCTTAGATTTTCAAATGAGTGTCTGCTTAGAATTCCAAGAGCTAAACTTTAAAGGAGGGGTGAGGTGGCTTTCTGCTATTATACACCTAAAATCTGGAATAGCTTGCCAATAGGCATTCGCCAGGCTAATACAGTGGAGAAATTTAAAACTGCTAAAAACTCATTATTTTGACAGGGCTTTCTCATAGCTTCATCTTGGTTAAATCCTAATGCTCTATATATTCAATTAATTATCATTATTATTCATGGTATTCATATTCAAAATCTACTTCCTCTTCTGTTCTTTTTTTTTTGGGGTGGCGTCCTGTGCCACCGCCACCTGATCAAAGCACCGTGATGTCCTTACATTGATGGGTTAAAGGCCAGAAGTCCACATGACCATCATCATCAAGTTCAAGTTTTACCTCCTCTTTGCTCGATCATTTGCTGGCTTGCTGCTGCTGCCGTGCTGTGTGATCTGCATCTCTACAGTGCTTCGAACATTTAAAAGCCTGTACAACAGCTGTCCTACTGCTTGTATTTTATTTCTGGCCCCAGGCGTGGTTAAATCTTTTGGTACAAGGTCCTGTCTTGCGAAATGTGAGTTCTTGATATTTTTTAGTTGATACTGTAATTTAAAAACAGAATAAGAAGCTGAAAATCTAACAACATCGTCTTAAAGTTCGATAAATTCTGAAAAGAATGATACCAAACATATATATGTAGGTTTTAAAATAAGCCCGATTTAAAGCGTGACAAAAAACGTGGCACTACAAACGTCATTGTTACATTTCCATTGCACTTTTAGGTTTAGGATTTTATATATATAGAGTAGATTTGAATTTGGAAAAAATATAAACATTAGTCTTGAGATTATTGGTTAGATTAACCTGCTAGATGCTATCAGAGGGTATGCTGCTTTTGCAGAGCACATTTGAGTAGGATTTTTGTTGGTTACACTTTATTTGTTATACTTTGTCAATTCCTTACGGTAAAATTGTCTTTTTGCTTGACCTTTGAAGGTCAGGGCGCAAGGTCTACCATTGTACAGCATCCCTGGAGCAATTTTCAGGTTAAGGGTCTTGCTCAAGGGCCCAGTGGAGTAGGATCCTTTCTGACAGTAGTGGGATGTGAACTGCCAACCTTCCAGATACTAGCACAGATCCTTAGCCTCATTGATTTCGCTAAATGTCCAGTGTGCTTGTTATGTGTCGGTAAATGTCTATCAAGCCTTAGCAATTGTGCATACTTTTTACAGTGCATAACTCACAAATGTTAAAGTTATTGTACAATAACAAGCACAGATTTACCTCAACCCCTGTTATTATTATTAAGTATGCTGCTGAGTACACTTGTCCATGTTGTCTATGTAATTGAAGCAGTCCTGGGCCAAAAAAACGAGCACATCATTTGTTTTTTTCCTTCAAAGTTCTACATATGTCCAGACATGCAGGACTAAATAACTCCATTGCTTTTATTAATTATATTTATTAATCTTATTGAATGTATTAATATGTATTATTTTTAAATTCTACAGATAAATCATTATAACAGTACACTGTTCAACTAAACAAATAAGAAAAATATAACATGATTCAAAATCAATTAAAAAAAAGAAAAAATCAAAACAAAAAAATATATTTTTGCAATTTAAAATAATATAGAACATTGCTTTTCCACTTAATTACTGAAGGTGGACTGGAATTTTAACCAGTTCAGCAAATAAGTCTACATGCTAGTAATGTGATATAGGTTATTATAACTGATTTCTCATTACTCACTTTAACCTCATCTGGTAGTACACCAAATGTCACTGTTAAGGCATTAAGGTTAAATTTTAAATCCAAGGAAATCCTAAAAATATGCAATTTTTTGTAGTGTAGTATTCCTAAAATAAATTGTCTAGTGATTCTGGGACTAGTTGAGAACGCTCACAGGTTAGATCTGGCCCTATATTTTTAGACAGTTTTAAAGATATACAGTATGTGATGGAAGAAAGATTTTTTTGTTGAGTTATGACATCTATGATGCATACTGAATTTTACAAATTACTGAGTTACATTCCTTTTTTGAGATTTGAATTGAGAGATCCCTCTCCCTTTGTTCCCTAAGATCATTTAAAAACTAAATTCTTTGAAATATTTATATACAGCATATTGTAGATATGTTGTCTGAATTCTTCATGAAGATTAGCTAGCATCGTCTCAGAGAAAGAAATGGGTGAGTGGTATAAAAAAATCAAATAGTCAACTTTTAACAAATTTTCTAACTTGTATATAGAAAAAAGTGTGTGGCTGGAACATTAAATTTGGAGTGTAGTTGTATAAAAGATGCAAATACATAATTAGTTAGAGATCTTTAAATATCTCAATCAAGAGCATTTTCCATAGGCTAAATACTGAGTAGGATGGAAAATAGTGAAATGGTCATTCATTTGTTAATGTCAGTAAGTGATGCACAAACTTGAGCATACAGTGAAGATATAGGTCAAGATTTCTTTTCAATTCATAAATAAGAAGGTGTAGATTCTTGGATTTCTTTAAAATTTAGAAAAAATTTTATTGTACAAATATTTGCGGGACAGTAGTAAAGCTAAAAGTTGGGTAGTGCCATGCTGCCTTGTTCTTTTGCTCCCTGTAGGGTCTCCCTTTTGTGTGACCACTCTGAATTCCAGATAAATGAAGTTTCAATCAAGTCGGACTTCCTTAAGAAATATTTTTATGATGTATATAATAATTCTCTGGAATAGATACAACAGCTTTGGGAGGAAATTCATTTTAACTTTATTAATTATCTCTATTAATGTAAGACAGAGGGAAGGGGAGAGGTTGGGAGCATGAGCTGATTACAGCATGTTGTCACACCCACCACATGACAAACCACCTGAATTGGGACCCGAGTACAGCCGTGCAAGTGACACCTCAGCACCATACTGGAACAGTGCAATGTTTTTACAATGGCTGAAGTGCCAATCCTGCCACCAACCCCCAAATTTTTTGGAGGACTTGCTTGCAGGGCTGAATCCAGGTTAACATCATACCCTGGATGAAGCAATTGCAGGTTAATGGCCTTGCTCCAGGGCCCAAAGGAGTAAAGCCACCTCTGGTGTTTACAGGATTTGAAACCTTCCAATTGGCGGCGCAGATCCCTAGCTTCAGAGCCACCACTCTGCTTATAATCTTTTTTCATTGGATTTCCAAAAATGCCTTGAAAAAGGACTTTAAATTTACTTGTGATGGTTATCCCCAGATATTTACATTTACTTTGCTTAAATTATTTAAATTATTCTACTATAAACAATATAAGCCTGCATATGACTGTAAACTTAACATGTGCACATTTGTCATTATATGATGCTACAGTGGCCTTCTCATCCTCTCAATGTCTCATCCCTGTGCAGTGTGCAGCCACCTCTCTTTCCCATGTGACTGCCACAGGTTTGTCAGAAATAGTGATTGCATTCAAGGAAGTTTCTTTGCTGCATCCCATGCCAATAATTTTGATACCATTGTATGCTCAATGAACTATAAGTGCTAAATATAGTCTTATTATTCTTTACTATAAGTATACTGTATAATATATATATGGTATACAAAATTATATGCTATAATCATATGATGTATAAGTATACTAGTATTATAGTATAATACTATAATATTGAAGTCTAATAATTATTCTAATTGAGAACAATGTATGAAAATATTACCAGCGTTATCACATAAAAAGAAGAAAATAGTATAAAAAAGGATGGAAGAGTGGTAAATGTGTTACATTGAAACTTGTACATGTTACAAACACGTAAAAAAGCCCTCACTTGTTGTTAGCATTCTTTTTTGCATTTATACAGTATTTGCATTCAGAGTACTCATTTCAAGTTTTAAAGATTATAGGAATCAATCTTTTTTGTTCTTTTTCTGTATCCTCCAGAGATGTAAAGATATAGAAACAAAAAGACTATAGATGATTTCAGCTTTATGTAAGACTGCTTCATGTTGTAAAATGAAGTCTGTTTGCTACAATCATTGTTTTCAAATATGATTTTCTCCTTCTCTCTGAGATGGAATATTAAGTTTTCTTTATGGCATAGTTTATTCAATCTAACTGTTAAGCTTCTAGACTTTGAGGGATTCAATCCACACAGTTAAGATCTTGGTGTTGGGTTTAAAGTTCTTTCTCAATATTTTGGAAAATAATACTGGTACAAATTTCAGTGGGTTGGGACTTTGTAGTTGTTTAGGTACTTATTTTATCCTGATATTTATGGGCACCAAAATTTCTTTTAACATGTATAAACAGAGAGGCTGATTAGAAGTGTCCAGTTTGGGTTCTCAGGGAGCCACTACCTGTCATGGATGGACTGTGCATACTGTGGACTGAGCCCCGGACACAGAAAGGCAGACATGTTAAATGCACCACCACATGTTTATTTACAACTATTATGTACAATTAATAAAGTGCCACACAACCCCCAAGACTCCCCAAGGTCCAGGCCTCACACTGCCTCTTTGCTTCTTCAGGCCACCTCCATTCCTCTCCTCTAAGATCTTGTCTCCTTCTCTCCTGACTCCAGCCCTCATATGGAGGGAGGCGGTCCCTTTTATAGCCACCCGGATGTGCTCCAGGTGTCCTCCAGTAACCTCCCGCCGACATTCCCCTGTGTGGCGGAAGCACCAGCTGTCTACCCAGAAGCACTCCGGGTGTCCCTGAACCTCTACCCCCAGCACTTCTGGGTGTGGCAGAAGTGCTGAGCTCCAGGGCTCTCTAGGCATTGGGGTGCCCCCTGGCGGTGACGATGGGCCCCTACAGGGTTGAGCTTCCAAACTCTCTGCCCGTGGTCCCCAAAGCAACCAGGGCGGTCGCCCCCTCGTGGTGTGGAGGGGGTTCAAGCCCTCCTCCAGTCCTCCTGGGCATCCCAGCTGCGTAGCAGACCCAGGCACTCGCCATAATACTTAGGACCAACTTTGGGTCAGACCCTAGTCCATCTCATTAGCTCACACACTCTCAGTAAGTCATCTATACTGGACGAGTTTAGAATTGGTTATGTAAAACACACATATTTGGGATGTACGAAAAAACTGAAATACCCTGGGGGAAAATCCACACAGCTAAAATTTGAACCACTGCTGTATTGTTTTCTAATAACAATAACTAAAAGTCACTAAAAGTTTAATAAATGTAGCTATTGAAAGCTTAGCATACTGATAATTACATCTTTTTCATGTGGACTAAAATTAATTAACAGAACAGAACAGTTGTTAGAGCTGCTACCTTAGAGTTCTGGAGACTGAGTTTAATTGTAGCCTGATGTTGTGTGGGGTTTTTGTAATATTCCTGTTTCTGACAGTTTCTTCTCTAGGTACAGTTTTCCACTTATACCCCAAAGATTGTAAGATAGTTAAAAGCACAACTGTAAATTGGGCAAAAACTAACATATATTTCACTAAGATCAATATATTCCTTAAATATATATAAACATCTAATATTCTTAAAACAAATATACATTTAAAAGAAGGATCAAGCTTTATTATGTTTAGTAATACTCAGTGCCAGGTGAAGCCCATATGGAGTCCTAAACTAACTGGGGGAGGGGAGTCAACACTGGTGTCCAGAGAGTATGCCCCTTTTGTTACTAAAATGTTGACCCCTCATTGTCCATAGTTAGAGGGAGGTGAGGGATTCTAGGCCTGAGCAGCTGCCTACGTCGTCTAATGGATTGGCTGTCTCTAGTAATACTGGAAATATTAATTTGACACAGACAGATAATATAATTGACTTTTATAATTGAAACGCACTGGCTTTTGCAACCCTCCTGGACTGAGTTTTGTGCCAGTTTTTGTAAAACTACAAGAAAACCTTACCAAAAACACAGTCCATTCATCCATCCATTGTCCACTGCTTATCCGAGTTCGGGTCACGGGGGCAGCAGCCTAAGCAGGGAAGCCCAGACATCCCTCTCCCCAGCCACCTGCTCCAGCTCCTCTGGGGGAACCCCAAGGTGTTTCCATGCCAGCTGGGAGATATAATCCCTCCAGTGTGTCCTGAATCTGCCATGTGGCCTTATCCTAGTGGGACATGCCCGGAACACCCCCCCAGGGAGGCATCCAGGGGGCATCCTGACCAGATGCCCGAACCACCTCAACTGACTCCTCTCAATGCAGAGGAGTAGCGACTGTACTCCAAGTCTCTACCGCATAACTGAACTCCTCACCCTATCTCTAAGGGAGAGTCCAGCCACCCTGTGGAGAAAACACATTTTGGCCGGTTGTATCTGCGAACTTGCTCTTTCGGTCACTACCTAAAGCTTGTGGCTATTGGTGAGGGTAGGAACGTAGATCGACTGGTAAATTGACAGCCTCGCCTTTTGGCTCAGCTCTCTCTTCATCACGACAGACCGTTGCAGAGCCCGCATTACTGCGGATGCTGCACCAATCCGTCTGTCAACCTCCCGCTCCATTCTTCCCTCATTCGTGATCAAGACCCCGAGATACTTGAACTCCTCCACTTGAGGCAGTAATGTGTTCCCAACCCCGAGACAGCATTCTACGCTTTTCCAATGGCCTCGGATTTAGAGGTGCTGACTCTCATCCCAGCCACTTCACACTCGGCAGTGAACCGCTCCAGTGAGAACTGGACGTCACTGTCTGATGAAGGCAACAGAACCACGTCATCCACAAATAGTAGAGACGAGATTCTGAGGTCACCGAACCAGACCCCCTCCACTCCTTGGCTGCACCTAGAAATTCTCTCCATAAAACTTATGAACAGAATTGGTGACAAAGGGCAGCCCTGGTGGTGTCCAACCTCAATAGGAAACGAGGTTGATTTATTACCAGGAATGCTGAGCAAGCTCCGGCTCCTCCTGTACAGGGACTGAATGGCTAGTAACAACGAGCCTTGTACCCCGTACTCTTGGAGCACACCCCACAGGATGCTTCGAGGGACACGGTCGAATACCTTCTCCAAATCCACAAAACACATGTGGACTGGTTGTGCAAACTCCCATGCCCCCTCCAGAATCCTGGCCAGGGTGTAGAGCTGGTCCAGTGTTCCACTGCTGGGATGGAATCCGCATTGTTCCTCTGGAATCGGAGATTCGACCATCGACCGAACTCTCTTCTCCAGCACCCCTGAATAGACATTACCGGGGAGGCTGAGAAGTGTGATCCCCCTATAGTTGGAGCACATCCTCCGGTCACCCTTCTTAAAAAGGGGGACCACCACCCTGGTTTGCCAATCCAGAGGCACTGCCCCGATGTCAATACAATGTTGCACAGACGTGTCAACCAGGACAGCCCTACAACATCCAGAGCCTTGAGGAACCCAGAGTGAACCTTGTCCACCGCAGGGGCCCTACCACCTTGGAGCTTTTTAACTACCTCGGTGACCTCGGTCCCTGATAAGGACAGGCCCCTCCCCCCACGGAGTCCTCGGATTGAGAAGATCCTCGAAGTATTCCTTCCACTGGTCAACAACGTCTGCAATTGACGTCATCAGGGCCCATCTCCACTGTACACACACAGTGTTGGTGGAGCACCGCTTTCCCCTCCTGAGGCACTTGACAGTTTGCCAGAACCTTCTTGGTGCTGACCAAAAGTTGTTTTCCATGGCTTCCCCAAACTCCTCCCATGCCCGAGCTTTTGCCTCTGCAACAGCCGATGCCACCACACACTTGGCACACCGGTACTCCTCAGCTGCCTCTAGAGTCCTACTGGTCAACCAGACCCGATAGGACTCTTTCTTTAACTTGACAGCCTCTCGAACCTTAGGTGTCCACCAACGGGTTTGTGGATTGCCGCCACAAGAGGCACTGACAACCTTACGGCCACAGTTCTGTTCTGCTGTTTCAACAATAGAGGCTCGGAACATGGCCCATTTAGACTTGATGTCCTTCGCCTCCCTCGGAACGAGGTTAAAGTTCTGCCGGAGGTGGCAGTTAAAAATCTTTCTGACCGGTTACTCTGCCAGACGTTCCTAGTAGATCCTCTTTATACGTTTGGGTCTGCCTGTTCTGTCCGGCAGCCTATCCTGCCATCTGATCCAACTTACCACCAGGTGTTGATCAGTTGACAGCTCAGCCCCTCTCTTCATCCGAGTGTCCAAGACATAAGGACACAGATCCGATGACATGATTACAAAGTCAATCATCGAGTTGCGACCTCGGGCATCCTGGTGCCAAGTGCACTTGTGGACACCTTTGTGCTCGAACATGGACATGGTGTTTGTTATGGACAATCCATGGCCAACACAGAAGTCCAACAACTGGACACCACTAGTTGTTTAGATCGGGGAGGCCGTTCCTCCCAATCACACCTCTCCAGGTTTCACTGTCATTGCTGATGTGAGCGTTTAAATCTCCCAGCATGACGACAGAGTCCCCAGGAGCCACGCCTCACAACGCTTCTTCCAGGGACTCCAAGAAGGCTGGGTACTCTGAACCGCCGTTTGGTGCAGAGTCAGAGTCCTTCCCTCAACTCGAAGGTGCAGGGAAGCAACCCTCTCATCCAACGGGGAGAACCCCAACGTGCAGGCCTCGAGCCGGGGGGCCATAAGCAAGCCCACCCCTGCCCAACACCTGTTACCCACAGCAACTCCAGAGTGGAACAAAGTCCAGCCTCTCTCAAGGAATGGTTCCAGAGCACAGACCGTACGTAAAGGTGAGCTTGACTATATCTAGGCGGTACCTCTCAACCTCTCGCACCAGTTCAGGCTCCTTCCCCGCCAGAGAGGTAACATTCCATGTCCCAAGAGCCAGTTTTGGCAACCGAGGGTCGGAACGCCAGAATTCCTGCCTTCGGCCACCACCCATATCACATTGCACCCAACCCTTATGGCCTATCTTGCAGGTGGTGGGTCCACAAGAGAGCGGTACCACTTCTGGCTCAGGGCCCAGTGGTCAAAGGTCCAGCCACCAGGTGCTCACCAGCAAGCCCCTCCCCTGGACCTGGCTCCAGGGTGGGGCCCCGGGTACCCTTTCCCGTGCAAGGGAAACGCCGATCCTTGATTTAAATCCATTTGTGGCCTCAAGATCGAGTTAGTCTGGATCTTCACCTCAGACCTATTTGCCTTGGGAAGCCCTACCAGGAGCATTTAGCTCCCGACAACATAGCTCAGAGGATCACTAGACTGCGCAAGCCCTTCTGCCATGGCAAGGCCTTGCTCCAAACACAGTAACCTGCCCAATTCTCTTCCATGGCTCAAATTAAGAGTATTCTTTATTTTAGTCTTCACTGACTACCGTAAATGTTCTCATGTTATCAGCACCTGACACTTTATCATAGGGCCTTAACTGACTTTTTAACCCTGCCAGATGCCTCCAGGGTGTACTTTTTCCTTTGTACACACCTTAGCTGATCACAAAATATTTGCCCTTTGGTAATTTAAATTGTTTAGAAAGGACAAGGTGAGAAGATAAGAAAACATTAAACTGTCATGTTTGAATTATAGTTTAATGAATTATATTTGAAACTCTACCTTGAGTCAAACTTAATAAAACTAAATTAAATTTAACCCCCATCCATTAGAAAGAGAGGAAGGTCAATAGCCACAGTAAAATTGTTAAGAGTAGTAAGGAGAGAAAGGAGTCTTTCTCCCCATTTAAGTGTTTATTCTAAAAAATATTGATTATATCCTGCCAGGTTTTAAAAAAGATTTGAACAGATCCTCTAAGAGAGAATTAGATTTTTTTCCAGTTTCAAATAGTGCATAACATCAGTTACCCACTGACTTAACAGAGGTGGGTTAGGAATCTTCCATTTGAGCACGATAAGTCTACATGCTAATAGCGTAGTAAAGGCAATTACAGTTTGTTTGTCCTTCTCCACTTTAAGCCCATCTGGAAGTACACCAAACACAGCTATTAATAGATTAGGAGTGAGTGTGACAGCAAAGCTGTCTGATAGGCATTTAAAAATCTTTGTCCAGAATGATGTTAATTTGGTACACACCCCAAACATGTGGTCTAGTGAAGCTGCAGCTTGATTGCAACATTCGCAGGTTGGATGTTGCCCTGGAAACACACTTGGGAGATAGATGTGCTCGATAAAAAAATTTAAGTTGGACAATTGAATGCTGGGTTGGCACCTTGCCTGGGATTGTTTCTTGCCTTGTGCCCTGTGTTGGCTGGGATTGGCTTCAGCAGACCCCCGTGACCCTGTGTTCGGATTCAGCGGGTTGGAAAATGGATGGATGGACAATTGAATGCTTTGTGCATATGGAGCTAGTGTGAATTCTGCACATGGCTGCCTTCCGGTCCTTTTCTGAAATGTTGAGTAAGAGATCCTTTTCCCACTGTACTCTGGAATCTTTAAAAGGAAGAAACTTTAAAATGGTTTATATATTATAGAAATGCTGTCTGAGTCTTCAAGAATGATCAATATCTCTTCTGGAATAGAAATAGGTGGGAGGTGAGGAAAATTGGGTAGATATTGTTTAGCAAATTTTCTAATTTGGAGATAGTGGAATAATTTAGAGTGTAATTGTTCATAGCATGTAAAGGCATTATTTATATAGAAACCTCTAAATGATTTAATTCCATATGTTTTCCAAACATTTGAGGGAGATGAGTATGTCACATGTGTAGCCTATTTTAGCAGGTACTTTGAATTAGAGAAACTTAAAAGTGCTTCGTCAACTCCAGTCATCCACAAACTTAAAACAATGTCCACAAGGCATGGCACTGCAGAGAATGTCATTAGTGATAATAGGCAGTGCTATAGTTTGAAAGAATTTGAGCATTTTTCTAATCCCCAGAGCAACAGATAGGCAGAAAGGACAGTCGAAACTGGCAAAATCCTCATAACTAAAGCACAGGAGGAACAACAACATCCACATTTTAGTTTGCTTCAGTTCTTCTTCTTCTTTCGGCTGCTCCCGTTAGGGGTTGTGACAGCGGATCATCTTCTTCCATATCTTTCTGTCCTCTGCATCTTGTTCTGTTACACCCATCACCTACATGTCCTCTCTCACCACATCCATAAACCTTCGCTTAGGCCTTCCTCTTTTCCTCTTCCCTGGCAGCACCATCCTTAGCATCCTTCTCCCAATATACTCAGCATCTCTCCTCTGCACATGTCCAAACCAAAGCAATCTCGCCTCTATGACTTTGTCTCCCAACTGTCCAACTTGAGTTGACCCTCATGTACTCATTTCTAATCCTATCCATCCTTGTCACACCCAGTGCAAATCTTAGCATCTTTAACTCTGCCACCTCCAGCTCTGTCTCCTGCTCTCTGGTCAGTGCCACCGTCTCCAACCCATATAACATAGCTGGTCTCACTACCATCCTGTAGACCTTCCCTTTCATTCTTGCTGATACCCGTCTGTCACAGATTACTCCTGACACTCTTTTCCACCCATTCCACCCTGCCTGCACTCTCTTTTTCACCTCTCTTCCACAATCCCCATTACTCTGTACTGTTGATCACAAGTATTTAAACATCCACCATCACCAACTCTACTCCCTGCATCCTCACCATTCCACTGACCTCCCATTCATGAATTCTGTCTTGTTCCTACTGACCTTCATTCCTCTCCTCTCTAGAGCATATCTCCACCTTTCCAGGGTCTCCTCAACCTGTTCCCTACTATTGCTATAGATCACAATGTCATCAGCAAACATCATAGTCCACAGGGACTCCTGTCTAAACTCATCTGTCAACCTGTCTATCACTATTGCAAATAAGAAAGAGCTTAGAGCCAATCCCTGATGTAATCCCACCTCCACGTAGAATGCATCCGTCGCGCCTACCTCCCTCGTACATATCCTGTACAACTGTTATGTACTTCTCTGCCACTCCCGACTTCCTCACACAATACCACAGCTCCTCTCGAGGCACCCTGTCATATGCTTTCTCCATGTCCACAAAGACGCAATGCAACTCCTTCTGGCCTTCTCTAAACTTCTCCATTAACATCCTCAGAGCAAACATTGCATTTGTGGTTCTCTTTCTTGGCATGAAACCATACTGCTGCTCACTAATCATCACCTCACATCTTAACCTAGCTTCCACTACTCTTTCCCATAACTTCATGCTGTGGCTCATCAATTTTATTCCCCTGTAGTTACACCTCAGTTGACAGCTTTAAATCATTGGCTCAGTTCTGGATGAGCCATAGGCTGCAATCCATTTCCTTTACAAACTAGCTACTGTTCTTAAGCATGCAAGCACTGACAGATCTTACTTTATCTGCAGCACAGAAGGTCATATCTACTGACATAATCAGCACCATCTCTTGCACAAAAAAGAAGACCCTGTTGCAGACAACTGAGGCATATGAAGATCAGCCAATTTCAGCCTCTTTTTAAAGTCACATAATGATACCAGGAGAACCTCAAACTTGCATTACCACCAGGTTGGGTTGAGTTGTTCGACCAAGGAAAATCCTTGATTTGTAATTATGAAGAGTGTATGAGTTGAATGTAGTTTGGTTCATATTAAGGTTCTGTTTTCTATCTATAATTCTTTAAATCTTTCAAGAATGCTAGGACAAGAAAAGTCACCATGTTAAATGGCTTTCATCATCAGATGACCCATTTATTACTTATATAAAATTTACATGTTTAGTATACAGGAAGCCTGCTGTAAGGGTCATTGGTGTTATATGTTGATACATCCACTATCTTTTTTTGTAGAATATTGAGAACATTCTGGTTTATGTATTTCTTTGACAATGCCATGCAGCCTGATACAGTATATATAATATGTTGTTGGTAAAATAACAAGAAGTCACTCATTTTGGAAAATTAGAGATGTAATGTTGACAATGCTTGATTATATATAATATAATATATAATATATAATAATGTATATTCATGCTGAAAAATAAAAACGTTTTATCTAAAATGGAGACTCTTGAATGTGACTGTCATCTTTTATAATTAATATATTAATAATATATCCAATAAAGAAACACAACAGTTAATACCCACAAAAAGGGTATGCATGTTCGAAGCTTTCTGCCACCTGGAAAGGTAAAAGGCATCTGTCTACAGGGGTCACCTGAAGCCTTACAAAAAAGAAGTATGCAAACAAATAAACGGTTTCTTGAGGGGCAAGCCTGGACTGTTAAATCTGTACGTTACTGAAAGCGGTTAAGTGGAAGGGGAGGTAACCTCATCCAAACAGCAATGTTAATCCTCTCAAAAATGCAGTATAAAACAAAGTTACAGATAAATATGTACATGTAAAATATGCAAAAAACAAGAGTCAACACATAATCATAAATACAATAATCCATAACGTATAGTTTTTAGCTTGAATTTTTTAATCAATCATACAATTTTAATATGCATTTTCCCAGAAAACAAATATGCATTATTATAAAGGTAAAGTTTAAATGATTTTTTAGACATCCATTGCAAAGGAAACGCCAGCTGGTTTGAACCGCACCATGTCTGCTATTACTAATTAAACTGACGTCTGTTTCTGTGGCAAACGTCTTTAATGAGTCTTTTGAGGGGCAAGTGAACTTACTTGTAATTGAAAATGAAAATATATTTCAATGTCTTAAATTCCAACGCGTAGGACTGGGCTTGGCATATTAAGTCACATTTCTGTAAATCTTCTTCATAATATACTAGGTGCATGCCTGAAATTCCATCTTAAATTTGAATTGCACGTGATGGTCTACTTATAAGTGTGTGTGTGCGTATCAATCAGGTCTCCGTAATTTATTGTATAAAACAAATGATCGTCAAAGAATATGCCTATGGTAACTAAGGTGGACTAATTAATACACATTAGAATACACATCATGTCCTTAAAATGCCAGGTGTAATCAAGAGAACTGTATTTTGAAGGTGTCACTTACTGTGTAAATTAATCGCTTACTTAAAATCTCACATTCCTCAAATCCAAGCCTCCATTAGGCAGGCAACTATCTCTGCCCTCCCCCCCAACTCCGATAGGCCTCCTTCTTTGTGTGTATCGAACTAACCTGGTTACGGAATGAGTAGCTGGAGGGAAGGGAGAATCCATCTGTAGCAACGCCCACGTGGTACTAAAATCGGAGGGGTTGTGGAGTTAACGAGTGTTTAAGTAAAGAAAGAACACTGCACAGGTCAGGACACTCTGCTGCCGATTCTTGGGGAGTGCAATCAGACTCACATTCATGACCTTTAAGGTGGGCAAATATTTTTTTTCTCCTGTAATGTTTCTAATATATGTGCTATTATTTTCGAAAAAAGTAAGGTTTACAACAACTTTATAACAGAGCTGATTTTTATACCGTTTCTGTTATGCACTATTCATTTTTTGTAAAACAAATACTGTACTGTGGTTTAGGATACGGAAGAGCGACACTCGCACTCGCACTTTGTTTCGGTATGGTAAGAGATTACCTTTACAGTCGAAAATTGAGGTAAAGATATCTGCCGCAATCAATTTACATAGTGATGAGCAAACTTTTCGATATCAGGGAAAAATAAAGCTGGATAATTTTGCGTTAACGCTTGAATAATCTCATTGTACAGTCAATTTACAGATGATTAGTCTTTAAGACATTGGAGACCCATAAAATTAAACAGTCAAATTAAAGTTTACGAACTTTGATAATTGCTCTGAACTTGCAATTCATAAGGGGCATCACCTACTTAATATGGAATGTTGAGTTAATACCCCGTTATGAAATACATCGCGTTTGATTAATGAAGTGCAAACGTAATTAAATATCCTCAGAAAGCAATTTAAAGCAATTTAAAGATGAGTAACTGCATTTAAAAATCCTGAAGTAACATTTTCTTAAAATAACATTTCAAAACATATTCAAGTTCCTAAAAAACAACAGCAATATCTTAAAGTCATCATGTTCCAGTTAAAAAAAAACTGAATAAGTTGTCCATGTTGAATCCTCAATACTTATTCTTTCTCTTTTTCTTTGTTTTTTTAAAATGTATCCATTAATCCATCTAGAGATCATATGTAATACAGTTTTAGGGTGATGGGAATGCCTTACACAGGCATCATGGGAAATAGGACAGAAACTAACCATAGACAGTATTCCAATTCATTGATTTCCATTACATTAATTTTACTCATCATCAAGTGCCCTTTCAATTATAAGCCCAAATACCATATTAATTACCCATATAACACAAAATTAAAATGTTGCAACATAGTGAAAAATATACAAACTATAGTCAATACAGTGTATTCTGTCTGTCAGGTTAGTCACATTCTAAGGATCATTTTGTAGGCACATAAATTCTGAAAATAGATTCATTTAGTGAGTGCAAACACAGATACAGAAAAGAGAAAAAATGAAAAAGACTTTTTGCCAATTAAAAAAGTTATTAATTAAAAAAAAACAATATAAGAGATTATTATGAAAACCCTTAGCAACATCACAAACAAGAGTATGCTATGCTAAAGTAATGTATCTTCAGCCTTAATTTAAATGCAGTGCCAGTGGGTTACCTATTGGTAAAAACTATTTCCTACACTAGCTATACTTATCCATGGAATATTAGGTCTGCTCTTTTGAGATCACAATAAATATTACAGAGGATAGGCGCTAATATTAAGAGAATGCGGAGCTAAACCATTCATGAGTTTGTATGTGAGAAAAATGTGTTTTAGAATCAACTCTAATTTTAATTGGAAACCAGGGAAGTGAAGTCATTGAATCTTTGAAGAGGTCTTTTTTCTTAGTTTGACTTTGTGTGTAAGCATTGAAGTAATCATAATATATAACAAGAACAGTTGAGCCACTACAACTTACTGCCATAACATTTTAAGTTATAACATTTTGTCTTATTATTGGTGTTATACGTATTCATGTTTTTCAGGCAAGTTGTAAAATGATGATATAAACTGTACATTAGATAAGAGCTGCTCAACCAGGGGTGCTGTGACACACTAGGACAGGGGTGGCAAACTCCAGGCCTGGAGTGTTGCAGTGGCTACAGGTTTTCATTCTAAGCCTTTTTATAATCAGTGACCAGTTTTCACTGCTAATTAACTTTTTCCCCATCACTTTAATAGCCCTGTTAGAAGAGTTCAGCCCTCTGAATTGATTCCTTTCTTCATTAAATGACAGCCAAGCAGAAATGAGATGTGAAACGAGCTAACAGATGACCAGCTAAACTGGGGCTTCAAACTCCAACCACTTTTACTCCAATCACTTTCTTAATGAGAAGCCAATTCTTGCTGTCAATTAAACCCGTTATTTAATTCCATGGCTTGTTGCTGCTCTCATTCTGCCACAGCACACATTTCGAAAACTGTTGTTTTTCTGTTCTTTCTAAGAGCACCATCAAAATATTTCGGTGACCTGAGAGATCAATCTTACCAAGACCATCACTTCTCTTTAATTTCAGATATTGTGTAATGGGCACAGGGGAGCTGGTCATGCGGTGGCTTGTTTTGTGTCTCATTATTGTTTGGTAGCTAATTAAAGGAAAAGAAACAACTATGGGGCCTGAGTCAAGTTAATTAAAAGAAGTAATCAGCAGCAAAAATTGGTCACTAATTAAGAAGATGGTAAGAATGAAAACCTGTAGCCGCTGCGGCACGCAAGGCCTGGAGTTCGCCACCCCTGCACTAGGAAGACCTGGTAAACTTTGGTGGGTGCTGTCCTGACTGAACATAATTAGCATACTAGAAAAATACTTAAATTCCTAAAAATCAAGGTACATCAGGTGCTTCAAACTTAAGACATGCTAAAGTGCCCCTCCTCATCAATATTGAAAACATGTTAAATACTGCCCACAATGGCTGGCATCAAAGGTGTCTCCAGTGATCACATTGTGTCCAAATAGAGATTAGATGAACTCCCTACCCAGTGTTTCCCAAACTCGGTCCTGGTGAACCCCTGTGGCTGCAGGTTTTTGTTCCAACCAGATTCTGTTTTTAAATGGACTCCTAGGCTAATTAAGTAAACAGATATTTCCCAAGTTCTATGTTTAGGGAACAATATAGAAATTAGAAAACTAAGTTTGCTAAAAAAAAAATTTAAAATGTACCAAGCAGTTATATAGGAATAATGTATTTTTTCTTTTTTACAGAATTTTTATCTTGATTTTCATTCTAATTTTCTAGGTCTTCTAATTGTTTAATTAATCCAATTTTTACTAATTAGTGGGTCTGACTCTAAAGTAGTTGCAGCCTTTGATTATTCAGTGTTGTTTGCCTGGGTGTCTGATCTGCTCGTTTTAAATTTTCATTAATAAGATACAACGAAGGGGGGAAAAACTGCACAGAGAAAGGGCAAAGTATAATGAAATCAACAAAAGAGAATTAAGCATTATATCAAAAGCAGAAATATTTCTAAATCATCTAAAGTAAAAATCATGCTGCTAAGCTTTTCTGAATGTGGAATAAAAGAAAAAAAATACCAGCTAATTAAATGAGATCAGTGCTATCAGGTTTTGTCACTGATTAAGAATCTGGTTGAAACAAGAACCTGCAGCCACAGGGGTTCACCAGGACTGAGTTTGGGAAACACTGCCCAACACCAACACAACAATTAAAAGTTTAGTGGTTGTCCATGTTTCTAGGCGCAGCACAGCTCCTTGTCTGTATTAACCTGTAGTTAGAATGGGAACAGACTGCTTTGTAATGACCAAACAAGAAAAGTAAAATAAGGTGCCATAATGAACTCTAGTGTTTTAGTATAATGCCAAAGAAGTGACAGTCTTATTTGTGAAGGAGATGGTAAATTGATTTCAGATGCCGCTGTACTCACTTTTTAAAGCTGCATAGGTGTCAGAGCTGGCCGATCTTCTATAGCTTCCTTGACACAGCTACCGCCCTATATGTTGCTTTTTTTATTCTGATTTGGTTGTTGTATGTGGATTGAAAACACATTTGAATTTCCACTTGTGTGTGATTGCCGATGAAAACACTCCAGTTCTGAATCCAGAGAATAACAAAGTAGCTTCTGTAATTCAGTTATAAAATTATGATTTTTCTGTTTTCAGAAATGCTTTTTGTGCTTAATTTCAAAACTAATATCGTAGTGAATAGCATTTATTGTTATCAAGAATATCTGCAGTACAACTGGATAAATATCATGACTTGTGTAGGCAGCCCCTCACATATTCTTGTGATGTACCTGTGTACCGTGGAGGAATAAAGGTTGAGAACCAGTGCATTAGATAACAGCCTTTTTATGAAATATGCTGTAAATCAGTAATAAAATGTAAATAGGTAATAAAATGATTAGAACACAATTGTAGAAATTACCAAATAAATACAAATCTAGTAAAGGGCAGACAGAATAAAGAAAAATTACTTAAATCCAATGAAACAAGAATTCAGTAGGTATCTGAAGATATGGGAAGTGGGAGCATTTGTGAATTTTAGGTCTTGGTTTTAATTGAGTATAAATAATTAATTGTGCATGAGTCATTAGTCCAGTCATCTGGTCACCATTCTATCCATAAATATTATTAATGATTTTTTTTATTATAAGGTTAAAGGGTCACTTTTCTGATCCCGTTAATGAATCTTAATTTCCTTTGCATTATTACAGTTATTATTATCCTTTAATAGTCTAAAGACATATATGACATTGGTAGCTGGGTTTTTAATTTTGTTGTAACAAAAATTTAAAACATTTGTATATAACAAAACAAATACTGTACATATTTAAATATTGACAATTTAAATGTATTATTGGTGGACAGTCAAACTGCAAACATGTTTAATCTAATAAAGAATTAACCAAAGTTAAGATTAGATGATGTGAAAGAAGTATTTAGCTGAGTCACAAGTTTGTCAGTAGGCATTTGATTTTATCTTAACTTCAGTCAAATAAGAATCTGTCTTGCAATATACAATAGAACTGAATTGCAATACTTAATATACAGGAAAACATTAAAAATCAACATTAAATAACCATTACCAAGTATCGAGTTAACATTCTATCCCGGTGCCATATGTAATTTCCACTGAAACTATGAAAAAAAAAGTACAGATAGGCCTTTCCTATAAGTGACATGCAAATATGAAATATTTATAATTAAATAATGCTATACACTGTATATGGTCATTTGTGTACATTTTTAGCCTTAGCATTCTGTTTTTAAATACTTAATTTACTATACACATCTCATGTCTTTATTATTTAAGCTTTGTTTGCAAAACTCCCAGTTAGTGGGGTATTGTTGTATAAATCTCCACCTCAGATGTTATATTTCTTATACTTTTGTGTTAAAAAAATACTCCTTTTTTGTCTTTGTTTCACTTTTTAAATAACTTTAGCATGGTGTGTGAAAATGTATGAAATGCATCTCTTTGAACAATATGTTTTGTTAAATACTGAACCCAATGGGCCTAGTTCTGTAGTTTAGAAAGTACTCAACTTACTTACACAAACCTCTTTTCTAGGTTGTTACGAAGCTCTGCGTTATTACAAAATTTAACCAGAAGCCCCATGAGCCTGTGCTCCTGATACATACACCAGGATTTAAGATATGCATTTAACGACTAGATGTTCTCAGTATTATCATCATTCTGTCATGTGACACTGGCCGGATTTTCCACAAAACAGCCTCCTCAGTTCAAACTCTGAACTCAAAGTTTGCTTCCTAAATTTTCTTGATGGACTAGCCTATTATCTTTACCTATGTCATTTGTTCTAGTGTGGATGAACAGCAAGAGCTGGAGTTCTCCTAACGCTTCCCCTCACCCCCACAGTAGTTCCTTACCTGTGCAGTACAAGTTTTCTGTTACTGGTGAAAACATGCATTACTGTGTCACATTTAACTGAATACTGTAGTGAAGAAATTCTTAAAGATTTTAATCTAAGGACCCAAATAAGAAATTGATACCATACTGGGACCCAAGAAGATGATTATTACACACTGACAGCAAAGCCATACACTGAAAAATAACAATGGCCATATAATAAAAAACAAGTTTGTTTTTTGAAGCATATTTCTCACATCAATACTAAAGAGAAAAGTAGAAAGCAAACATTGTTAGTAAAATAATAATTACCTTTCAAAACAGAGAGTAGATATTTGAGGGATAGTAAAACTGAGAGAAATACATTTTTCTTTATAAGTGTGAAGATATGATGCAAAACCAGTATAAATGGACTTTTTAGTTATTCACTGTCATGACTCATGGCACTGCAAAGGGAATAAAATAGACAAAAATGAGAAAAACATTACCAATACATTTTTCTAAATGAGTTTGCAAATTGTTCAGCATGTCCTGGATTTAATTTAACAGCTCCATAAACTACGCAAAAAAGGTCCAGTTGCACAGCTAAATTTTTCCTAAAAAATGTGCTCATTACGTGTGTTTAATGCTGGTGATAGGATAAATCTTGATGAAGAATTCAAGAAACAGTCCAGGATGAAATGTTTAACCTTATCAACTTATGTTGTGTTAAATACAGAAGGTTCCAGTATACAGCATTTTCATATTTTTGGGGATCTTTAAGTGTCTTAGTTGCCCAACAAATACATCCTTCACTCTTTCAGTAGACTGACATTTATCAAACCACTTTAAAATAGTGTTAAGAGAAGGAATTCATCCTTGCCGAAGCATAGTAAAGTTAATACAAGATGTTCTTTGCATCAATGTTACAGATTTGCTGTGGATTCAATGTACACTGTAACAAAGAACATGTGATTAAGCTTGAAACCGAATTTAGCATAAACCACTGCCTGTTAAAGATTATATTTTATGCTTATAGTATTTAGACTATATCGACAATAGATATCTCGATTTTAATCCTCAAAAGCCACTGCTGGGAGGCTTGTTTTGTTTTGGACGTGCTCTGTCTCTAGGTATGTCAGAGGACTGGGACTTTGTGAGGTGGGGTCTAGCCTCATGTGGGGAGGCAAAATGGGGGGTGGGGGACTAGGGGGGAGAGAAAGAGAGCAAGCTATATCTAATCTATCCTTTTAATCCTTATAATTACACTCACCTAAAGGATTATTAGGAACACCATACTAATACGGTGTTTGACCCCCTTTCGCCTTCAGAACTGCCTTAATTCTACGTGGCATTGATTCAACAAGGTGCTGAAAGCATTCTTTAGAAATGTTGGCCCATATTGAGAGGATACCATCTTGCAGTTGATGGAGAGTTGTGGGATGCACATCCAGGGCACAAAGCTCCCGTTCCACCACATCCCAAAGATGCTCTATTGGGTTGAGATCTGGTGACTGTGGGGGCCATTTTAGTACAGTGAACTCATTGTCATGCTCAAGAAACCAATTTGAAATGATTCGAGCTTTGTGACATGGTGCATTATCCTGCTGGAAGTAGCCATCAGAGGATGGGTACATGGTGGTCATGAAGGGATGGACATGGTCAGAAACAATGCTCAGGTAGCCTGTGGCATTTAAACAATGCCCAATTGGCACTAAGGGGCCTAAAGTGTGCCAAGAAAACATCCCCCACACCATTACACCACCACCACCAGCCTGCACAGTGGTAACAAGGCATGATGGATCCATGTTCTCATTCTGTTTATGCCAAATTCTGATTCTAGCATTTGAATGCCTCAACAGAAATCGAGACTCATCAGACCAGGCAACATTTTTCTAGTCTTCAACTGTCCAATTTTGGTGAGCTCGTGCAAATTGCAGCCTCTTTTTCCTATTTGTAGTGGAGATGAGTGGTACCCGGTGGGGTCTTCTGCTGTTGTAGCCCATCCGCCTCAAGGTTGTGCGTGTTGTGGCTTCACAAATGTTTTGCCGCATACCTCGGTTGTAACGAGTGGTTATTTCAGTCAAAGTTGCTCTTCTATCAGCTTGAATCAGTCGGCCCATTCTCCTCTGACCTCTAGCATCAACAAGGCATTTTCGCCCACAGGACTGCCGCATACTGGATGTTTTTCCCTTTTCACACATTCTTTGTAAACCCTAGAAATGGTTGTGCATGAAAATCCCAGTAGCTGAGCAGATTGTGAAATACTCAGACCGGCCCGTCTGGCACCAACAACCTTGCCACGCTTAAAATTGCTTAAATCACCTTTCTTTCCCATTCTTTCATTCAGTTTGGAGTTCAGGAGATTGTCTTGACCAGGACCACACCCCTAAATGCATTGAAGCAACTGCCTTGTGATTGGTTGATTAGATAATTGCATTAATGAGAAATTGAACAGGTGTTCCTAATAATCCTTTAGGCGAGTGTATAATTACCAATGTAGCAATAGGCTCCTGGGAACTCCTGGGAAAATTGGAAATTAAGGTCAAAGCTGTCTCACTTCCAGTTAAGGCTACAAAATGACATCAACAATTCAGAATCAATGTCTTCATGACGGGATAGTTAACTTTGTGAGCTGGAATGTTAAAGGCCTGAATCATCAATTAAAGAGAAAAGTATTCTCTCACCTAACCGGTCTAAATGATATGTATATTTTTTACAGGAGACCCACTTATTAAGCAAGGATCAGTTCTGGCTGCAAAAAGACTGGACTGGCCAAATGTTCCATTCCAGCTTTACAAAGAAAACTAGAGGTGTGGCAATTCTTATACATAGAGCAGTCTCAGTTCTAGTATCATATGTAGTATCTGATCCTGAAGGGAGATACAGTTAGGTCCATAAATATTTGGACAGAGAAAACTTTTTTCTAATTTTGGTTCTGTACATTATCATAATGAATTTTAAATGAAACAACTCAGATGCAGTTTAAGTGCAGACTTTCAGCTTTAATTCAGTGGGTTGAACAAAAAGATTGCATAAAAATGTGAGGGAACAAAAGTATTTTTTTTAACACAAACCCTTTATTTCAGGGGCTCAAAAGTAATTGGACAAATAATAACTTGAAATAAAATGTTCATTTCTAATACTTGGTTGAAAACCCTTTGCTGGCAATGTCTTGAACTTATGGACATCACCAGATGCTGGGTTTTTTTCCTTTTTAATGCTCTGCCAGGCCTTTACTGCTGCAGCTTTCAGTTGCTGTTTGTTTGTGGGCCTTTCTGTCCGAAGTTTAGTCTTCAACAAGTGAAATGCAATTGGGTTAAGATCAGGTGACTGACTTGGTCATTCAAGAATTTTCCACTTCTTTGCTTTAATAAACTCCTGGGTTGCTTTGGTTGTATGTTTTGGGTCATTGTCCATCTGTATCATGAAACGCCACCCAAACAATTTGACTGCATTTAGCTGTATTTGAGCAGACAGTATGTTTCTGAACACCTCAGAATTCATTTGGCTGCTTCTGTCCTGTGTCACATCCTCAATAAACACTAGTGTCCCAGTGTCATTGGCAGCCATCCACACCCAAGCCATCACACTGCCTCCACCGTTTTTTACAGATGATGTGGTATGCTTTGGATTCTGTTCCACGCCTTCTCCATACTTTTTTCTTGCCATCATTCTGGTATAGGTTGATCTTGGTTTCATCTGTCCAAAGAATGTTTTTCCAGAACTGTGCTGGCTTTTCAGATGTTCTTTAGCGAAGTCCAATCTAGCCTTTCTATTCTTGAGGCTTATGAGTGGCTTGCAGCTTGCAGTGCACCCTCTGTATTTACTTTCATGCAGTCTTCTCTTTATGGTAGACTTGGATATCGATACGCCTACACCCTGGAGAGTGTTGTTCACTTGGTTGGCTGTTGTGAAGGGGTTTCACTTCACCATGGAAATGATTCTGCGATCATCCACCACTGTTATCTTTCATGGACGTCCAGGTCTTGCATTGCTGAGTTCACCAGTGCTTGCTTTCTTTCTCAGGATGTACCAAACTGTAGGTTTTGCCACTCGTAATATTGTAGCAATTTCTCGGATGGGTTTTTCTGTTTTCATAGCTTAAGGATGATTTCTTTTACCTGCATGGAGAGCTCCTTTGACCGCATGCTGTCTGTTCACAACAAAATCTTCCACATGCAAGCACCATACCTCAAATCAACTCCAGGCCTTTTATCTGCTTAATTGATAATGAGATAACAGCAGACTTGCCCACACCTGTCCATGAAATAGCCTTTGAGTCAATTGTCCAATTACTTTTGAGCCCCTGAAATGAAGGAATTCTGTTAAAAAAATGCTTTAGTTGCCTCACATTTTTATGCAATCCTTTTGTTCACCCCACTGAACTAAAGCTGAAAGTATGCACTTCAACGGCATCTGAGTTGTTTAATTTAAAATTCATTGTGGTAATGTACAGAACCAAAATTAGAAAAAAGTTGTCATTGTCCAAATATTTATGGACCGTATGTGATTGTCTTGGGCAATTTATTTAACTGTAAAGTGATTTTGATAAATGTTTATGCACCAAATGCGGATGATAGGGAATTCATGCAAAATTTATTTACATCCATTCCCAATGTAAACACTCAGAAAATTATAATGGCTGGGGACTTTAATTGTGTTTTAAATCCAGACTTAGATAGGTCTCCTCTCACAGGGGTGGTGACATCTAACACTGCAGACAATTACAGTTTTTAACTGACCACAACTTATTAGACACTTGGAGATTTCTAAACCCAAACTCAAGAACATATTCTTTCTACTCGCCAGTGCATCATTCCTACTCAAGAATTGATTATTTCTTCATAGATAACAATGCCTACGATTAAATCTTGCAAGTACAAAGCTATTGTTATTTCCGACCATGCCCCTCTGATCTAGGAGCAAAAATCATTATGCCCCTCATACTCATCTCGCAGATGGCATCTTAACCCACTTTTAGTAGCAGATGAGAACTGTGCAGAATTTATATCAAAACAAATCATTTTTTTTCTAGAGACAAATACATTCTCGGAGGTCACCGCAGGAATACTCGGGGAAACCCTGAAGGCCTTCTTAAGAGGACAGATTATCTCATATCTTTCCCACAGAAATAAATTGGAAACCAAGAAGGTATCAGAGCTAACCAGCAAAATTACTAGAATAGATCAAGAACATGCCAGGTGTCCAAATGAGGCTCTTCATAGGAAAAGGCAGGCTCTGCACTCCAACCTCAACCTCTTCACAACTAAAGAAACTGAACAACTCATTTTAAAATCAAGATGTCATTACTATGAACATGAAGAGAAAGCTAATATGCTCAACAAATCCATAAGCAAGAAGTTCGCAATACAATCCCAGCAATCGCCAACATAAACGGAGACAAAATTATTGACGATAAAAATATAATGCACACATTTAGAGATTATTATAAATCCTTATATTCTACTGAGTTTAAAGAATGCATTACAGATACCACAAATAAATACTCTTGGTGTAGAGGAATTGGATAAACCTTTGGCATTATCAGAATTACTAGATGCTATAAAGTCACTCCAAGGCGGGAAAGCAGCAGGCCCTGATGGCTACCCTGTCGAATTGTATAAGAAATTCTCCACTTGGCTAGCTCCCCTTTTATTAGCAACATTCACAGAAGCTAGAGACAAAATTCTACCTCAAACTTTTTGCCAGGCATTAATCACCGTCTTTCTTAAACAAAATAAGGACTTATTACAATGTACATCATACAGACCAATTTCACTTCTGAATAATGATGTTAAGATACTTTCCAAAGTCCTAGCTAGAAGGATGGAGAAAGTGCTGCCTTCGGTAATATCACAAGATCAGACTGGATTTATTAAAGGCTGACACTTATCTTCTAATCTTCGACGCCTGTTTAATGTAATACAGTGGTGTGAAAAACTATTTGCCCCCTTCCTGATTTCTTATTCTTTTGCCTGTTTGTCACACAAAAATGTTTCTGATCATCAAACACATTTAACCATTAGTCAAATATAACACAAGTAAAGATAAAATGCAGTTTTTAAATGATGTTTTTTATTATTTAGGGAGAAAAAAAAATCCAAACCTACAATGTTGCTGTCTGTATGGAAAAAATTAAGCAAGACTTGCATAGATGGTCAACCCTTCATCTCACTCTAGCTGGAAGAATTATCATTGTTAAGATGAATATACTTCTTTTCTCTTTTTATTTCACAACTTTCCAATATACATCAACAAAATTATTTTTAAAGCAGTTAGATTCAACCATAACCTCATTTATTTGGAATTTAAAATAGCCACATATCCAAAGAGCGACCCTACAAAGACCTAAGGCAGAAGGTGGCATGGCTCTACCTAACTTTGTTTTATTACTGGGCAGCAAACATCCAAGCAATAAAAACCTGGACATGGACTCAAATAGATAAACATACACAGGCTTGGTCTGAAATAAAATCCTGCAGTACTTCTTTAAATTCCCTGCTTTGTGCCCCTATAAATGCAAATTATTGCCAATATACTAAAGACCCAATTGTGCTTCACTCACTCAGAATATGGAACCAATGGGTCTCGTCCGATGCGAGAGATGGACGTCTGAAGTGGAGCTCCGCTAGCAGCGGTGTTATTTTTCATATTATTTGCTTATTATCCTGAGATATCCTGCATTTATTCAACCCAAGGACACTGCTACATTAAATATGTTAGCATATATAAATATGGCCAGCAAGAAAGGGGGTCCGAAAGAAAAGAAAACTAAAGCTGCACCCAAGCCAAGATCAGGAAGCCCTAGTTCAAGATACGGCCTATCAGAGAGAGAGCTGGAACAGTTGGGCGAAAGTACAGACTCTTCGGGACCAAGGTCCGCTACATCGTCGCTGGCTGAGAGTGAAAAGGGGAGCGAATGTAAGATCGGGAGTGCAGATCTCGATAGCTCGCTGATCGGAGAACACCTGAAACTGGAAGGGGCCTTACAGTCCGCGATCTCAATTACTCCACGCGAGCCGGGAATAGCGGGAGCACTGGCTACAGTAGAGTCTGACGCTTCACCCGCGGTACAAGAAGGCACAATTAAAATGTCTAAACTGGAGGTGATGCTCGCTGAGATCGTACAAGATATAAAGAAAACCGAGAAGGCAAATGAGAAAGCAAGGGCAAAGGTACATGAGAGGCTGAAACAAGAGTTGCTGGAATTGAAACAGGAATGGCAGCAAGCAAACGAAATGCAGCGGCAGGAGTTGCAACAAGCAAACGAAACGCAACGGCTGATGCTGCAACAGGCAAATGAAAGGCTGCGACAAGAAATGCAAGTGGAAATCCGACAGGTGCTGGGTAAAATTGAAACACTTACTGATCAATTAGAGGATCTCAAGGAGACATTCACGACTAGGATTGAATTAGCCATAAATTTAGCCACCAGTGCTGAAGAAAAAGCAGAAAATGTCAGCTCCGAATGTAAAAAACTCGGAGAAAGACTGGCTGCTTTGGAAGATGGAAGTAGAAGGTATAATGTCAGAATTGAAGGTCTGCCTGAGAATCGAGAAAGTTCAAACCCGTGAAATTCGCTGCTGAACTTTTTCTAAAATAATCGGGACGACTTTAAAGCAGAATCTGAGATAGCAGCAGCTTACACGCGACGGATCAAACACCGTTAGACCCAGACCAAAATCTTTTATAGTTCATTTTGAAACGATTAACATTTAAGCTAGAGGTGATGGCACTCCTCAGAAACAAGGAAGATATTATTATGAAAATAACCACATTCGTATCTTCCTGACTTCTCTCCAGCAACAGCTACTAAACGCAGCCTTCTACAACATTAAACAGCGTTACGGCAAGCCAGCATCAAATACAGCCTCTTGTATCTCGCAAAACTGAAAGTGGAATGGCAAGGTCATTTCTATGTCTTCGCTAGCAAGGAAGAAGCAGAAAAGGAATTAAGAAAGCTGATCCCGGACTATTCTGATACATAATAGTGAGTCATGGCGGTTAATAATCTACTGTCTGATCTATTTTTTAAAATAGGGTTTTATCAGCATATATTCTCATTATTACTTAGTATTACTAGGCGCTATCTGTTTATGTTTTATTGTGCTTAATTACTTTTCTTTCCTTTTTTTTTCTTTTCTAATTATTTCATCTCTACCCTAAACAAGACTGTTCAATATCATACCCTTGGTTTATTGTTATTGCTATTACTGCATTAAGACTTGTTATGCTTATTTTGGACACATCTTTAACACCATCACCCGGGTTTATTATCTGGGTGTATCATCTTAATGCACTAAAATTGCTGAAGACTATATATATATTTTAAGTGCAAAATTCTTTTTTTTTTTTTTCTTTTTAAAGACTATATTGGTAACAGATATCTCTATCTTTTAACCCTAAAGCCGCTGCATGGGGCTTGTTTTGCTTTGGACGTGCTCTGTCTCTGGGTATGTCAGAGGACTGGGACTATGTGAAGTGGGTTTTAGCCTCACTTGGGGAGGCAAAAGGGAGGGTGGGGGTTAAGGGGAGAGAAAGAGAGCAGGCTTGATCTATACCTAATCTATCCTATTAATCTTTATAATTATAACTACCAACGTAATAATAAGCTGCATGGCAACAACTCTAGGGGAAATAGGAAATTAAGACCAAACTGTCTCACTTCCAGTTAAGACTATAAAATGACATCAAAAACTCAGAATCAGTGTCTCCATGATGGGACAGTTAACTTCGTAAGCTGGAATGTTAAAGGCCTGAATCACGAATTAAAGAGAAAGAAAGTACTCTCTCACCTAACAGGTCTAAATGCTAAAATAGTATTTTTACAGGAAACCCACTTACTAAGCAAGGATCAGTTCCGCTGCAAAAGACTGGACTGGCCAAATGTTCCATTCTAGTTTTACAAAGAAAACTAGAGGTGTGGGAATTCTCATACATAGAACAGTACCATTTGTAGCATCAGATGTAGTATTGGATCCTGAAGGGAGATATGTAATGGTCATGGGAGACTTATCTAACTGTAAAATGATTTTGATAAATGTTTATGCACCTAATGTTGATGATAAGGAATTTATACAAAATTTATTTGCATCCATTCCCAATCTGAACACTCATAAAGTTATAATGGCTGGGGACTTTAATTGTGTTCTAAATCCACTTTTAGATAGGACTTCCTCCACAGGGGAAGCATCTAACACCGCAAAGATAATTACAAAGTTTATAACTGATCACAACTTATCAGATCCCTGGAGGTTTTTAAACCCAAATTCAAGAACATATTCTTTCTACTCACCAGTACATCATTGCTACTCAAGGATTGATTACTTCTTTATAGACAATAACTTCTTGCCTAAGATTAAATCTTATAAATACGATGCTATTGTTATTTCTGACCATGCACCTATGATCTTGGAGCTAAAATTACTAAGCCCCATACACTCACCCCGAAGATGGCGCCTCAACCCGCTTCTATTAGCTGACGAGAATTGTACTGAATTTATATCCAAACAAATCAAATTCTTTCTAGAGACAAATACATCCCTGAGATCTCTGCAGGAATACTCTGGGAAACTCTTAAGGCCTTCTTAAGAGGACAGATTATCTCATATCTTTCCCACAGAAATAAATCCGAAGCCAAGAAAGTAGCAGAGATAAAAAGCAAATTACTAAAATAGATGAAGAACATGCCAGACTACCAAGCGAGACTCTACATAGGAGGAGGCAGGCTCTACATTCAGAATTAAACCTCTTGACAACTAAAGAAACTGAACAACTAATTTACAAATCCAGACATCATTATTATGAACATGGAGAGAAAGCTAATAAGCTTTTAGCTCAACAAATTCACAAGCAAGAAGTGCAATGCAATCTCGTAATCACCAACACTAACGGAGATAAAATCATCGAACACAAAAATATAATGCACACTTTCAGAGACTACTATAAATCCCTATATACTACTGAGTTTAAAGAAGACAATACACATCTAATGCATTTCTGGATACATTACAGATACCACAAATAGACGCTTTTAGTGTGGAGGAACTTGATAAACCTCTGGCATTATCAGAATTACTAGATGCTATAAAGTCACTCCAAGGTGGAAAGCAGCAGGCCCTGATGGCTACCCTGCAGATTTTACAAGAAATTCTCCGCTCAGCTAGCTCCCTCCTATTAGCAACATTTACAGAAGCCAGAGATAACCAATCTCTTCCACAAACCTTTCGCCAAGCACTAATCACTGTTTTCCAAAACAAAATAAGGACTTATTACAATGTGCATCATACAGACCAATTTCACTTCTGAATAACGACGTTAAAATACTCTCTAAAATCATAGCTAGAAGGATGGAGAAAGTGCTCCCTCGTAATATCACAAGACCAAACTGGATTTATTAGGGGCCGCACTTATCTTCAAATCTTCGACGCCTGTTTAATGTAATATACTCACCAACTAAATCAAACACCCCAGAAATATTATTATCATTGGATGCAGAAAAGCATTCGACATGATTGAATGGAAATACCTTTTACTACATTGGAGAAGTTTGGGTTTGGCCCAACATTTGTGCATGGATTAAATTACTGTATACTAACCCAGAAGCTTCAGTTTGCATCAATAACATTTGCTCAGACTACTTTAAACTAGAACGTGGCACTAGACAAGGATGCCCTTGTCACCGCTGCTGTTTGCATTGCCATTGAACCACTGGCAATACATTGTCGAAATACTGATCAGATAAAGGGGATTAGCAGAGAAGGACTGGAACAGAAAATCTCATTATATGCAGATGACATGGTACTGTATATATCGACCCAGAAAATTCTGTGCCTGCAGTCTTAGCAGCACTCACAGAATTTCAAAAGATCTCTGGTCTCAGAATTAATCTGAATAAAAGTGTACTCTTTCCAGTGAATTCTCAAGCATATAATATTAGATTAGACACCCTACCTTTTATCATTGCAGAACAGTTTAAATACCTCGGGTAAACATCACAAGTAAACATAAAGCTCTTTATCAACAAAATTTCGCGTCTGCATGGAAAAAATTAAACAAGACTTGCATAGATGGTCAACCCTTCATCTCACACTAGCTGGAAGAATTAACACTGTTAAGATGAATATTCTTCCTAAGCTCCTTTTTATTTCAAAACATCCCAATATACATTAATAAATCATTCTTTAAGCAATTAGATTCAACAATAACCTCATTTATTTGGAATTCAAAACATCCACGCATCAAAAGAGCGACCCTACAAAGACAAAAGGCAGAAGGTGGCATGGCTCTACCTAACTTCCAGTTTTATTACTGGGCAGCAAATATACAGGCGATAAGAACCTGGACACAAATAGAAGAACATACACAGGCTTGGACCACAATAGAAGTAAAATCCTGCAGTACTTCTTTGTATTCCTTGCTCTGTGCTCCAATAAACACACGCTATCGGCAATATACTAATAACCCAATTGTGCTCCACTCACTTAGAATCTGGAACCAATGTAGAAAGCATTTTAAGACGGAGAAGCTTCTATCTGTGGCACCTCTGCAAGAGAACCACCTCTTTCAACCTTCACAAACATATGCAGTATCTGGAAAAATTTGGAATTAACTTGCTTAGAGATCTTTATATAGACAATCTTTGCATCCTATGAACAATTACATTCCAAATTTAACATTCCAGCAACACATTTCTTTCACTATCTTCAAATCAGGAACTTTGTTAAACAGAACCTTCCAGATTTTCCTCATCTTGCACCCTCCTCTGCTGGAAAAATATTGCTCAATCTCAAGGACTTAGACCATCTCTACAATATATAAAACTGTTTTACAATCCCTCCCTTTCAAAGATCCAAGAGGACACTGGGAAAAGACTCTTACTCAATATATCAGAAAAGGAGTAGGAGGTAGCAATGCAGAGAATTCACTCGAGCTCCATATGTTCAAATCATACAATTAATCAACTCAAAATTATATATCTAGCACATCTGCCTTGTTTATCCAAAATGTTTCCAGGGCAAGATCCAACCTGCGAATGCTTCTATCAAGTTTCAGCCTCATTGGGCCAGATGTTTTGGGCCTACGCCGAATCAACGTCATTCTGGACCAAAATCTTTAAATGCCTTTCAGACAGCCTTGGTGTCACAATCCCTCCTAACCCATTAACAGTTGTATTTGGTGTACTTCCAGATGGGCTTAAAGTGGAGAAGGACAAACAAACTGTAATTGCCTTTACTACATTATTGGCACATAGGATACTTCCAGTTGAGCAAGATAAGTCTAAGTCTTTTACCCTTAACTTTTAACCCTCTTTTAAGTCAATGGGTAACTGATGTTTTATACTATTTGAAATTGGAAAAAATCTAATTCTTACTTGGAGGATCTGTGCATAACTTTTTCAAAACCTGGCAGGATCTAATCAATAACAATTTAGATTAAGCTCTTAAAGCACTGAGGAAGCAGATTCTCTCCCCATTTCTTTTTCTTCTCCACTTATCTACAGTAATCCCTCCTCGATCGCGGGGGTTGCGTTCCAGACCCCCCCGCGATAGGTGAAAATCCGCAAAGTAGAAAAAATTATGTTTCTATGGTTATTTTTATATATTTTAAGCCCTTATAAACTCTCCCACACTGTTTATAAATATTCCCCGCAGAGTTATACAGCATAATCCCTTTGTATTCTCTTAGATATTAGGTAAGATTCATTGAAATTATGTATATAAACACACTGTTTATATACAGTAAAACCTAAATATTATTTTAAAGATATTGAGTGTCTCCGATATCACATATGTTACAGCCATTATGACAGACAGGCCACCAGCAATAAATACGTACAATGCAACAAAAATAATATACAGTAAATGTGTGTGTACAGTGACACTAAACGTACGTGCATGTACTAAGTACTGTAAGTAGAAAATCAATTATGGTTACTCACCAACAATAACACGATGACTTGTCCGATAACAATGAGTTTTATTTTACTGCACAACAAAGGAGAGCGTTACAGCCCTTAAAGGAGCCACTTCAGGCGATTGTGTAGCACTGCCGTTGTTCTTCTTCTGGCAGTCTTCAATTCAAATCCCTAAAGCAGATTCCATCCAGACTACTGCCTTATTACATCCACTTACAACTTGTTTTGCACCCTGGTTAAAAGGACACTGCGGCCGTAGATCTTATATTCCTTTCCTACTTTTTAAATAAAAGAATCGTAGCCTTCAACAAATCCAAAAGCGTTTACCTTTTCGCAATCGTTAACATCTTCCGTTTGCGCTTGGGCACGGCCCCTGAAGCAGTAGCAGATCGTTTTGGAGCCATAATGAAGGGCTTGACTATGCACAAAGATAAACACAAAAGAGCACAACTCTTTACACAGCGAAACACGTTGATGCTGAATGAGTGAGACGAGACTTCCTGGTTAACACTGCATTCAGCAGGCAGGAACTTAACTGCGTGCTCTGATTGGTTAGCTTCTCAGTCAGGAGAACTTAACTGCATGCTCTGATTGGTTAGCTTCTCAATCATCCACCAATAGCGTCCCTTGTATGAAATCAACTGGGCAAACCAACTGAGGAAGCATGTACACGAAGTAAAAAGACATATTGTCCACAGAACCCGCAATACAGCGAAAAATCCGCGTTATATATTTAGTTATGCTTTCATATAAAATCCGCGATAGAGCGAAACTGCGAAAGTCAAAGCGCGATATAGCGAGGGATTACTGTATATCCACTTATGAAACTCATTGATTTACTTATTTTTACTAGTTTTAAGATTTACTCTCTTGGCCATGCTCTCTTTCTCAGTCCTATTTTTGTAAAAATTGATCTAGTTGTATGGAATGATTACAATAAAATTAAAAAATAAAAATAAAAAATAAACCACTGCCACTGCCTCTGGACAATGTATAATCCCACCATTCTGCCTCATCTCCATAACCCAAAACATCCTGAAAGACAGCCCATCCTGCCGCATCACTAGTTCTTTTCATTGCCATATTTCATACTAGCTCTGTGGTGCCTTCATATCACAAAGTTACTGTATGTCTCCCCCTTTCTTATATTTGTTTTTGTTTGTCAGTCTCCTCAGTTTGACTGTTTCACAGGTTGATGTTGTGAATAATATTAATTATATTTTTCCTAGAAAAGAAAGTTTTCTGTGATGCATCAACAATGTTGTTTTATATACTACCACAATAAATAGTTCTTCTAATAGTCTAACGTCGGGTGCATATTCACAGCTATTTTTTCAACATGATCAGTGAGAAAGTAGTGTCTAGATTGACTTTTTAGACTTGTAAAACAAGTTTGAAATACTCAGTTCAGAATATTATATGTCACTGTTTTGGGCTGTGTCAGAGTGTCTAAACTGATACAGATGTAGCACACTGTATCTCACACTGGCCCATTCGCCTTGTGAATGTCTTCTCTGATACACCATATAGATCTGCAATCTGTCATACTTTTAAACCGCATAAAAGAAAGTGTTCTATTGACTCAACTGGAATGTGTGAGTGTTCATCACCTGGGGCCTCATGTATAACGCCGTGCGTAGAACTCGCACTATAACATGGCATAAGCACAAAAGCCAAAATGTGTTTACGCTCAGAAAAATCCAGATGCAGGAATCTGTGCGTACTCCAACTTCCACGTTCTTCCGCTACATAAATCCCGATCAGCGTGAAAACTAACGCTCGTGCACGCGCATTATGTAACGCTCCAAATCCTCCCAGAATTACTCCTATTTGAATATGCAAATGAATATAAATCGCCCTTAAGCGCAGCCTTCTGTGAAAAGACAATGGGAAAAGCACGGGGAAAATATAAGAATTTCAGCGAATACCAAGTGGAGGCAAAGGAAAAACATACTATTTGTTCAAATAAACCGTGGTATAATCAACAAAATGAAGTTGATCGAGTGGTATAGCGTGTTGGAGAAACTTGAAAGCTCACATTAACAAAATCGCACAGTGCCGGAAATAAAAAAGAAGTCCCATACCAAAGTTGCCGTGAAAAGAAGAGTTGTAAGCCCACTGTCTGAGTGTCATATGAAAGCTTATTAGGGTACAGAGAAAAAAGGCACACAGTGAGGAAAAAGCACGAAATGTCAACTTCAATCTCAACATTTCCACTTTAATCACGTAGTTTATTTTGTCATTAAAGTAGAACATCATAAACTTCATCTTAAAATCGTTTAATTAACCAGTTTATCAAATCACATCGTAATTAAAGTAGCACGTTAAATGCTTTGTTTTGTATTTGATCTTCTATGTGCTCTATGTGTGTGAATCACTACTTGCTTTTTAAACCGGCTCTCTTTCTCCAACTGGACACAGAATCAATTACATTCGTAATATTACAGTTCTCTGAATAACTAAAATACTGAGATGTATACGTGATATCATTTTCATGATGATAGGAGTTAAAGCACGTTATTAAACATGAGTTTCACTTCGATTAAATAATTTATTGCAGCAGTACAATCAGGGGCGGCTCTAGGCTTGTGGTGGCACTGGGTAGAGGAAGAATCGGTGGCTCCTTCGCCCGCCCGTCAGTAAGGTAGCTTATGCACAACGTCCGTTGCGGACACTGCATAGCCGCCTCGTGCTCATGACACAAGCATTTAACTTTTGCCGAAATTTGTCGCTGTGTTTTTAGCTGTGTTGTTATTTTCTCTTTCTGTTTTATATTCAATATATATTGGCGTAGCCACTGCAGTCAGTGCTTTTCTTTCCCAAGTAACCGATCGCCACACAATCAGCTCTGTAATAGGCGTTAAGCCATCTGTAAGCTTAGCGCCGATTCTTCAAAACGTTTAAAGAACATTGAAATATCTTCGTAGTACATGTTTAATTATTCTATCCTTAACGACACTCCCAGTGAAGAGTATAGATTATTTAAATGAAGTTAAAGTTTAATCTGTATAATTTAATAAACATATTTTGCTGAATTTCACCTTATAAATGATATCGTTTCTGTTTCTGGACCGCGAGGTCCATACAGGAAAGACTTTAAAACATTTTGCAGTGGCTGAGACAGCGTGTCCTTGAAGCTGTATACCGATAATTCCCTTTCCGATCAGCTGCTGCTGTGATTCACACTCAGATACAGTGATATAAATACTCTGAGTGGTGCAGTGAGAGACATATTGAAGAAGATGATCCGCTGTGGCAACTCCTAACAAGAGGAGCTGAAAGAAGAAGAAGAAGAAGAAGTGAGAGTAACAACGCTAAAGCAGTTATGGTATTTGGAATACTATGGCTGTTCCCTCTACCATTATATTGTTACAAGTTAATTACAATCAGATGCATTACACTAATAAACAATATGCGGTTAGTTTCGGTGTATTTATAAAGCCACGTCAGGAAAATAATGAGTAACCACACAGGAACAGTAGCACTGCTTTGACGCTGGGTGCCGCCAGTCTGCAAAACCGAGCGGAGAACTTGCGTCGACAAGGTATGAGGTACCGTGGAAAAGTGTGTGGATTTACGCCAAGTGTAGATTTTATACATCGCGATTTCAACGTTTCTGTGCGTACGCACCGTTTATACATGAGGCCCCTGAACTGCCGTATATCCTTGTCCGTTTCACTTTTTCTTCGATGTTTTCAAAAGTAGTTTCATCAATATTGTAGTCTAATTTTAAATTGTAGAGTAACTTCTGATAAATCTTCTTCAGTTTTCTATCTGAAATACTTGATAGATTTGGCAGAATCCATTTCATCGGCAGTACTGTTTTTCTAATTAATTCTTTTGCCATTTGATTAATTCTTCTGCACAGACTTTTTGAATTGGGCATTAGCAATCCATAGAAGACGATTCACCATTCAAAACACACTATGTCCTAGAGCTAACCCTCTCAAATTTGACAAATGAAAGTGACAGCTTTATTTCAAGCCGTATTTCATGATGTGTTTGGAGGAATATTATGGACAAAAAATAATTAAATAAATAAATGTATTTTGAAATGTTTTTTATTGCTTACATTTCATGATACATTTATTTATTTATGCTCGCAGTTCACATTTCTTATTTGCTCATTTATTTAACTAGCGACTGGGAGCCCAATCGAATCAGGCTACAAATTCTACGTTAGTGAAATCCATACATTCTCTGCAAAGAATTATTTGTTTTTTTATGTTCTTGAAATGATTTTGTTATCATGGCACTGATTTGCGCTTAAAATAGACCTTTTTGGCCGATTGTAATGAAGAGTTTCCTGTTTAAATGGGGCTTCGAGACGTGAACTCAGCTCTTCGGCGCACCTCATTTGATTTTTTTCCGGCAAATACATTTTCAAAACAAACCTTATTTTATGACTCTAATCAGATTCGGAGTAATAATTATTTTGGTGTGGTCATTTTAGATCTGAGATCGGCTAAAATTTGAACAATGACTGTTGTTAATACCCAGCCGTCATTACTCAGTTTGCCAATAGATGTCAGAAGGACGGATGCTAAAACCGAACTGCCCAAAGATAGATTTCGACGTACCAGGCAAATGGCGATAAGTTATAAATTACTTACGGTTCCGGAGCTGTTGAAGGGTTTAAGTCAGTCGACGATGTTAGTCCTGGAAAGTACGCCCCACCAAACCAACGTTCCTAAAACCAACCGAACTTGCTGTTATCTGCTCGAACCAACAACAACTTACTATACTCTGCCGTCCAGCTGCGTCACTGAAGCATTCAAACATTCTTAGCCAATCGTGCAATACTGTGTCCACGTTTGCCACGTTATGTTCTAACTACAGAGGCAAAGTCCCATTGCATGGTTCTAACTTGTATTGAGTCGAGGTATTGACGCGAACACCATACATACAGGGTATTGACGCGAACATCATACATACGGATAGTATTAAATTATATATAAGGATTTTGTCCAAAATATTCCTCCTCGGGGGGGTTCCAACATGCACAGGATTGATATAAGTGTAAAAGCCCAATGAGACAGCTCTAAATTTGACAAGGCAACACCCCTATCTGACTTTTGGAATGTTTTTAATGAAGGATTTTTTTAACATTATATGGAAATCTCAAAAAATAGATCAGTAAACAAGGAGGACAGACAGTCCTTAGTATTACAGATACTAAGATAATATAGATGTATTTTAATGGGGCGATATCATGGTGGGAAGGAGCGATGTTTATACCCAGGCATTTAATATACTTCAAAATTGGGACACTAAAGAGGAACAGGACTGACTACTACAGAAAAATTAAGGTGAAGAAGAACTGACTCAGTCCATCTGATTTTTCTTAACCAAGCATAGACTCATTAAGGACATAATGAGAGATCAGAAGGGGCATCACCAAGAAAATGCAGAATACCATTAACATAAAGTGGAATTTCTAGAGAGTGTGTATTGAACGATTATATGGGAGATTGAGTCTGATTCATGAATAGCAATAGTGAAAGAGGTAAGAGAGAGAGTAAAGAGAAGGAGGGCTCCTTTCAAAATCTGAGGAGATTGTGACATAATTAAGTAGGTGAGAATAACAGCAGAGGGGCATAAGTGAAGTGTTTTAAACAGATTGGTTTAGGCCTCCCTAAACCCCATGTGACTTGTCATAGAAAGGACTTACAGTCATATGAAATAGTTTGGGAACCCCTCTTAGCCTGCAAAATAATTTACTCTACTTTAAACAAAAAAGATAACAGTGGTATGTCTCATTTCCTAGGAACATCTGAGTACTGGGGTGTTTTCCGAACAAAGAATTTTAGTAAAGCAGTATTTAGTTGTATGAAATTAAATCAAATGTGAAAAACTGGCTGTGCAAAAATGTGGGTACCCTTGTAATTTTGCTGCTTTGAATGTATGTAACTGCTCAGTACTGATTACTTGCAACACCAAATTGGTTAGATTAGTTTGTTAAGCCTTGAACTTCATAGACAGGTGTGTCCAATCATGAGAAAAAGTATTTAAGGTGGTCAATTGCAAGTTGTGCTTCCCTTTAACTCTCCTCTGAAGAGTGACATCATGGGATCCTCAAAGCAACTCTCAAAAGATCTGAAAACAAAGATTGTTCAGTATCATGTTTTAGGGGAAGGCTACAAAAAGCTATCTCAGAGGTTTAAACTGTCAGTTTCAACTGTAAGGAATGTAATCAGGGACTGGGGCCCTTGTTAAAGTCAAGGGTTGGATGAATTCAACCCAGTATCAACAAATTCTTCAGGATAATGTTCAAGCATCATTCACAAAGCTGAAGTTACGCAGGGACTGGATAGTCCAACAAGACAATGACCCAAAACAAGTTCGAAATCTACAAAGAGGGAGAAGCACAATGTTCTGGAATGGCCGTCACAGTCCCCTAACTTGAATATCATCGAAAATCTATGGGATGATTTTTAAGCTGGCTGTCCATGCTCGGCAGCCATCAAATTGAACTGAACTGGAGAATTTTTGTATGGATGAATGGTCAAAAATACCTCCATCCAGAATTCATACACTCATCAAAGGCTATAGGAGGTGTCTAGAGGCTGTTATATTTGCAAAAGGAGGCTCAACTAAGTGTTGATGTAATATCTCTGTTAGGTGCCCAAATGTATGCACCTGTCTATTTTTGTTATGATGAATATTGCATATTTTCTGTTAATCCAATAATCTTAATGTCACTGCTGAAATACGACTGTTTCAATAAGGCATGTCATATATTAAAAGGAAGTTGCTAGTTTGAAAGCTCAGCCAATGATAAACAAAAATCCAAAGAATTAAGAGGGGTTCCCAGACTTTTTCATATGACTGTATTCATTCCATCTAATGACTTTTCAGCATCTAAATAAAGAAAAAGTTGGTGGCTGAGGGAGGCTGGGTAATGCGTCGATAATGCACAGAAAATGTCTCATATTATCTGTTGCTTAACAGGAATACATTATGCCAATCTGATTCTGGTGAATCGCCTTGGAAACTACAAGCTGATGGTGGTGTGTAAAGAGTTTGTTTTTAGCAGGCAATTTTGCGTCAGAATTCATCAAAGAGATGGACCGATAACAATCCGCTGACTCTTAATCTTGTTTTAACAAAAGTGTCATCATGGCAGTGTTTGCAGAATCATTCATTTGGGTAGTGGAGATGACAGAGATAAACATTTCAAAAAGAGAGGTCAATAGTTGCTTCTAAGACATAGAAAGAGATTTAGGTGAAAACACATCTGGTCCTGGTGAATATATTCATATTATGTACTGCATATCTGTCTTCTCTGTAACTTTGTTTAACAAAATAAACATTTACCCAAATCTTTGATTTAAGCATGTATACAAAATTTTGTATGGGACTCTCAGCAGATACACAATTTATTAAAATGCAGTAGCATAACCATTTTGTTAAAGTACCAACAAAATGCACTACTTGTACATTACCTTAGATTGTGCAAAAAATGTAAACATATTAAAATACTTGTACTTAATATATCAGTGATTTCTTGTGCTAAAATGCACTGCAATTGAACACTGGTTTTGTCTCCTATCTATATTAAACAGCTTCTAACATCATCAATTGAAGGATTATCCTTTTGCTCATTTTGACCTGTTTTGAGTAGCAAAATTATGGTGTAGGTCCAGCAGACGCACCCACGTCCCATTTTTAAACTGATAGAGCTGTAAGGCATGTGACTGTCTAACCCTTAAATTCCAGAGTAAAGGGATAGTGGCCCTTGAAGACAGACTTACACATCATTCAGAGGTGAATTTTGAGTCTCCACAAACACCAACTAAATGTACAGTTTGCAACATGGGTCCCTATTTATCTGAATTCAGATGCTTGTAGGAATTGTGCACAGATAAATCCCTGCTGAAAGTGCTTGGTTGGTCAAACATGCTAGAAACAGTCATTAGTACATTTTAGTATATTGTCACTATGCTTATAATCACGGGTAATCTCTATTTAGGTTTTGTAACGGTCATCTGGAATATGTGTGCATCACTGTGAGTTTGTACCTTTTCCCATTCCTCTTATTAGTGGAATGGCTTAATTTGTAAGGCCGGCCAATTGTACAGGGGGAGGGGAGCACCTAGCTTGGAGGGCCAATAGATTGTACGGGTAAGAGCCAATAGTATGTAAATGGGTGGCGGGAAAAAGGAGAGGAGAAGTGCAGAGCCAAGAGAGAAGTGGATGCCATCACAGGAAAAGGCATGAGGGAAAGGATTGACACCGCATGGAAAACGTCAGGCGAACCCGGGTTCACTTCACAACAAATTATTTTTACTTTCTGGAGAAAGGTATTTGGGAGAGGACTTGACAGGCCAGCACAAGGAACTGTTAATCTGTTCGTTTTCCGGAATAGGAGGTATGGTCAGCACCTCATTCCCCACCGCAGACTGAGCTAGACATTCTGTACAGATAATATTTAAAGGACTACAAATACAATATTTTTTTTTCTCTTGCTCAGATTTCTGTATTAATGGCTTATGTGTTTAAGTGCGTTGTGCCATGATTTGTGTTGAGTGGGAAGTGTTGCAGCGCGATATAATGTATTGTCACACACGTGCGCATGGGAAACAGCTGAAGGGCCTGAACAGTAGTAATTCTACGCCAGGCCAGGGGGTGGCGGAGTGTACTGACTCTCTCTCAGTCCCTTGCAGACCTTTCCCGGGAAATCCCGCCTTTTGCCAGCCCCAAGGATGACGTCACTTCCAGGCATGATGACACCACTCCCAGTTCCTGCACAGATGACGTCATTTCCCTTCCAGGCCTTTAAAACTGCCATCTTGCCTCAGTACAGGCAGTTCTGTCCTGGACTCTGAACTAAGCACATCGTGTTACTTAAAACCAACATTTACAGCCAATTCAATTATACGGGTGGCTGCCCCAAATCTTTATGATGTCTCAGACTCCTTCATCTTACAGTATATAGGTGTTTTTTGTTAGAGTAAGTGTGTGTACAACAACAACAACATTTATTCATATAGCACATTTTCATACAAACAGTAGCTCAAAGTGCTTTACATAATAAAGAATAGAAAAATAAAAGAAACAAAATAAATCAACATTAATTAACATCGAATAAGAGTAAGGTCCAATGGCCAGGGGGGACAGAAAAAACAAAAAACTCCAGGCGGCTGGAGAAAAAATAAAATCTGTAGGGATTCCAGACCATGAGACCGCCCAGTCCCCTCTGGGCATTCTACCTAACATAAATGAAACAGTCCTCTTTGGATTTAGGGTTCTCACAGAAGGACTTGATGATGATGGTCACGTAGACTTCTGCCTTTTAATCCATCCATCATTGTTGGAGCATCATGAAGCTTTGAGTAGGTGGAGGTGGCACAGGCCACCACCACAAAGAAACCGGAAGAAGAAACAGAAAAAGAGAGTAGGGGTCAGTACAGATTTTAGAGCCACCATGAGTAATTATTATGAGGAAATTGAACATACAGAGTATCAGGATTAAGTTAAATTAAGTTAAATTGAAGTTATAAAAAGGCCATGTTAAAGTAATGTGTTTTCAGCAGTGTTTTAAACTGCTCTACTGTATTAGCCTGGCGAATTCCTGTTGGCAGGCTTTTCCAGATTTTAGGTGCATAGCAGCAGAAGGCCGCCTCACCACTTCTTTTAAGTTTTGTTCTTGGAATTCTGAGGAGACACTCATTTGAGTATCTAAGGTTACGATTTGGAATATAAGGTGTCAGACATTCTGATATATAAGATGGGGTGAGATTATTTAAAGCTTTATAAACCATAAGCAGAATTTTAAAGTCAATCCTGAATGACACAGGTAACCAGTGTAGTGACATCAAAACTGGAGTAATGTGTTCAGATTTTCTGTTCCTAGTTATGATTCTAGCAGCTGCATTCTGCACTAGTTGCAAACGATTTATGTCTTTCTTGGGTAGTCCTGAGAGGAGTGCGTTACAGTAATCTAGTCGACTGAAAACAAATGCGTGAACTAATCTTTCAGTAAAATAAGAGGTCTAACTTTACTTATGTTTCTTAAGTGAAAAAATGCTGTCCTAGTGATCTGATTAATATGCGATTTAAAATTCAGATTACAGTCAACAATTACCCCTAAGCTTTTTACCTCCGTCTTGACTTTTAATCCTAATGTATCCAGTTTATTTCTAATAGCCTCATTGTATCCATTATTGCTAATCACTAAGATTTCAGTTTTCTCTTTATTTAACTTGAGAAAGTTACTATTCATCCATTCTGAGATACAAGTCAGACATTGCGTTAGTGAATCAAGAGAGTCAGAGTCATCAGGTGCTATTGATAAGTACAGCTGTGTGTCATCAGCATAGCTGTGGTAGCTCACGTTGTGCCCTGAGATAATCTGACCTAACGGAAGCATGTAGATTGAGAATAACAGCGGACCCAGGATAGAGCCTTGTGGAACACCATATCGGATATCATGTGTCTTCGAGTTGTAATTACCACAACTAACAAAATATTTTCTCTCTGTCAGGTAGGATTCAAACCAATTTAAGACACTGCCAGAGAGGCCCACCCGTTGACTAAGGCGATTTCTAAGAATATTATGATCAATGGTGTCAAATGCAGCACTCAGATCTAAGAGGATGAGAACAGATAAATGGCCTCTGTCTGTGTTCACTCGCAAATCATTTACTACTTTAACGAGTGCAGTTTCTGTGCTGTAATTTGTTCTAAAACCTGACTGAAATTTATCAAGAATACCATGTTTATTTAGGTGGTCATTTAACTGCATAATGGCTGCCTTCTCCAGAACTTTACTTAAGAAAGACAGGTTAGAGATGGGTCTAAAATTTTCAAGAGCCGAGGGGTCAAGATTATGTTTCTTAAGAAGGGCTTTAACTACAGCAGTCTTAAGACAGTCTGGGAAGACCCCCGTATCTAATGACGAATTTACTATGTGCAGAACATTATCAATTAGCACGCCTGATACAACTTTGAAAAACCTTGTTGTTGTATCGTCTTCCAACAATCATTTTTTACTTAACCCTGCTTTCACTGGTGTGTCTCTATACTTGGAGTGGTGTAGTAGGAAAGTAGTGTTGGTCACTCACTCCCCAGATTATTTTTTTTCCTTTTCCTTTGCTGCTGCTCTAAGAGGACAGCGCATATTATAATTGTGCCGGTTCTAAGAGCGGTACAGGTTTATCTTGGGCAATGTGAGTTTTCATATTTTTTTCTTAAACGAAAAAATTTAATTACACTTGTATTATAATAATGATCACTGAGATGTTTATCATTTTTATAATTTATTTACAATAGTTGATACTTTTATCCAAAGATAAAATAAATATATACATATATATATATATATATATATATAAATATATACACAGTGGAACCTCGGTTCACGAACGTCTCGGTACACGTACAACTCGGTTCACGACCAAAAAGTTCGCCAAACTTTTGCCTTGGTTCACAACCACAGAGTCGGCATACGAACAAGCCACTCGGTATACGAACAAGCCAGTTTCCCTTTCGGTTTGTACGTGCCGATTGATTTCTGCACGTGCGTGCTTTCGCTGTGAACTCTTTCTGCTCTATTCCATTTCTCTTCCGGTTCATGTGCGCCGATTACTGTATTTAAGCACGTGTTGAGCCGCTCCCTGTTCATTGTTCTCAATCAGACGTGCCTGCTTTACCTGTGATCTCTTTGTCCTCTACAGTATTTCATGTGTTTTTGCAGTTAACCATGGCTTCTAAGCAAGTGAAGAGTGGTGAGAAAAAAGTTTTGAAGAAAATTGAAATCGAAGTAAAGAAATTATTGAAAAGTTTAAGCGTGGTATTAGTGTTACTGATCTTGCCGCCGAGTACAAGAAGTCAAAATCTATGATTTCGACTATTCTAAAGCAGAAAGAATCTATTAAATCAGCTTATGTTGCAAAAGGAGTTACAACATTAACGAGGCAGAGGCCTCAAGTGCTGAAAGAGGTGGAAAAACTGTTGCTAGTGTGGCTGAACGAGAAGCAACTTGCAGGGGATAGCATAAGCGAGGCAATGTTATGCAAGAAAGCCAGGAAGATTCATGGCGATTTGCTGCAAAACTATCCTTCTACGAGTGCCGAAAGTGAGGAATTCAAAGCCAGTAGAGGATGGTTTGAAAAGTTTCGCAAAAGAAGTGGCATTTCTAGTGTGGTAAAGCACGGAGAGGCTGCTAGTTCCGATGCTGAAGCTGCAAAAGAATTTGTGAAAATTTTCACAAAATTAGTGGAGGACGAAGGCTACATCCCGCAACAAGTCTTCAACTGTGACGAGACCGGATTGTTCTAGAAGAGGATGCCGAAGAGGACCTACATTACCCAGGAAGAGAAGGCTATGCCCGGCCATAAACCAATGAAGGACAGGTTAACTGTTTTGCTGTGTGCTAACGCTAGTGGCGACATAAAAATCAAACCGCTACTCGTTTACCAATTTCAAGCAGCACAATGTAAACAAAGCCAGAGTGCCTGTGATGTGGTGGGCAAACACGAAGGGGTGGGTCACAAGTACCTTGTTTTTGGAACGGCTGCACGAGGCTTTCGCTCCCGCCGTGAAGTGATATCTCGAAGAGAATAACCTGCCTAAAAAATGCCGCCTTCTGATGGACAATGCACCGGCACGCCCTCCAAATTTGGTTGACGATATGGTCGAGGAGTACGACTTTATTAAGATCGTGTTCCTCCCCCCCCAACACGACTCCTCTTATACAGCCCATGGACCAACAGGTTATTTCAAATTTCAAGAAAGTGTACACCAAAGGACTATTCACCAGGTATTTTAATGTGATTGAGGAGACGTCTTTGACCCTGAAAACGTTCTAGAAGAACCATTTTAATATCATTCATTGCATCGGCCTCATTGATAAAGCCTGGGAAGACGTCACGCACCGCACATTGATCTCGGCCTGGAAGAAACTTTGGCCTGAATGCGTTCTGAACAGGATTTAGAAAGCTTTGAGCCTCCTGTTGTGGATGAGATTGTGTTCATGGGCAAGAGCATGGGTCTTGAAGTGGACAATGCGGACATCGAGGAGCTGGTCCTGGATCACAAGGAGGAGCTGACGATGGAGGAACTCGCTGAACTCCAGCAGGAGCAGCTTAGGTTGCTCACCGAGGAGCAGGCCTCCGGGGAAGAAGAGGAAAGGACGGTTATAAAAAGTGATGCAATAAAAGCCATCATGGAAAAATGGAACGAGTGCCAGGATTTCTTCGAAAAGAACCACCCTGACAAAGAGGCTACGAACAGAGTGATAAACATGATGAACAACAATGTCGTCTCGCATTTCCGAAAAATTTTAATGCGTAGGAAAAGGCAAGTCGCATTAGACCGCTATTTCACTAAGTCTGATCCACCAGCTAAACAGCTAAAAACACCAGAAACCCAAGAAATCACAATAGAGAAAACACCTGAAGGAAAACATCACTCCATTGCGGAGCTGGACTCTCCCTCAAAACTGTAACCTCCTCTCCACCCAGTTCCTCCTCACTTCATGCCAGAACCCGACTCATGCAAGGTTAGTTTTCTTGGTGGTTTATGGTTAATTTTTTTTATAAGTTAATTTTTCAGTTTGTAGCGTGAATTGTTGCAATGTTACTTTTTCTCTTTTTTCAAATGTTCCTTTTTTTCCCTGTGCTTAAAACTCATTTTAAAAAAAGTGTTTACAGCGATCGGGTTGTAAGGCTATTAGTGTGAACTCCTGCAATGTTACTTTCTTGGTTGCTTGTGGTTGGTTTTTAAATAAATTTTAGATTTGTTCTAATGTTCCTTTTTTTTTCCCCTGTGCTTAAAACTCATTTTAAAAAAAGTGTTTACAGCGATCGGGCTGCTTATCTTGATAAACAGAAGCGCGAGTTGGCTTGAAGGGGAATAAAAAAGGAAGCAGGGGGGCTACCAGGTAAAAATGCACCGGGCTTCTTCTTTTTGTTTTTTTTTTATTTTTAAAGAATGCTTCCTGCTCTATTTTAACTTTGTCTTTTTTAAGAAGATTTTTTTCTATTGTTTTTAACCTCCACGTTTCACTTCTGATTTTATGGATTATTTATTGGAACTTTGGAGACTGCACTTTAATTTGAACACCTTGTTTTGTTAATTGCTTTAATAAAAGCACTTTGCACTTTTTCACCATCCCCTTGCTTTACCGATGAGGTTAGCAGTGAAGCACATTACCGACGGTGTAGGGTTCAAGGGCTCCCCGGCAGCAGATGGGAGCATACAGCAAACCTGCATCGTCACAACGTGATTTTGTGTTTTTTTCATGTAAATTTGAATTGATTGTTGAAAAGTATGAATGTGGCATGCGGTATCCGGGACATGGCTGTTGCATACCGTTTGCCGAGAATGACGGTATCTACGATTGTGAAAAACAAAGATGTTATTAAAAAGTAAAGTGAGCTAAAATTTTCATTTATTTCATCTAATTGCTTTTGTATTTATGTATTTTAGTATTAAGCAGTGTTTACATTATTTTATACAACCCCATCAATGTATAATATGCCAATAGCAATAGGATTTTTTTTTCATGGGAACGGATTAATCATTTTCCCATTATTACGTCCTGTTTGGTGTAAGTCCAAGGGTCTGGAACGAATTAAGGACGTATACCAAGGTTCCACTGTATATATCTATGTATGTATGTATGTATGCGCGTGTGTGTGTGTGTGTATATATGTATGTGTGTATATATATATATATATATATAAAATATACTGCTCAAAAGAATTAAAGGAACACTTTTTAATCAGAGTATAGCATAAAGTCAATGTTAAGTAGCAGAGGGGGTTGTTAATCAGTTTCAGCTGCTGTGGTGTTAATGAAATTAAAAACAGATGCACTAGAGGGGCAACAATGAGATGACCCCAAAACAGGAATGGTTTAACAGGTGGAGGCCACTGACATTTTTCCCTCCTCATCTTTTCTGACTGTTTCTTCACTAGTTTTGCATTTGGCAACAGTCAGTGTCACTACTGGTAGCATGAGGCGATACCTGGACCCTACAGAGGTTGGACAGGTAGTCCAACTTCTCCAGGATGGCACATCAATACGTGTCATTAACAGAAGGTTTGCTGTGTCTCCCTGCACAGTCTCAAGGGCATGGAGGAGATTCCAGGAGACAAGCAGTTACTCTAGGAGAGCTGGAGAGGGCCATAGAAGGTCCATAACCCATCAGCAGGACCAGTATCTGCTCCTTTGAGCAAGGAGGAACAGGATGAGCACTGCCAGAGCCCTACAAAATGACCTCCAGCAGGCCACTGGTGTGAATGTCTCTGACCAAACAACCAGAAAGACTTCATGAGGGTGACCCAAGGGCCCCATGTCCTCTAATGGGCCCTGAGCTCACTGCCGAGCAGCATGCAGCTCGATTGGCATTCGCCATAGAATACCAGAATTGGCAGATGCACCATTGGTGCCCTGTGCTTTTTACAGATGAGAGCAGGTTCACCCTGAGCACGTGACAGAAGTGAAAGGGTCTGGAGAAGCCATGGAGAACATTATGCTGCCTGTAACATCATTCAGCATGAGCAGTTTGATGGTGGGTTAATGATTGTCTGGGGAGGCATATCCATGGAGGGTCACACAGACCGCTACAGGCTTGACAAAGGCACCTTGGCTGCCATTAGGTATCAGGATGAAATCCTTGGACCCATTGTCAGACCCTATGCTGGTACAGTGGCTCCTGGTGCACGACAATTCCTGGCCTCATGTGGTGAGAGTATGCAGGCAGTTTCTGGAGGATGAAGGAATTGATACCATTGACTGGCCACCACACTTTCCTGGCCTAAATCCAATAGAACACCTCTGGGACATTATGTTTTGGTCCATCCAATGCCACCAGGTTGCACCTCAGACTGTCCAGGAGCTCAGTGATGCCCTGGTCCAGATCTGGGAGGAGATCCCCCACAACACCATCTGTCATCTCATTAGAAGCATGCACCGATGTTGTCAGGCATGTATACAAGAACACAGGGGCCATACAAAGTGCTGCGTACAATTTTGAGTTGCTGCAATTAAATTTTGGCAAACTAGCCTGCCACATAATTTTTTCACTCTGATTTTTGGGGCGTCTTTGAATTCAGGGCTCTGTAGGTTGATCATTTTCATTTCCAACAAACGATGTGGCATCCTTTCGTTCCTAACACATTACCCAGTCTATATCAGTATAGATATCCAGGAGGATTTCTTTTTCCCATTGAGATCTGATGTGTTTTCAAAGTGTTCCTTTAATTTTTTTGAGCAGTTTATACATACATACATACATACATACATACATACATATACACATATATATATATATTTATATATTATATATATACACACACATACATATATAGCAAAATACCCGCTCCTTGTAGCGAAGTAGTGTGTTAAAGAAGTAATGAAAAAGAAAAGGAAACATTTTAATAATAACGTAACATGATTGACATTGTCATGAGAGTTGCTGTCATATATATGCCTGCCCGAATATGTCACCCTCGCTTCGCTCTTACTTTTTTACCGTTCATTTAATCACGGCTAGTGGCGGAAAAATTATAAAATGGAAGGAGGATTACACTGAGTATGGCTTTACCAAAACAATTATTGATGGCGAATCGATTATTCATAAAACTTGAATTGGTGATCTGTTTTTCTGTGTTAACCTCATATTTTTTCATACTTCTTCTCAAACCAAAGGGGTGCGAGGGTAAAATGAATCGGGAACCGCTGATCAATGTAATCGTTGTATCAGGAAATCATGCATTGACAAAAGTTCCCCTTTGCTTGTAATGCAAAGTGTGATTAAATGCATTATTTTTTAACGCGTTATGGAGCACATGCATCGAAGCTTCTCAGCTGTGCTTGTGCTAAGAAAAGGAAACATTTTAAAAATAACGTAACACGATTGTCAATGTAACCTTTTGTAACCTTTCAGTATAGATATCCAGGAGGATTTCTTTTTCCCATTGAGATCTGATGTGTTTTCAAAGTGTTCCTTTAATTTTTGAGCAGTTTATATACAGTACACCCCCAAAATTTGCGGGAGTTACATTCCTAGAACACCCACGAATTGTGAAAACTGTGATTTTTGGATGTGGTTAAAAAAAATGCCTGTTTTCATAGTTTAAACCCTAAATATGCCCCCACAACACTTTAATTTCAGACTCAGCTTAATACATTACCTAAAAATAAAGAATGTAAAGGTAAACCTGTATACTGTACTGCTATGTCTCCCGCAGTGCTAGAATGTAAAATACCGATGTTACCGCTATATGTACTGTAATTCATGCAAGCGCGTTTCATTGCCAGAAGCCTTATAGATGGTGCAGCTCATTTTAACGGCATCTTGGGGCTTTCACCCTTAAACTGACACATATTTGGGGGTTAATGCACCCCTGGATGCTAAATACTTTTTTGCTGTACTTTAAGTAAATGTCACAATTAACAAAGAAAAAGTGAAATTTTAGTGAAACACTTTTTTTCATGCAAAGAGCATCAGAATTACTGCAACACTGATCATTTTACACACTGCTAATGGACTGTAAAAATATTTTAAAAACTACTGGAACAATATGTACAAAGTGCAACGTAAGCGCTGATGCTTGCAGGCTAGTCTGGTGTAGTGGCTGAATCCCAGGGACAGTGAGGCAGCAGTACAGCAGGGTGTTACGCTTGGGTCACAGAAACACAGGAGATTGTAGAGACAGGAACTTTATTCAAACACACATGTCTCTTTTAGAAGTAAAAGGAGCTCAGTATGCAGTTAGTTATCAATTAAAGAATAAACAAACATCATAGGGGAGCACAACCCTCAACAGGAGCAGAGAATGTCTAGGGGAGGAGAGAGAAACAAAGCAATCAGCCAAAAAGGACAGGTGCTGTTCATGCTTTTAAGTAAACAGAAAACACAAGAACACTCA